>NC_056745.1:1452438508-1452676008 GCF_019279795.1 Protopterus annectens | reverse complement strand
GAATTTCAAGTTTATTTGTAGTTTTATACAAAGTCAATAAATTGCTTAATGGCCTAGATGGAGTGAATACAGGTCTATCAGATGTAGTCTTTGTTTATATCTAATATTTCTTATCCCGGGCAATGATTTTTAGGAAAAAAAATCTCAGTACTTTTCAGTCATTTAATAGTAATGGTAGAGTATAAACAAAGGAGTCATTGCATCCTGGCATATTTCATTCTTGAATGTAATGCAACAGTTGCTTTTCTTGATGTGACATTTATAAAAAAAAAAAAACTGTCAATGTCCAGAGTATTTCTGTGAAGTCAGAGAGATATGAAGACTAAAAGTCCGTAGACAATAACATCTGTCTGCACTGTGCAAAACTGATTGATTACGTGAACACGTTACAAATTATCATTAGCACCAAAGTAAAGAATACTGCACTCTTAATCAAGATACCTGATTTTAGTGTTGTGATTTATCAAGGAATTCCTGTAATACAGATGCATTTTTATCACTCTCCATAATCAAATTCAGTTTGCCCTTGTTAGCTAATTTGCAAAAGGAGGCTTCAGGACTGTTCTTTATTGTCAAGAAAAGT
The DNA here is from genome assembly GCF_019279795.1 of Protopterus annectens. Lineage (NCBI taxonomy): Eukaryota > Metazoa > Chordata > Ceratodontiformes > Protopteridae > Protopterus > Protopterus annectens. The sequence goes on along the minus strand of NC_056745.1, from coordinate 1,452,675,425 downwards.
TAAACAACACAGGTCTTAACAGAATCCTACCCCAAGTGATCACTCATTATTCGTGGAAACAAAGTTTGAAAAGATGTCTTTAATCCTAACTGCCTGAATTCTCCCCTCCCTGCAAAAATCTCTATTTTCATATATATATATATATATATATATATATATATATATATATATATATGTGTGTGTGTGTGTATGTATGTGTGTGTGTATATATATATATATATATATATATAGATATATATATGTAATATTTAAGGATCAGTGTTCAACAGAGAGTTCAGGATTCATGTGCTATTGATAATTCAAGCAGTAAAACATAATTGACCATCTCTCATTCATGGTATAATGTCTAGGTTAAAGTGGAAACAGCTGACTCGTGAATTCATTATTCAGGGTATAATTAGTACGATGATGATAGTTTTTACTGAGGTTCTTCCTAATATTACCACAGATGGAGTAAAAGACCATTCTCTTAGAGGCAGCATTTGAAATCAAGAGTTGTTATTGACTTTTTACCTGTCTAAAAGTATTCTAACTACCTACTTGATTTCTTATATCAACCAAGACTGTAAATATTCCAGTGGCATCATTTCCATATGTATAACTTGTTTGATTTCTTTTTCTATCATGGTGTGAATCCTTACAATTTTAACTAGTTTCATTACTCTTACTGTAAAAAGGTCTGAATATTTTCCTTTGGTCATTTAGAAAAAAGTGCATCCAATTCCCAGTCAGTGAAGCTGTGAAGTAATAACTTAATAGTAAACCAATTATATATATAAAAACTTCTGTGCAGCACTGGATGGAAAGTGTATCTGGGTATACCTCACTCAATGCATTGATAATATGTTGCTGGTTTGAGGCTTCTTTAGGGTCAAGGTGGAAAGAAATGTAATGATTTAAAGATAATGTTGAGGGTCTGTTAGCTAGATCTTTGTCAACTTACTGAAAAGCAATCTACTGCAAGTCAGAATACTGATTGCACATTGTTGAAATGTTAAAAACATTGAAATCAAAATACCTATTTTCCTACCTGTTTAGAGAGCTGAACTTGCACCTCCACCCTCAAGAGCCATGTTAGCACTCATTTCTGAGATTTACTGGCTGTGTACTGATGCAGTATGTATGCAGTACATGCATGCAATTTGAAGGTATTTTGAGGTCAACATTGTAAAGTTTCAGTATTTTAATATTTCCATATTTTGCATTCAGTATTATGACTTTCACTATACTACTGTTCAGTTTGTTGTCACGTACCCATATTACCCATAATATGTCTGGCTACAACCAGAGTGAATGTCTGGTCAGCTGTTAATTGTAACAGTAAGTGTCTAGTTTATTAGAAAACAAGTTGTGTATTTCATTCCGTATTAGAGAGGTTTGAATCATTCATTTGTATTATGATCAGCAGTGTTCTCTTTGGGGTCAATGAAACATTTCAGTTTGCATTCAGCAAGGGCTGATTTAGGAAAAGGTATCCTCCTTGCTCAGCTGGAGTGTGGTTCCCCCCACCCCCTCATTTGCATCTGGGATAAACATTCAGCAAGGGCTGATTTAGGAAAAGGTATCCTCCTTGCTCAGCTGGAGTGTGGTTCCCCCCACCCCCTCATTTGCATCTGGGATAAACAGTCTGCCTTATTTTTTAACTGGTTAAGTGGACTCGAGTACAGGCCAGATAACTCATCAAAATACTCAAACTAAGCACCCCTCCCCTAGTCTTTTCAAAGCTTTTTACTGTCACTGAAATGTAACCATAAGAAGCCAAGCCAAAGTTGGACAACTGTGTAGTACCATCATCTCCCACATATCTGATTGGACAACTGTGTAGTACCATCATCCCCCACATATCTGATTGGACAACTGTGTAGTACCATCATCCCCCATATATCTGATTGGACAACTGTGTAGTACCATCATCCCCCACATATCTGATTGGACAACTGTGTAGTACCATCATCTCCCACAGATCTGATTGGACAACTGTGTAGTACCATCATCTCCCACAGATCTGATTGGACAACTGTGTAGTACCATCATCTCCCACAGATCTGATTGGACAACTGTGTAGTACCATCATCTCCCACAGATCTGATTGGACAACTGTGTAGTACCATCATCTCCCACAGATCTGATTGGACAACTGTGTAGCACCGTCATCTCCCACAGATCTGATTGGACAACTGTGTTGCACCGTCATCTCCCACAGATCTGATTGGACAACTGTGTAGCACCGTCATCTCCCACATACCTGATCCACCTGATTAACTCACTCATCCTAAACTGTGAAACAGCTCCGCACACAATTACTGCTGTAAACCCAGTCTGCATTATCCAGTCCTTTCTTTCATATTACTGGTCTCTGTTGCACTGTATAGCCTACCTACTACTGCCCATTTGTCCAGCATTTCTACCCCTCCATTTGCTTTAACTGTATTCTGTCTTTTCTGTTCCATTTACGTAACTGTGCATTTGTTTGGTTTGCTAGATCTTCTATGCATATATTATTTGTGAGATTTTCTAAGTCTACTCATAAATGTAACTCGCTGTTATTTGTGTTCTGTACAATGTACAGTGTTTTGCTACATTATGATGTAACCAGGGCTGAGCCTGTAATTGGTCATTGTTTGATCAGAGCTTTACCCCAGTAAACAAATTTAAACCAATGAACCAACTAAATAAACAAGTAAATAACTGTTTAGATTTTTTAACATTTGTGCTGAAAAAATCTCAAGAATGAAGGAATTTATCATTTGATAAAATGGTACTACTGAGGAATTCAGATACAATGAATGGCTTTCGTGTCGCAGCAACATTAATTGTGATAATTTCACATCTTTCAAAATGAAACAGTAAACAAGAAGACTAAGAATCTTTGACATAAATGGATATGTTTCTATCAGATCCAGTGTGCATAAAATAGATGTCTTGGAATCCTGATGTATTTAATGGAGCTTTATCGATACTGAATCATGTTTTCAAAATTAATTCCATTGCTGTGAATACCAGTAATAGAAGAATAAGGCTTCTATTATTGAAGACCACGAACAAAAAAAAAAAAAAAACAGAAGTAAAGCTGTTGACAGCATCATAGCAGTTGGCAGAACAGAATGTGAACTGGAGTTTACAAGCTCTGTTAGACCATCTGCAATCTGTATTTTATATTGTATTATACCCTGTAGCTCAAGGTCTGAACACACAGTGCTACCTTGATAAGACATAGACGATACAGACAGAAAACAACCACCTAGTATACTGTAGGCTGGTACTGGGTGCACAGTACGAGTTTATATGAATGTTGTGCCATTGATACCTAATAGTATAGTAGTGCATGATGGCACTGCATGCACTGTATGTGCACTCATGAATGTTAATTGTCATTCGTACCTAGCACTACTGTAGTACAAACACAAACGTCAATTGTCATTGATACCTAACACTACTATAGTGCTTACATGAATGCTGTCATTCATACCTAACAGTAATATGGCGCTCACATGAATGCTAATTGTTATTGATGCATAATACTGCCATAGTGATAACAGTGTAGGTGCACATACATTGTTGGAAAAGAAAGCAAACTGTAGTAACATGTTCATGATTTTCATGCATTATGTGTATAAATAGCAAACACATGGACCCACTGGAATAAATGGTGCTAGTTAGCCAAGAAATGCAAATAACAAATGTAAACCAGCACCAAAACATGACTTCTTCTTTCGGCTTTTTCCCAGTTAGGGGTCGCCACAGCAGATCATCTGTCCGCTCATGATTGGCAATGGAGTTTTACGGTGTCAAGTTGCCAGCCCAGAGCCCAACTTTCCACAGAAGGCACACACACATGCACACACTCACACCTAGGGCCAATTTAGAGTGTCCAATCTGCCTACTGCATGTCTTTGGGATGTGGGAGGAAACCGGAGCACCTGGAGAAAACCCACGTGACCACAGGGAGGACATGCAGACTCCACACAGAAGGCACTCCAGCCGAGAATCAAACCGGAGAACCTCTTGCTGTGAGGCGGCAACACTAACCGCTGCACCACCTCGGCCACCCAGCACCAAAACATGACTGTTTTTATAAAAATCCAGGTTTATTGTAGCAAGACAGGTAAGCGCTTTCACAAATTAAATGTGCTTCTTCAGACAACAAAGCAGTAAAATCAGGCACATTATATAATACATTGATTTACTACGATAAAATAATTAACCTATAAAAGCACTGTTTCAATCAATAAAATATTCTCATTCATTTAAAGAGGCCTCTGGCTTTCAAATTGCCTATGTTAACACTTCTGAACAAAAATCCTAAATCTTATGGACTTTATTTTTGGAGTCATACATATGTCTTCCTATTATTTCTTTGTAAATTACCTTTCCACACTCTTTCCAATCCTTTATAACCTCCTCTGATTGGTTCTTATAGTTAGCACACAATATTTAATTGCCCTTTGTTTAACAGTAACTTCTATTCTAAATTCTGTTCTAGATTCAACTAAAAACTGTTCCAGAGCTGGTCACAACATTCCACTCTCTCTTTCTCTTTGCCTCTACTCTGTTATTGGTCCTGGTAAGGAAGTCAGACTCTAACCTGTGGTCCACATTTCTGTTTGGCATCAATCCACTGTTAACTTTCTCTCAACAGTTATTTGCTCCCAGTACCTTGGATCTTTTGCTAATTTTCTCCAATAAATTTTAGCCCACTCTTATCTGTTTTCTATACCTCCACTTACAGTCATCGGTATTTGTGAAGTCTGCTTTCTTCAGTCCTGTGTTGGCTTAGTTTTTAGACTTCTTTCTACAATTTAATGAATGTAATATTCTGTATGGGTACTGTCATTCTCCTAAGGACCTACATTCAAAATTCTACTGCCACCTTATTTTACAATCCCCCACCATTTCATAATAATTTCTTTCTATAGTGATTTATAACCTTCTGATTGTTACATATATGAACTTTAACTGCATAGCTCTAAAGTATCCCCTTCAAATCAGGTAGTCCTAAATCAAATAGTTATGTAGGAAAAGTCAAATTATCCCACTTAACTCTTGCTGTCTTCCCCTCCCAAATTCCTCCAATTCTTTATTAATCAATGTCCCCAACGTTTCCTATGGTCAATAAAAATATATCTTACCTGTATATACAAGTAAAGGAGTTGAATTATTTTACGGGATGTACCTCTCTATCCGTATCCATACTCGAGTGTCCAACTTCTCAGGTTTTATATTATCTTTTGTTTAGTCTCTTGCCACATATCCTTAGCTGCTGTAATGGAATCCATTTTAATCCGTGCACCTGAACACTTCATCTTATCCTGCCCCAAAAATATGGGTTTTGCTGAACCAATTCATGTGTGCATACATAGCTTACTGCTATAGCCTTTGTTTTATCTTTTATTTTATATCCTATAAAGACTTGAAACTGTCTCAAAATGTTCCACAGAGGGGAATTACCTAGTCTTAAAATGGCCTGCAAGGGCAGCTAGCCTTTGTATTTACCTATGAACACCAAAATATCCATCCTTTTCAGAATTTACAAAATAATATCATCTCAAATAACTTTTCTTTATTACATGCCAGTTATATTCTTGCATTTGTCAGTCCTTTATTTTCTTTGCCAGGAAATCTAAATATATAGCCAATGGGGGAAAAGGGACATCACTGTTCAAAAACAGCATGTTAAAAAGGAACACTCTCACCTTAATTCTTGCCTCTGTCCCTTCATTTAACCTCATAATTAACCCAGTTATTTTATCAGTTAATACAAATGCTTTCACTGCCATACTCATAAAATCTGTGAACTCTGAATGCTTCTCATTATCGAGAGCCATCAACAGTACCAGGGTTTTCTTAAACTTTTCTTCTGTCTAGATCATCATTGTTCTACTAATGTTGTGAAATGTTGCCTCACCTCCTTAAAACTACACTGACCACATCTATCAGTTTGGGCAATTGTACCATTCTGTTTGCTAGTATAGACATAAAAAGTTTAGAATAATGGTTTAAATTTGAAATTAGTCTACATTGTGTTGGGCTTGATGGGTATTTTTCCATTTCATAGGTTAGTTCTAGGCTAATTGCCCTTGTGGGCCATTTTAAGCCTAGCCAATTACCACAGGTGAGAATCAAAGCCAGCACCTTGTGTCTGTAAGGTAAACACCTTTATTTATTTATTTATTTATTTATTTATTTATTTATTGACATTTGTTAACCAGGTTGGTCCAACTGAGCCAGGGGCCCATTTTCAGTGGAGACCCGAGGAGAAATGCTCCAGATGTATTTATAATTTTCACAGGATAAGCAAAAATACGATAGATTAGTTTACAACAAATACATAAGATGAATCCACTATTAAGTACAGCTCAGAATTCATTACAGCAGTAAAAGTACAATTGCAACAGAATATCATAAGTAAAATGCCCTTTCAGTAAATGATCATAGAGACATTGTATTAGTGTCTTTAGAGAAAGAATTAGAGTAGAATATGGGAAAGAGAGAAGTGGCTAGAGGAAAGGAGGTGTGCTGAAGAGGATGTAAAGTATCCAGTATGACATCGGAGCTTGACATAGACAGGACCAGGACTTTTGTAGATAGTGTTTGAGTTCTAGTTTAAACTGGTACTTATGGGGGTTCTTCTTATACTGAGATGAAGAGTGTACAAAGTATGAGCTACAGAGTATTTGAATAGGGACTTTCCAATATTTTTAGAAGTGAAAGGCGGAGGTTAGAATGAGACACTATATTAGAGACAGAGGGGCAGGAAGTGGGGCTATACAGGATAGTGTGTAATATGTAATTGTAGAAGAAGTAGTTGCTTAGAGAATTCAGGCCATTGTAGTGACATGAGAGCAAGGCAGTGATGGGAATTATCAGGGAGATTGGAGGCAAGTCTGGCTATTTTATTATATGTTTGCTGAAGTTTGGAAACAAGTGATGATTGGAGGTTAATAAGGACAGGAGCTGCATACAGAAGACAGGGTAAAAGGAGAGACTGGGTTAAGGAGGGTTTAGAGGATGGTGTAAGAAATATTTGATTGTGGTAGAGGACTTTTTTTTTTTTTTTTTATACATTGATGGATATGTACGTCAAATTTTAGTTCATTGCCAATGCTACCAAGTAATTTGGTATGGGGTTTAGGTTTAATGATGGTTTTGTTAAGGGATGTGATGGAAAATTAGGGTTTATGCTTTGCCAGTGTTTTAGGAAAGAAAAGCAGGAGTTTAGTTTTTTTAGGATTTGTATGAGTTGATTTCGACAGATGAGAAAGTGTCGTTGGGTGAGACCTAGGAGTTCAGGAATGCTATGGGCAGTTGTAATAAGAGTGGAGTCGTCATTGTAAAAGGGTAGTAAGGTTAGTTGCAGAATGTAGCTTGTTAGTGAAAATATTAAACAGGAAGGGACCCAAGATGGATCCTTGGGGAGCACCAGTGTTGATGGGAAGAAAGGGAGAGAAGACAGTTTGCCAGCATATAGATTGTTGTCTGGATAGGTAGCTAGAGAACCAGTTTACAGAGGAGGTAGAGAGATGAAGGTTTGAGAGTTTAGTTAACAGTTTAGAGTGAGAGACTGTGTCAAAGGCCTTTAGAGATCGAGGAATAAACAGGAGACAAGCATGTTGTTATCACAGGATTCTACTACTGTTTGGGTGAATGAGAGTAGTGCAGTGGATGTGCTGTGGTGGGGTCTAAAGTCATGCTGGGTGGGAGTTAGAAGGTTATTATCAACCAGCTGTTTAACTGAGTAAGGACACACTTTTTTTTTCTAGAAATTTTGGATAAGGAGGATAAGATAGCAATGGGTGCATAGTTAGAAGGGCCAGAGTTTCCACCTTTGTAAAGAGGGATTGTGTAAAAGGATTTCCATATATCAGGGACAAGAGCTTTGGTAATTGATCAATTTATAAGTATAGAGACAGGGTAGGCAAAAGATTTGGCAGCAGTTTTAAGAAAATGGGAAGGCAGGCTATCAGCAGAGGGGGAGCAAGGCTTGAGTTTATTTAGGAGAGATTTAATGATGATGGTGGTGGGAACTAGTTGGAAGGAGAAGGTATTGGAGGGGGTTATGCTAGGAGAAGAAGGAAGGGTAGAGGCAGCGGTGTTATTTTGAGTAAATTATTGAATTGTTTCTATGAAATAATTGTTTAAGATAGGGGCAGTCTCTGTAGCAGTAGTAAGTGGGAAGGGGTTGGCGGAAGGAGGGTTACCAGAGTAGAGGAGTTTATTTAAAGTAGACGAGAATTTTGGGGGGGGGTTGTTTGTGCTACATTGCTTGGGGGCAAATAAAGTTTTTTTTTTTTATCTTTGACTAGTTTTTAGACATGTTTCTAAGTTCTTTATATATTTAAAGTTAGAGAGGGGGTTTATTTTTGACCCAGGCTTTCCAGGCACTGTCTTAAGATGCATAATAGAGCAGGTATGCTTACTAAACCAAGAGGCAAAGTTGGACTTCATTCTGATTTTTCAGGAAGGTGCCATGGAGTTAAGTACATCAAGAAATAACTTTTTGAAAGTTGTTACAATGTCATTGAGTATATAGGAAGGCCCATTTAATGTTGGACAATATAGAGTTAAATTTATCTGGCTCAAAATGGGTAAGATTGTGACATTCTCTGTATAGGTGGTCTTTGGGGGAATATTGGGAGTATCTATGGATGTAGGTAGGGGAATGGTCACTTAGAGTTAGGAAGAATGTTAGGGATATGATAGAGGCTGATATCTGAAATAAGGATCCAGTCCACTATAGATCCAGAAGTACAGTTTTTGTTAGTCCTAGTAGGGGAAGATATGAGTTGGTGGACGCCATGAAGACTGAGACTATGAGTAGGGAATGAGGGAGAGAGTTTAGCCCAGTCTGTGTTAACATCTCCAAGTATAACAGTTTCATAAGGAACATATTGAATGAGCCATGAGCGAAGGTTTTCAAGAATGAGGATATTGTCTCCTGGGGATAAATAGAAGCTATGGCAATTGTTTTGTGAGGGTTGAGGTGACAGTATAGCAATTTCTCCACCTCTCATTGATTCTGTCAGAGCAAAAGATGTTGTATCGTGGGGGTCAAATTTCTGAATTAGAGGTAATTTGGTTTTAACCAGGTTTCTAAAAGGGTTAAGATGTGGAGGGAAGTGTTGCTAATCCATGAGTGCAGTTCTATTATTTTGTTTACAATGCTTTGGAGATTTAGAGAGAAAATAGTTAGAGATGTAGGAGAAGGAGTGCGGACCTGGAGTAGTAGCTGATGGAGGTGAGATATGAGGTGTATATTTGTGAAAGGTCGAGGCAGGTGGTCCTGGGTTGGGGTGGATGTCCCCGTCCAGGTGTAGTGTATCAAAGAATGTAAGAATATTTAAAAGTAGGTTCAATGTAGTGGGAGTTATAGATTTTATAATAGTGGAGAGAGATAAACTTGGAAATGTATTACTCATGAAGCGGTCAGAAGGAAAGACCAGAAATATATGTGGAGAGATTTGTAGTGAGTGAGGGCTGGTATGGGAGAAGTGGTTGAAGGAGAGGATAGGTGATGGTATTAGGAAGTGCAGTGATGTATGGTATAAAGTAGACAGAGAGAAGGGTGGTAGGAAACATGCTGAAAGCTTTATGAGCGAGATGGTAATATGAGGTGGATGGGGGTATGTATAAGAAGTAGGTGAAGAGGAGGTAGGGATTATACATGTAGGTAAAGGGATATAAGGAGGTAGTATAGTGCTTAGAGGAAGTATAGTGCTGAGAGGAAGTATAGTGCTGAGAGGAGAGAGAAGTGTAGTGGGAGTGGAAAAGGCTGGCTTGGAGGAGTGGGTAATTGAAGGGTGTGGGGGATTGGTTAGCAAGAGGTAGGGGTGGAACTTAGAGTATAAGTGTAGTGAAAGAGGAGGTGGTTGGGAATGGGGGTAGGGTAGTGGAGTGGAATGAATGCAAATGCAGTGAGGATGCATGGAGTGGGTAGACCCGGCTGGAGAAGGCAAAAGAAGGAAAGAAAAGAATCAGTTTGGTTGGATTGTGGACAGGTAAGTTACAGATCCTATTATGGCTGTAAGGAAATTAAAGTGGAGAGAGCAAAGAAGTACCATATTCAGGCATGTAGGTTGGTGTTCTTGCGCCCAGATAGACTTGGATATTATGTTATATTCTGGTGGACTCTGCCTTTAAGTGAAAGGCAAGAATAACTCTTTGTGACCAGAGTGGCCTTTTAAATTATTTAAAAAAAGCTACGTTTTAGTATAGTACTACACACGCCGAGTAAACTGGCTCAGGGAACTACTAGAGCTGGTAAAATAGTTATGCCCTAATGAATACTGCTGCCTGGTGGCCAGAAAGGGGACAGTATGTCTTCAAATCGGAATAAGAGGCAGGAGAGGGCAAAAGTGTTCCCAAGAGAGTCCCGGCGAGTGTTTGAGCCTCGAAGTTACAAACAGAAATGAAATACAGTTAGGTAGTATGGTAGGCAAGCACCTACATTTTTACACAGAATTAGTGAATGTTCTGTAATTATCCCAAGTGTTCCCACAGGGCACAGTCCAGAATGCACTGTGTAGTGATTGAGTGGATGGAGGAGAACCAAGTAGCATACGGTTGTAGAGTGAGGTTTTCACACCTGAATGACTGAACCTTAACCATTATGCCAACCTCCCACCCCCGTTATAAGTAATATAGCCACCACAGCATTCTTACAAAATGTTGATATCTCCCCATTTTAAAATACACTTAAACAAAACCTTCATGATTTTTATCATGATCTTTCCTGTCAACTTCCAAGCTTCCACAGGAATAATGTCTATTCCTGGAGAACTTCCATGTTCCCACAGTAATAATGTCTATTCCTGGAGACTACCTTATTGGTTGATTATACATCACCATTTTTTTTTATCTCTTTCTAGTTTAGCTGATCATTGTTGAGCCTCATCTTCCTGTAACATTGACATAATTAAGTCTCCCATGAATAGTTCCATTTCTGGCTTTTATTGGTGTCTATATTCTTTGGATTTAAACAAACTTTCATAAATTTTCTGAAATATCTTTAATACGTCTGTATGTTCTCTGGTTATTTTTTCTTGTTTAGACTTTGTTAGTTTGGTGAGAGCTGTTTCTACTTTCTGTTGCTGAAGTCATTGTCCTAAACATTTTTGTGCTCTGAAGATGTTATCAAAAGTAGGTAATAAACACAAGCCTTTCTAAACTCCTGCATGTTATCCAAATACTCCCTTATTTTCCCTTTAGTATTGCAGTTACTTCTCTTGTTGTCTAAGATTACCTTTATTCTGTATTACTTTAAATAATTCACATTACTTTTTCCACACATCTCTTTCACTCTCATTTCTACTGTCTTTAACACCATTTTCATTTTAGTTGCTTATTGTGTGTGTATTTTATTTATTTATTTGCCTTTGTTGACTGGGAAAAATCCGAGTGGGTAAAACTTATTTTTATTGGAGGCCTGGGTAGGAAAGCTCCACATTTAAGTTGCACATAATGTACATTTATAATTGCAGAATGAAATTTATATATGAGCTTATTTATATGATTTGTAAATATTTTCTAACATTTCTTACATGAATATAATATTTTAACACGTAAGAGAGAAATTAACATAACAGTTAATGTGTTTATCGCACGATGGCTGCAGGGAAAAGATCAAACTGGGCTGGTTTTGAGTTTAGTAATTGCAGAGCGAAAAGTAGTAATGTAGCTTAAAAATCGATGAGAGATATAAAAGTAGAAATTGTGGACACAAGCAGGAAGATAAACGGACAGTAGAAATTGTGGACACAAGCAGGAAGATAAATGGACAGTGGAAGTATTGTAGTTAGTGGTAGGGTGTGAGACTGAGGAAAAGTATGAGAGTAGGAAATTACTGCAGTATGAGGAGGAGTAATGAGTAACAAAAAGATTGTGAAGCAAAGTGGCTGTAAGAGTTGGTAAAGGTAATATGAGTAAAGCTAGCCTGGAGAACAGGAAGAACAGAGCTATCTTTGTCATAGGTGCTGTTTAAACAAAGTTTTGAAACTATTTTAAGTTTTCTATATGTTTTAACTTTATGGGGATTTCATTCCAGAGTTTTGACACGTAATGAGAGTAGAGAACATCTCTAGCACTGTTGAATGTCTTACGGATACATAGTAAAAGTTTATTGCTAGTGTGAAGGTCTCTAGTGACTGGATAGTACAACAGAGTATTTTATAATGCTGGACATTTGTCTGGAGAGTGCAATAGGTTGTGAGCAATGATTTGTTATCAGTATGTCTACTAGTTTACGAGTTCAAACCAGTTTAATTGTTTTAATGCAAGGCAGTGTTGTGTTTTTTAATGTTGGTTGGTTGCAAATTTAGATATTTTGCAGTAGCAGGAGGCTAGTTTAGTTTTATATGTACTGTTGATATTTGTAAGAATAGGGGAAGCATATAATGGAGAAGGAAGGAGGTAATCCTTCACTGATCTGTCAGGTAGTGTGGCCCTGTAGAGGGAGTTGAGGTTTTGATGAGTTTTCTTGATGGAATGAAGTACGTGGTAATCAGATCTGAGGTTGCCATCTATTATGACTTAGTAGTAGTAGTTTAGTTTGGTTTATGGTTTCTATTTTTGTGTTATTACTGGAGGCAATGTGAAATGTGTTTCTGGTTAAGGTGTTTTGGAGTAAATAGCATAATTTTTTTTTTTTTGTGGCATTAAGCAGCAAGTTGGAATTTTTTAGCCATATTTCAATGTCATTAACATTTTTTTGAGTGATTTCTTGTAATTTTATTATGGATGGGGCAGAGCAGATAAGGGTTGAATCATCAGCGTATTGTACGAGAGTGGCAAGTGCTGTAGCAATACAGAGTTTATTTATGAAAATATTAAATAGAAGGAAGCCAAGCATTAATCCTTGGGGAACACCAACAGGGATTCATTGAAATGCTAAAAGTTTTTGTTGCCATTTAGTTGCCTGCTGATTGCATAAATAACTGTGCAACGAGAGAGTGAGGGGTAAGTGAGTCCTAGTTTTGCAAGTTCAGAGGAGAGCTTTTAGTGTGACACTGTGTCAAACACTTTGGAAAGGTCAGGGGAAAGGGAAGAAGCAAAGTTGCCCTCATTTTGTATTGGTTTACTGTGTTGGTGAAGTTGAGGAGGGCAGTACTAGTTCTGTGGTTGGACCTGAAACCTTGTTGGGTGTTGGAGAAGAGGTTGTGCTTGGTTATATGTTTTATAAGCTGAGAGTGAATACATTTCTAAAGGATTATACAGAGAGGTTATAGGATAGCAATAAGTCTAGTTTATTAACTCTGAAGTATCTCCTTTGTGAAGAGATATAATAATGAATTGTTTCCAGATGGATGGGGCATACTTTTCAGTTACTGACCGGTTGACCAGAATGGAGGCAGGGAAGGTTAGTACTTCTGCACCAGTTTTGAAGAAGTCAGTGGAAAGGTTATTGGCAGCTGAGGTTGTTGCTTTTAATTTGGCAGTAATTTTTTATGGTTGGTGTTAGAATGGACTGAGAACTAAAAGACAGTGTGCTGCTTTTAAGAATAGGTGGAAGTTGGAGGGGTGAAGTGAGGTGCTCATTGATTAGTGATAGAACTGACTGGATAAAATGAGTGTTGAACTGAGTGGCAATAGGGTCTTAGTTGTTTGAAGTAGAAGGATTAGGGTGTAGTGGTATGGTCAGGGTGTAATAGTTTATTTAGAGAGGACCAAAAAGCTTGGAGTTGTTTTGGTGCTTTTATTGGAGAGTACTGTTGTATGATTTCTTATCAGTCTTAACAAGTGCCTTGGTACAGTTTTTGAGATATCTAACATTTTATTAGATGTGTTTTATTCTTATACATTTCTTTTCATGCTTTATCTCTTTGTAACATGAGCTGTTTGGTCTCTTGTCAGCCATGGTGTTAGTTTTAACTCTTTTTGCCCTAAGTGGTGCTAAATCACTTAGTATTTTTAGGAAGGTATAATTGAAGTGAGTAACTGCTTCATCTAGAGGCATTACTTTTAATAATTCATTCCAGTTGTTGAGACAGAGCTGTAATAAATGTGTCTTTACTAAATTTAGTTAAATTATATGCTTATTTATAGTTTGTTTGGTTGAACCATGATATTGTCTGATTAAATAGGTTGGGAGGTAGTCACTTATAGTATCTGGTAAGCAACCAAAGGAATTTATATTATGGGGTTTGTTTGCCAGTATTTATTCCAGTGTAGCCTGTCTGTTAGTGGTTTTGTTGATTGTGGTGGTGGAACTTATTAGTTGGGTGAAACCAAATAGGTAAATAGAGTCCCTGGGGTTGTTGCTGCTTAAGCACTGCCAGTTAATATTTAGGTCACCTAACATGAAGGTTTCCTGGATGATGTTGTCAGATATCCAGTGTAGGATATTTTTGACTATGGTAATGTTTCCTGGTGGGATGTATACTGCTGAGATACATATAGATTTCTTTTGGTTGACTTTGAGGTATGCAATCAAAAGTTCAGCATTATTAAATGTTGGGATATTTGGATGGAATGGAGTTGTTTCTCTAAGTTTTTCTTTGTAAATAATAACAATACCACATGCTCTTAATTTTTTGTCCATTCTGAGTATGATAAAACCTAGGGTAATAATTTTGTTGTCAGTTATTTCTTGCTTAGAATGTCTGGGGAGTAAAAATCTAGACATGCTTGGATATCATGAATTTTGTTGCAGAAACCTCTGAGGTTAGATTCATTATCTGATGGGAAAATTGTGTTGGGAGTATTTGGAAGTAATGGGCTGGCCACGGTGGGTAGCTGATATACAAGTTTGGGGGTTAGGGTGAATATCTCCACTAATTTTAAGAATGGAAATGGGGTGAGTAGATTTATGGAGCCATTTGAATTTGCATGTGACTTTCAGTACTGCTGAAAAAGCGCTATTCTTAACTAAGAGACCAGATGTGAGCATGTATATTTGTACAGAGAAGGAGAGAGAGAGAGACAAGGACTGTTCCACTCACTAGAGTGGATATACTATCTACTAACAATTGTATACAAGGTAACAGTGTTATACAATGTTATGCCAACATTCCATGCCTACTCACCTCTTGTTGTTGCTGTACGTTGTACCCAGGTCATGTGACTGAATAACTGGCATTTCCTAATTATCTGTAACGTGAACAGTGTCTCATTTTTACATCCTTAAATGCTCTTGTGATGTATAATTTCTGTCCCATCTAGTCCCATTATTATACATTGGGGTATAATATGTAAATTCTGTCTGTACTCCTAGTACTGAGTTCACACTTCCCATACCAAATATTGTCATATATTTCTTCAGAAATCTACCTGCTTTGCCATATTTTCCTTTTTAGGTCCCACTGATACATCTTCACTATTGCAAATCAGGCTCCAGTCATGACCTATACATAATACTTCCTGCTAAAAACTTATTTCTCTAAAAATTCTCTTAAACTCCATAATAGCAGTTTGGGTGGAATATAAACACATGGCAGAATAATCCTATCCCCCTTCCAATAACCCCTTGCTACCACAAATTTAGAGGTATTGTCTTTTTTCCTCCTATATATTCTTGTTAGACCCCCTCTAGCAATTAGTATTATTTATTTTACATTTGTTGACCGAGATAGTCCGACTGGATACATGTCCATTTTCAGCGGAGGCCCGGGGAGGAAAGCTCCAGGTTAAAAGTATAAACAAATCCACTTATAAAACAATAATATAGGCACAGTATATGGAAAAGTGGCCCCTCAGAAGGGACTACAGAAGAATGACAGCGATTACAATATACATATTGAATAGGGTAAAAACAATAGTTATATGCTAGAGTTATTTAAACAGCAATGATTATCAAGACAGAGGAAAAAAAAAAGAAGTAAAAACACAAAATGAGATAGAAACTATTTACAGGTTATATACACTGTGGTCTTAAAGAAGGGGATATCAAGAATTATGCTGCATGTCAAACAGAAGTGGCTGATATCAATATTAAAGCAAGGTAGAAGAGGCGTGCATTACAGAAATGACGAGAGATGGTTAAGGTAAAAGTTGGACAGAGCCAATGTGCCCTAATATATTGTTTGAGGCCTTTTTTGGAAAAGGTTTAGCGAGGGTTCCCGAGTAAGATTAGTTGGGAGAGAATTCCATATTTTTCCAATGAAGTTGGCAAATAGGGAGTCTCCAGCTGAATTAGATGCTTTCTGAGTTTGGACCAGTAATTTGTTGGATGATCTAAGTGGTCTGGGATTATGATATGGTTTTATGAAATTTGTAAGTGCTGGAGTATTTTCAGGTTTGTATAGTATTTTGTGGGTGACAATGACCTGATTGAACTGTATTAAAGTAAGTAACTCGAGCCAACCTAGGAGATTAAGATTTTGGCAGTGATGGGTCTTGTATGAGGAGCCAGTGGCGAATCTGGCGATATGGTTATAGCAGCGAGTAAGTTTATTTAGTTCCATTTTGTTCAGGTTAGTGAGAATAGGGGAGACATAGAGAAGGGTAGAAAGTAGCAGGGAGCAGGAGGTAGCAGTCCTAGCTAATGAGGTTAGGAAGGATTTATTTCTATATAGTGAACCAAGCTTCTTATTAATGGTTTTGATAGTTTTATTGAGGTGCAGGTCAAATTTGAAGTTGTCAACCATTACCCCTAGGAGCTTGGTATAGGTGTCAGGGGTGATAGAGAAGCCATTGTTGGATGTTATGGAGAAGGAGAGAGGGGAGGATCTACTAGTTGGGGTGAAGAGAAGTAATTTAGTTTCATTGGTGTTTAAAAGCAAGCGGTGATTAGCAAGCCAGTTTTCAACTGTGTGAAATGTATTCTGAGTTAAGGTTTGCAAACTGGACAGGGAGGAGGCCGTACAGATCAGTGTTGAGTCATCGGCATATTGAATACAGGTTGCTTCAGGGATGGCAGAGTGGAGGTTATTAATGAAGATCAAAAAGAGTAGAGGACCTAAGATAGAGCCCTGAGGGACTCCAAGGGTGAGAGGTAGCAGGGTGGATAGTTTGTCCTGCCATAGGACAGCTTGTTGTCTACCACTTAGATAGCATAGGAACCATTAAATAGCATGGTTGTCCAGATAAATGGTTTTAAGTGTTTGTGTAAGTAATTGGTGGTTACCCATATCAAAGGCATTAGATAGGTCCAGGAAAAGGGCAGATGAAAGCTTGTTGTTGTTCCGATTTTGGTGAATAACATTAGTGAAAGAGAGAAGGGCATAGGAGGTGCTGTGGTGTGGCCTAAATCCATGTTAGGAGTTGGATAGTAAGTTGTTCTGGGTGAGATAGTGCATAAATTGCTTATGGACACATTTCTCCATAATTTTAGCTAGTGGTGAAAGGATGGCTATGGGCCTATAATTGGATAGTTCTGTAGAACTTCCACCCTTATGTAGTGGAATTACATGGAATTACATGGATACTTTCCAGATGGTTGGGATAGTACCATCTGTTAAGGTCCTGTTGATTAGGATGACAATGGAGTATGCTATGGCTTCTGTAGCTTTTTGTAAGTACTCTGCTGGTAGGAGGTCGGCTGCTAAGGGTGGTTGGTTTTAATTGTTTGATTAGGGCTCAAATGAGGTCAGTAGAAACTGGTTGGAAGTTGAAGGAGAGATAGATAGCAGGGGTGGTTAGCATAGTGTTGGTGCCTGTTGTAGTAAGTTTGTTAACTAGGGACTGGGTTGTTTCCATGAAAAAATTTATTAAAGGTATTAGCAATATTCTCAGGGGATTCTTGGGTGGCATTTGATGGGGTAGGAGTGATAGATTGACCTGGGTGCAGGATTCTGTTTATACCTTCCCAGAACTTTTGGGGATTTTTTTTTTTTGTAGGAGATCGTTGTAATTTTTTATTTTGTCAAGTAGTTTCGATTTTCTTTTTGTGTCATTTCTAAGCTATCAGTAGCTCAGGTGGTCTGAGGGGGCTTTGGTTGTGCGCCAATTGTGCCAGGCATTATTCCTAAGCTTAATTTTTGATTTGGTTTACTTAGAAAGCCAGGGTGCTGTTTTAGATTTAGTTCTTATGGTGCAAGCAGGAGCGTGAGAGTCGAGAATGGTCAGGAATTTGGTATTAAAGTATGCTACACCTTCATCTAGTGGTAGATGTTTTAGGATTGACCAGTTAACTGCGTGGTAAAAAACACGCAGTATTCACCTTGTTATAAACAGCGTTGTTTATAACAAGGTGAATACTGCGTGGTTTTTACTCAATTAAAGTACATTTGAACTTGTGCACAAGACTCCGTCCTGTAAAACTGGCGTAACCAACGTTTCCTGCTTCTGAGTTAAGTGTGTCGTTGTTTGGTTTTAACATAGTAGGGGAGTTAGCCATATTAGAGTACATGGGTTTGCCAAAATAGGGTTTAAGGGAACTCCACTCCACTTTTCCTTTGTCCCCAATATTCAGCTAAATGTCTGCACTAAAATCTGTTCTTTGTCAAATTCATATGCTCATTTCTATCCAGATATATCTCCTACAACTTTATTATTTGCACTATGCACTTCTTAATATAATTTAATCCTCTTTGCTTTTTATTTATACATATACTGCTATTCACATTATGTGATAATATGGACAAAGTAGCCATTATGATAGAAAGCTGCTACTGCCACCTATTATAAATGACAGTTGTTCTGAATGTATGTTTCCAGCTTATCCATAAATGAACACACTAGTATTTGGCAAGCAGATCTCTTATGTAGTTGCTTCTCTTCTCCATTTAAACCGATGTAATAGTTTTCAGTACTTGTTGATTCAATAAAAACAACTAAACAAAGAAACAAACAAAAAAAAAACTAAATATTCAGAACCACCATCCCCTTTTAGCTGGTAGCAAATGCTCAAAACTATCTACATTTTCAAAAACTGAAGTTAACCCTTTTATACAGGAACAGTTTCCCCAGACTGACAGCTGCACCCACAAGTATTACATATTCTAAAGTTAAGGTTAAACATGCTAAACCTCATGCTAGAGCCCATGTTCCCACTTATACTAATTCCTATATCTGCTTTTTTCCCTATTAATACTCCCTTCCAGGATGTGAAAAACAGCTTGTATGCTTAAAAATCAAATTTTTGGCCTAAGAAAAGTGCACTTGGAGCTGCTTGTCATTTGGCAACTTCGGTGCTACTACTGATTGCTGAGAATCTGCTTTCAACTGGAGCAATCCATTACTGAAAAGACAAAAATAAGTGACTTTTGCACTGCTCATATAAATCGTGACTGTATTTTAGCAGTTTATTTTGTGTGTGTGTGTGTGTGTGTGTGTGTGTGTGTGTGTGTGTGTGTGTGTGTGTGTGTGTGTGTGTGTTCATAGGTTGGTACTAGGCTATCGGGCCTAGAGCCTATACAAACCTAGCCATAACAATTCTATAACTATTACTTCCCTGGTACCCTGTCTAACAGGGCAATTGACATGATCCCTGGAGTGAATTTCCTATCTCCCATCCAATCG
Source organism: Protopterus annectens (assembly GCF_019279795.1). Taxonomy (NCBI): domain Eukaryota; kingdom Metazoa; phylum Chordata; order Ceratodontiformes; family Protopteridae; genus Protopterus; species Protopterus annectens. Next base: position 1,452,656,033 of record NC_056745.1, on the reverse strand, counting down.
TCAAGGTTATTTTTGAAGCGGGCCAAAGAGGCACATAGCTTGACATGTATGGGCAGTCTATTCCAGAGTATGGGGAGTCTCTGGGTCAGGAACCTATCCCTCCAGCATGTTTTGTTCATTGTGATAACCAGGTTAAGATCCCTGGAGTGTGCGGCTCTAAGGGATTGGGATTTCTTTAAGTGTAGCATGTTCAACAGCTCTGTGTTTAACATGGCCTTGTATGTTAAGCAGAGATCGCCTCTGAGCAGGCGGTATTAGACAGAGTATAGCTGGAGTTTTTTAGATGGTCAGCATAGTGCATCTGCTTTAGGCTTGTGATTCTTTTAGCGAGGTATTTCTGTGGCCTTTCCAGTTGTTGCAGATGTCTTGTGAGGTACATACCAAACGTGTGTATTACTGTAATGTCCACTGCTACTTTAAATTGTTAATTGCACTGTATTGCATTGTTTCTGATAGTTGTAGGGCTGTTGTATGTAGTTTGTGTGGTCTTGTTATACTTGGGCTCCAAACCAGCTATTTTACATTAAAAAGTTTTTTTTCTGCACTCTTGTGACAAAAATGTGCTGATCTAACCTGTCTGAGATGGGGAGTCCTGGTGGAATGCTTATTGTTTGCTTTTCTGATTAGTTGTTAGCTTTAAAACATGTTCCACTTTGCTCATATTTAAATCTTACATTTGTATGAGCTTTGACATAGATACTCAGAGCTGATTATTTGACGACTTCGCTATAGATTGCTAAGAATCTGCTTTCAGCTGGAACAATCCATTACTGAAAAGACAAAAATAAGTATTTTTTGCACTTCTCTTATAAATTGTGACTGTTTGTTTTTTTTTAGCAGTTAAGTTATTCATAGGTTCATAGGTTCATACTAGGCTATCTGCCCTAGGGCATTTATAAGCCTAGCCAGAGTGTGTGTGGCTTTCACCACCCCTTAGGATGAGAATACTATACCCATTAGTTTGCTGTGCCTCTGTCTAGCAGTGGCACAGAGATGATTCCCGGGGTAAACCTACGATCTCCCATCCACTTGTCAAGATTTCTCTTGAACAGAGTCAGTGAGGGGCTCTGCCTCACATGGACTGGGATTCTGTTCCATAGTGTAGGGAGTCTCTGGGTGATGAATCTGTCCCTCCAGCACATCCTATTTATATCCGTGTTGAGGTTTAAGTCTCTTGCTCTCGTGGCTCTGGTGGGTTTGGATTTTTTGAGGTGGAGTACGTCCATTAATTCCGGGTTGGACATGGCCTTGTATGTCAGGCACAGATCACCTCTGAGCAGACGGTATGCGACTGAATAGAGCTGGAGTTTCTTCAGTCGGGCAGCGTATGACATATGTTTGAGCCCCTTTATCCTTTTGGTGAGGAACTTTTGGGGTCTTTCCAACTGCTGCAGGTGTCGGGTAAGGTACATTCCGAATGGGGCGTTGTACTCAATCATTGGTCTGATAAGTGAAGAGTACAAGGGTACAATGACCTCTCCTGATCTGGATGTGAATCCCTTCATGATCAGGTGGGCAATGTAGAAGGTATTCCTAACCACTTTGGCAATGTGAGTGTCAAAAGAGAGGTTACTGTCAACTTGGGTCCCCAGGTCCCTGATAACTTCTTCCATGTTTAATGGATTACCACCTATGTGGTAATTAGGGGTTACCTTGTTTTTCCCAAAGGGTATGACTATACATTTTTTGGCATTTAGCTTAAGGCCATGGCTCTGGCACCAGTTATCCATTTCTATGAGACCTCTCTGGAGGATGTCTGTGTCTGATGGAGTGTCAGTTATGGTGCCCAGTTTGCAGTCATCTGCAAATTTTGTCAGCCACAATCCCCCTCTGTTTGCCTGCACTTCAGAAAAATAAATGCTGAACAAGAGGGGGCCCAGGACTGAGCCCTGTGGGACACCGCTCATGACCGGCTTAGAGTCTGACATGGCACCAGCAACTCTAACCCTGTGGGTTCTGTCCTTGAGCCAGTTTGCAACCCATTTTGTGACATATGGGTTTACATCTAAGCTGGTGAGCTTTTCTATGATGCCCGAGTGGGGTATTGTGTCGAACGCTTTTGCTAGGTCAAGGTAGGCTGTGTGAACTGCCTTACCCTCATCAATGGCCTTAGTGACTGTTTCGAAAAAGTCGACCAAGTTCAAGAGGCAGGATCTGCCCTTGACAAAGCCAAATTGGGTAGGATCCAGTGTCTGTAGGTCCCCAATGTCTTTATTTATGAGTTCCATTATGATCCTCTCCATAGCTTTGCAGACAAGGCTCGTCAAGCTTATGGGGCGGTAATTTCCAGGGTCCATAGAAGCACCACCTTTGTGGAGTGGGACCACAGTTGCCGTACGCCATTCTTTGGGTACGTATCCTGTAGTAAGGCTAAGATTAAACAGCAGCCTTATGTGTGGGTTTAGTTCCTCATTGAGTTAGTGTAGCACACAGCCGGGGACACCGTCCGGTCCCATTGATGCTGTGTTTTTTGCTTTAGAGAGAGCAGCTCTCACCTGGGCATCTGAGATGTTTGGGAGGCTAGACTCTGGTGGGATAGATATTTCTCCTTTTGGGGGGGGGGAGAGAAATTAGCACTGAACCTGTCTGCCAGTATGTTGGCAATGTCTGTGGGTTCAGTGATTTTGTATCATTTTGGACTAATTCTGAGCATATCTGGGAGTTTCCACCCAGGTTTCTAACATAGCTAAAGAAGGCCTTATGATTGTCTTTTGTGTCTTTAGTGATTTTTCTCTCAAAGTTGGCCTTGGATGATTTTATGAGTGATCGTAGTTTTTTGCTAGTATTGATCACAGATGCCTTCCCTTTTAGGGATTTTGCTCTGTCATGTAGTAGCTTTCTCCTCTTGTTGTAGAGTTTGTTTATGGCTGGGGTCCACCAGACTGGGCGCCTGCCTTTGGTGGAAAGAGTCTTGATTTTATTAGGGATTGCTTGATCCATACATTCCTGGAGGTGCTCGTAGAAGGCATTTGTAAGGATTTCAGCAGCGTGGGTTGTGGTTTCCACTGGCTCGGGGGCCTTGAAGGATACCACTCCAGTCTTAAGAAGTGTGAAGTTTGCTTTTGAGAAGTTCTTCACTGTGGTCTTTTTTGCTGGGGTTGGAGGCAGGATGTGGATCTCTAGTGAGATTAATTTATGGTCTGATCTCACCAATGAGGGATATACTTCCGGTGTGGAGCATTTTGTCCCCATGTTTGTGATGATCAGGTCTAGTATATTTTCTCCTCTTGTGGGAATGGTGACTAGCTATTCCATAGCATTTGAGTTTATGAACTCCAGGAACCTTTGGGCTAGGGTGTTGTGGCTTGAGTAATGTTCCCAGTCTATGTTTGGGTAGTTGAAGTCACCCAATATGATGGTGTTTGGAGAGACATTCATACTCTCCAGTGTCTTCAGGAAGGCTGTGTGGGTTTCCTGAGTTTGAGAGGGTGGTCTGTAGCATGCTACAAACTGTAGGGCAGTTTTACCTATGGTTAATTGCACCTTGATGGTCTCCGATGCTTTGTGCGTTGCCACTAACCTGGAGGTGTGGGTATCCTTTATGAATATGAATACTCTCCCTCCTTTTGTGGTTCGGTCCGGATTTTGGAGCCGGAACGCATGATATGAGGTATAACCTGACAGTGCTGGGGTGCTCTCAGGAGCCTTGAACCAGGTTTCAGTCACAGTACAGACATCGATGTTCTCCATACTGAGGAGGGCTTCAAGGGCGTGCATCCTGAGGTTTAGACTTCTGGCATTGAGCAGTATTACCCTTAGTTTTTTTCCATTTTTGTTTTCTAGGGCGGTAGGTTTATCATTTGAGCCTTTCCTAAAAAAGGCACTATGGGGGTGGCAAGAACCTTTGCCAATATCCGGAAGCCCAGGGTGACAGGTGCAAGCCGTCCCTTGCGGCAGCGTGGCTTGTCAAGCATGTCATCCCAGGCAGACAGACATTGGATCCCCTTAGAATGACACCAGTAATTAAGCCAATTATTAAAGCTGATCATTTTGTCTCTGTATTGTGGCATCATTTTTGGTGAGGGTAGGATACTGCTCAGGGTCAGGGTCATACCGGCCTGGGCTACATAATCTGAGAGCTCCTCTGTCTCTTTTCATGTAGTCCAGGGAGGTACGTCTCAGGTCGTTCACACCGGCATGGACAATGACTGAGTCATACTTGTACTTGCTGTGGAGTGACCTGAGTGCTTGTGTTATGTGGCAGATTCTAGCGCCCGACAGGCAGCTTACTTTGATCTTTTCCTTGTTCAGTCTGGTGAGTGGGACGTCAGTGTGTCTGACTATGGAGTCACCTATAACAAGTGTGTCTGGCATTGTGTTTGGCCTTAAGGGCTGTGACTGTTTAGCACACTGACTTTGGGAGCTATGTGTTGCATGTCTTATGTCTTGAGGTGGCAGTTGCTTGGGTGTCTGCTTTGGAGGCCTCTGTAGTTTTGGTAGATTTTTGATCAGTGCCTCCGAGTATGTCTTTGTGTGTTTATGTGTTTGTTTTGCAGTTGTGATAGTTCTATGTGAAACTGGGTTTGTGGTGTGCGTGGTTTCCTTCTCCTCCTGTCTGGTCTTGCCAGTCCTGAGTTGAGAGAGCTCAGCCTCCAGTTTGGCTATATAGTTGCATCTCTCACATGTATTTGTGTTTTGTGGGAGAAGGAGTGGGTTGTCTGTGTACATGAGGCAATTGTAACATTGCCTCAAGATGCCAAGATTCACCAGCTGAACAGGAGAGGACACTAGCAACTGACCCTTCGACATACTAGAAAAAGTGAAAAAGTTTGCTGTGTAACTGAGTCAGAAGGGACCTATAGGGAAATGGGTACTCAAGGGGATTCTAGGCTAATGTAGTACTTTGTTTAGTATATAAGTACTTTACCTATATAAAAATGCTTTAGGAGCAAGTGCTGAGCTTTTGAGATAGAGAATAGACTGTTTAGATTGCAAGTAGAGAAGTTCTAAGGGAAAAATTGAAGAGCAGACTTTACGGAGCCAGAAATAGTTTAACCTTGTTTAACCGGCGCTGCCCGATGGTGCTCTATGGACAACTCCACGCTAAATCACACAAAAGCGTGCTAAAGCGGGCTTTATAGCATTTTATAGCAATATTTGCTGTTTTTTTCTGCACGTATACCAACTGTACCATCTACTGATGGTTTAAGTAGTTAATCGCACTGTATTACATTTTAACTGATTGGTGTAGGGCTGTTGTAGGTAGTTTGTGTGGTCTTGTTACATTTGGGTTCCAAACCAGCTATTCCATATTAAAAAGTTTTTTTTCTGCACTTTTGTAGTAGTGCTGATCTAGCCTGTCTGAGTTGGGGATTGCTGGTGGAAAGCTTACTGCGTGCTTTCCTGATTGGTAGTTAGCTTAAAACTTGTTCCTCTTTGCTCATATTTAAGCATCACGCCTGCACAGTGGTAATTTAGCAGTGCCCTGTATAGATTCAAGAGCCTTGAAGCTCAGTTTTTTCCCTAAACAGCTGTCGGAGAAACTCTTCCAGGCTTTTTTGCTGCTCTAGGAACAACTCATTTGCACAGCGAGCAGTTTTGCCTTTATTGATCAACGTTAGCCTACACTAAATGTAGGTCCATTTTCTAGTCTTGGAGCTACCAGCAAAGTCCTATTAAATTAAGTCATTCCCTTTCCTAATGAAACATACAGTAAGAATCTGCTATCATGGACGGGCGGTGTCCCATCATCTCTCTGGCCAGTCATCTACTCCTGAAATAAATAAATACTTTATGAGAGAAATGTAGTTACAGTATTGAAATAGAGGCAAGACTCTCACATACAGACAAACTGAATGCCAAACAGGATGTCAGCATATACACATCACTTCCCACACTAAATAAGGCCATGACACATAAACCCACATATGCGGAGGTAGCAACTAGTAACTTACTGAAAGATCAGAGGCCTCCCAAATGGAAACCACTTTCACACACAACAATGCAAAAAAAAAAAAACCCAACACATAATAATACACACAGCAGTTTCTCAACAAATGAGGCCATAAGGTGTATCACCACAAAACATAATGTACTGGTCATAGGAGACTCCGTGGTAAGACAAATGGATGTTCCCCTTACCAGGCTGGATAAGGAGCAGATTACAGTTAGCTGACTCTCAGGTGCCAGAATCCGTCAAGTCACTCAAGCACTCAAGTTAAATCAACCACCAGTACCAATATGAATCCATCATAGTCCTTGTTTGGATTAATTATTTGTGGTGTACCTCACTGGACTATATTTATTTTTTTTATTTAACATTTGTTTACCAGGAAAGTCTGACTGAGACGGAGTCCATTTTTAGCAGAAGCATGGGGAAAAATGCTCTAGACACATTTATTTGGAATGTGGGAGGAAACCCGAGCACCTAGAGGAAACTCACATGAATGCAGAGAGAATATGCAAACTCTGTACAGAAGGCACCCCAGCCAAGAACTGAACTGGAGAACCTCTTGCTGTGAGGTGACAATGCCAGCCGCTGCACCATTGCACTGCCTATATGAAGAGAGACAGGGCTGAGCTCTCAGATTATGCATCACAGACAGGTGTAAGCCTAGCCTTAAGCAGCATTCTACCTTCTCTAAGCATGATGCCACAATACAAACAAAAAATGATTAACTTTAACAATTGCCTTAGCTTCTGGTGTCAATCCAAGGGGATCCAATATCTGTCAGCCTGAGAAGACACAGTTGACAGGCCACACTGCTTTGCCAGAAATGAGCCCTGCTTCCTCTTTGGATACTGGCAAAGGCATTAGCCACCCCTATTGTGCCTTTTTAAGCATTGTCAAAATAAACAACCTCTGAACATAACAAAATCCTGTCTAGATAAACTCTAGGTACTGCTGCTTAATACTAGGAATCTAAACAAGAAACTGAACTCCCTGGAAGCACTCCTGACCTTGGAAGATACTGACATCTGTGCAGTCACTGAGACAGGTTCAAAGCCACAGTAAGCATCCCAGCCATGCAGGACTACTATGCCTTCCACATGTGTAGGCCAGAAACTAAGTGTGAAAGAACCAAAGGAGAAGGTGTAGCCATCCTCCTTAAGGTACACCTCAAGACTGGTCAAACAGTAGGACTGTCTTGAGCTACTCCATGTCCAATTAACAACAGACAAAACCCCATACCAAATCATAGCTAGCTATAGGTCCCCACCATGAACTAGGAAAAGCATACCACATACCTGGGCTTACTGGAGTCATTTGCCATACAGCCCAACACCTTATTCATGGGTGATTTTAACTATCATTCCATCAGCTGGGAAACCTACATGACCACAAACATGCAGGCTCAGAGGTTATTGGACATTGTCAATGCAAATGCTCTGGGACAGCTAGTCAGCACTCCCAGAAGGGACTCAGCTGTCCTGGATATAGTACTTTCTAACATTGAGCAGCATAGCAGCCACCTGTGAGATGTCCTCCCTGGTAGGATTGGACCATAAATCAGTGTCATTCAATGTAATTATAAGGCCAGATGCCCCATCAACCTCAAAAACGGTTTAGAAATTTTCCAAGACAGATTACCTCATACTGAGTGATGGTATAAGAAATTTCAATGCCCCTTCAAACACAGATAACATGGAATCCTATTCAGAGGTGTACGCCAATGCCCTGTATAACCACTTAAGCTGTTGAATACACCAGTGCCTCGTATTACCACTTAAGCTGGATTAAAACCAGGTCTTGCCAGAAAAAAAAAAAAAAAAAACAAGGTAGCATGGTGGACTCCTAGTATAAACAGGCTATGCAACAAGAGAAAGAAACAAATGGCCAAGAACAAGAGGGAATTAACTCAGCAGGAAAAGAAATCACTCTCCAGCTTAAACAAACAAAAAATAGACATCTTCTCAAGTCCTCCAAAGGTAATTACGAAGCAAAAATAGCCTTCCTAGCTAAAGATAATCACAAGACATTTTTTAACTGTATCCAAAATCTAAAAAGGAATACCCAGCTCTGTGCTGAACTGGTTGTGGATAGCACCACCCATAGTCATAGATTTATAGGAGGTTACCAGGCTAATGACCCTGGCTAATGACCCTATGAACCTAGGGTCTTTATAAGCCTAGCCATGGGTGGGCAGCATTTCCTTTAAGGCAGGGTCAAAGATTGCTCTCTAAGCCAGGCATGTCACCTCTCAACAGCCTGTACGATGCAGAGTCCAGTGACAGGGTTTCAGTCTTTCCATGTAGGTCATGTTTTGGAAGCCCTGAATTTTCTTTCTGAGGAACCTCTGTGGTCTGTCTAGCTGCTCCAGGTGTCTGGTGAGGTACATGGAAAAGGGAGCATTGTACTCTATTAGTGCTCTGATGAGGGTGGAGTACAGAGGAATTATAACAAACATAGTCTTGGATGTGATGCTGTTACTTATGAGGTGAGCAACATAGAAGGCTTTCCTTGCCACTATGGACAATTGGCGATTAAAGTTTGGATTGCTGTCAACCTGTGTTCCCAAATCTCACACCACTGGGTTTGAGCTTAAGGAGGCATTGTCAATATTATAATCTGCTGGGAATTCCTCTTTGCCAAAGGAGATAATAATGCACCTTTTTGTGTTTAGTTTTAGTCTGTAGCTTTGTCAGCAATCATTTGTCTGTGTTAGCCACCGCTTTTATAATATGTTAACATAGTTGGGGGACTCAATGACTGCACCCGATTTGCATTCATCAGCGAACTTGGTAAGCCACAGGCCATCTGCTTTCACCTGGACTTCTGAGAAATAGATTCCAAACAGTGTAGGGCCCAGCATAGATCTTTGTGCTATGCCACTGGTCTAGTGGTAGATGGGGAATCCCCAACTTTGAGAGTAAGCATTTTGTTGGTGAGCCAGTTGGCTACCCATCTAGTGATATAAGGGTTTAATCCCCAGCTGGGAGAGTTTCTCAATGATAGCTAAGTGGGGAATTTTGTCAAAAGCCTTGGTTAAGTCAAGAGTGGAGGTAATAACCAACCTGCTAGCTGACAGATTTAGAGCAAACGTCAACTCCTGTTGCCACTGGTCATCCCCCAACATAAACCTGACACCATTCCTCAGCCTATTATCTCAAGAGAGCATATCATCTCTGTGCTCTCCAAGGCCAGAAACATGACATCAGTGGGACCAGTCAACATCCCAGGTTGCGTTTTAAACAACGTAAAACATGACCTAGCAGACCCACTTGGATTCCTGTTTAACCACAGCCTACAAACTGGCTATGTTTCTGCAGAATAGATGACAGCAACAGTAGTCCGTCTGTACAAAGGGGGACCAACAACTGACCCTGGGAATTATAGACCCATAAGCCTGACAAGCCTCATCTGTAAGGCCATGGGAAGAATCATTATGGACCTTATCAAAAAGACATAGGCAGTTTCCAAATTCTCGACCCAACCCAGTTCAGATTCATTAAGGGTAGATCATGCCTGTTAAACCTGGTTGACTTCTTTGAGAAAGTCACCAAGTCCCTGAACAAGGGAAATTCATTGCATTCCACCTACCTTGACCTAGCCAAGGCTTTTGACACAATCCCCCCACACATGTATTATAGAGAAGCTTTCCCAATTGGGAATTAACCCCTACATCACTAGATGGGTAACCAGTTGGCTCACTGGCAAGGCACATACTGTCAAAGTGGGTGACTTCACCTCTAGCTAAACACCAGTCACCAGAGGCATACCACAGGGTTCTGTGCTGGGCGATTTACTGTTCAGTATTTATTTCTCAGAAGTCTAGGCAAAAGTGGAGGGGGGGGCTAACCAAGTTTGCTAATGACTGCAAATTGGGAGCAATCATTGAGTCCCCCAACAATGTTAATATACTGTAGAAAAGGTTAATGCAGACAAATGTCTGGTGCCAAAGCCACACACTTAAGCTAAATGCAAAAAAATGCTTTATTATTCCCTTTGGGAAAGCTGACCTCACTGCTAATTGCATTATAGACAGCAACCCCCGCTGAGTGTAAACGTAGTGGTACGTGATGTAGGTAATCCTGTTGATAGCCATCTGAACTTCAACCACTATATATCCACAGAGGTAAGGAAATCGTTCTGTGTGGTAAATCTCATAAGTAAGGGCAACACATCTAGAGTTAAAGATGTTATAATTCTATTATACTTGGCCCTCATCAGACCAATAATTGAGTGCAATGTTCCCTTTTGAATGTTTCTCACCAGACGCCTGCAACAGCTGAAGAAACCACAGAGATTTCTTGCCAAGAAAAAACAGGGTACACAAAACAAGTCCTACCTGGAAAGATTGAAAGCCTTGTTACTGTATTCTGTCTCCTACAGGTTGCTAAGGTGTGAGTTGTGCCTGCCTTACAGGGCAGCCTCTGACCCAGCCCTGATGGAAATGCTACATATTTGTAAATCAAACTGCACGAGAGTCACTCATTTCAGAGATCTTATCCTAGCCTCTGACATGAAAAAATCATACTGGAGAGACCAATGCATCTTCTAGAGATTGTCACTTCTCTGGACCAAGTCTCCAATTCATGTGACACAGAACCCCTCCCTGACCCTCTTCATACGTAACCTAAATCAATGGCTGGGTGACCGCAAATTCACTCCTGGGGCAGCACCATGTCCCACATTAATTACCATAGACTCTTACCTCTGTGAACTTCATTCACCTAACCAGTGACATCTGGGGCAACTCAGGATAAATATGGCTAGGCTGGCAAGGGTTCCAGGGCCTTTAGCCTAGTAACCTTATATGAACCTACCTTTAAATAAATAAACTAAATTGTGAACTGTTATATTAAGTGCATTAAAGCACATTAAAATACTAAGGTTGCTGGGGAGAAAACTACTTGCTTAATTTATTTGTTTCACACAGTTTCAAACTTCATTTATTTTCACTGAACTGCTTACCAGTGTACATTTAAGTATTAATTACTTTGACCTTGTACATTTCACTTAGCAGTCAGTGTTCAGATCTGTCAGGAATAATTGCTTACAGACTGTGCATTTCCAACTAAAAGCAGTTGGTAATGAAAAAAATAAACAGCTAGATGTTGTATCTTTCAGCTTTTCCCGGTTAGGGGTCGCCACAGTGGAACTCCGGTCTGCTGATGATTGGCAGTAGATTTTTACATACCGAGTTGCCAGCCCTGACGCACAACCTTCAATGAAGGTACGTCCATTCACGCATGTCTCCACACAGAAGACTCTTTAGCTGAGAATCGAACAGGACGTCTTACTGTGAGGCGACAATGCTACCACAGCACCAGTAACTTTGCAAATGCATGAGAAACCCTTTATATTTCACTCGGAACACACTGTTCAGACCTGTCGTGATTAATTGTCTGCATCTTTAGACTTCTTGCTCCAGACTGAAAGCCTTTGTTAAAGGAAAAATAGCAAATAATGCAAATGTCTTTCTTAATCTTAACATATCTTTCATGTCTATTTGCTTAAAAAAACTCTAATTTGTAGCTTAACCCAATGATATTAATATAGATGTAAATCTGTGCAAAAGCAGGGAAAATTATTTTAGTTCTACATATAATGTTATTAGTGTTCCTTTACATCCCCCAGCCAGCAGCCCAAGATCATAACTTTATATTAATTTTAACTTGCTTCCGTCTGTTCTTTTTTTAACTTGTTACTGTGTAAAGCCTGAATACATTACAAGTAAGAGGAAGTACTTTCATGCTTTAATATTTTTAGCGTACGTAGCAGTCTCTATAAGAATAAGAATAAAATCTATAAGAATCTCCCACCTCACAGTTAAAATACCTCTTACCGTATAATATGCAAAACTGTTTTACAATACAGTATGTAATTTGCGTAATTAATTTTGCTACACATATTAGCAGATATAAAAACTGTTTTACTTACAATGAATCATCTAATTCCTTCTGTGTCCTTCTAAAAATTAATGATATTAAGATGGATATGTGTTTTACAGATTTCCCATGTCTTGCAAAGCCACATTTCACAGGTCTATTCTAATATCTGTTGAGAGTAATTTGAGAGCAATGCTTTATAGTCTCCCATTTATTCACTAATTACACGGTGTTGGCTTTCTTCCTGATCACCTCCATCTCCGAACACCAATTTTTGGCTTAAGCCCAAGGTGCTTCTGGTTCTTTTAAACTTTTTTTGCTGTTCAAGTATTTTCTTTAAGAGCAGTGAAAAATGTTTTACTGGCAAAGTATCTTTGCCAGAAGAATGTGAACCAGAATACTCCTGTGCTTTCTGGCTCACTCTTTGTTGGCTAAACTTTTTTTTATTCTCTCCTTAGCCTGTTTTGCATCCAAAATGTCTTTGATCCTTGAAAAAAAATAATTGTGGGAATATACTTTTTTAATATTCTACTCTGTTCACTGTGAAAAATCATTTTCCAGAAACACTGCTGTCCACAATTTGTAATGCTTTTTCCTTCTTCTACAATTTTATCAAGATCATGTTTTTTTTTGTTTGTATGACTGCATTTTTATTTGTATAAGTCGTGCCTGCTTTCTCATGCCAGATGTAAGGCATACACACAATGTGTCATCTCAAGTTTCAAATCCTGCATTGGAGTACCAGTTGCTTATTTGTACTTTCTTAAAATGAATGCAGTCTGTTCCTTCCAGTTCTTTTGCAGTCTGTTCTTTTGAGTTTCTCTGGTACAACAATAAATATAATTTTTTTCTCAGTCTGCTATGTTTTCTAACTCTTCTAGTTTTTGAAACGCCACTTCTTCAGAAGCCTTATTCTTGGCCAGCCTTTTCTTTGTTTCAGCCTTTATTTTTTTCAGGTTTTTTTTTCAGTTATCTGAATAGTAGATTAAAGCTTTTTCTGTTTTTCCATACTTATGTTTTTGACTGTTGTGTCTTCCTTTAGTCTTCCAGTTATTTTTAACATCTCTGAGCGCATTTGATTTTTTTAATTTCAATTAGTAGAAGCTATCTCCTGTACCAAAACTACAACTTGAACTGTTTTGCTGAACAGCTATAAGATTCTTCCCAGCCAGTGTATTTTTTCATCCATTTCTGGTCATTTTTCTCTTACCTTCTGCAACTTTCTTGTTTATTGTCATCTAGGCAATGTAATTATTATCTATAATTGAATTTACCCTTACTGGCTTTTTCACTGTTTTGATTTTCACACTTTGAGAATTCTAATCAACTTCTTGATCAGTGTGCAAGATATCTTGGAAACCGTCTTGCTGGTGGACACCTTGACCTTATATGAAACTTACTTATATATCCGATTAGATTATAAAATCTGTCAACTCATTTGCCCCTTACCGGTCTTATTTTTAGCTTTCCTATATTTGTATTGACAGTTTTTATTTAAGGATTTGTTTGACTTGTGTTGTTGTCTGACTTTTCCATGTGACTTATTTATTACTTGTGCTATTATCATAATGTGTTTCTTTTTATATATAGTACCTAGTGGTAATCAGTTTACTGCATAAATGTTAAATCATTAGGTTGCCTAAATTACACTTGTTTTATGTTGTGTTCTTGGTGTTAGTGACAATGAAATGAAAAACGAGAGGAGGTCTTCTGGGTTCAATTCCCAGAGATGGGTCAGCGTTTTACTCTCCTGTTTAGTTGTTAATACAATAGTAGGTTACTGGTTTGTACTATATTGGATGCTTCTTTGTTAAAAAGTACCTTCCTGGTTGTTTCCTAGTTTGAAGGAAAAACTGCTCTTGGAGAAAACCAGGTATCTAACTGTCCAGAGACTCCTTATTGGTCAAGAGACAGTGACAACCACAAAGGTGAAAGGTTCAGTCACTAGACAAGTGTCAATGTTTTCCTTCCCTTTTCAATCTGTCTGTTCATGCTCAAAATTCTTGATATTGCAATATGGAGCTCACTCTGCAGACCAGACTAGCAGAAGAAGTTTATGAAATAAACTTCAAATTGCTATTTATTTTTTATTTTTTTGCCACTGTTTATTATCAGTAGGAAATTTTAATTCAGAGAAAGTTAATTTTAACCACAAAGGGATATGTATCTTATTTATCAGCGCTGGACTCATCAAGCACCTGCTGTGTGTCTTTGTTTGGGCATCCCACCCCCTCAGCTTTTCAAGTGAAGAGCAAAAACGAGTAAAAGGGGAGCTTTCTTCGTCTGGCAGTATTGCCCACCTACACCCTCTCAGCTCTTCAGGTAAAGAGACAAAAAAGGGAAATAAAAACGATTTCTACTTTGTACATTTGTAGCAATCGTCTAGCTACAGCTTAACATGCATGAAGGGCTGAAACGCTGACGTACATTTCTAATTTCTGTACTGCCATTTAGAAATGCCAGTACAGAAAACAGAATGCAGGAACTGCTCTTCCTTATCATATGCCCTCTAATGCCTTGCACCAGGGTTGACTGGTGCCTTCACCCCACCCGTGCTTACTCTTCTGCTACTTATAACTGAAAACTGCTATAGCAGTAAAGGAAATGGCCTGAATTTCACATTTTAAATCTTTTTGATAAGACATGTTTATAACTTATTTGTGTGTTTTTCTTGCCAAAATTATGTATACTGTCACTTAAAAGTAGTCAATGCACAATTCCTCAAGACGTTTAAATTTCTTTTACTTATGTGGCAGTTTACAAATTCAAAGCACCATATATCGTTGTGAAAAAATATAAAATGACACATAAAATCAGCATCAGTAAAGCAAAAATGAAAAAAAAACAGATACAAAAATCAGTGATTCAACACCCATGCATGTTTTACAATCACACCCTGTACAAATTATTAGGTTTTGCAGCCTAACTTGGATATGCACTTTAAAAGTGTGTAACGGTGAAATAGTCCCCGTACAAAATTGGGGCAATGTGTTTTACAATTCATTGTTTTCTTGGCAGCTGTTAGCAGAGTGTCACTGACCAGCCAGAAATCTCAGTGTATGGCAGGCACTAAACAGATACTAAGTAGCCATGTGTAATACACCTGAAATCTATTTTTGAAGGTGGCGGTCTGCTGCACATGTAACCCAGTTCAATGCATGCAGGTTAGGGATTTTGTGACTGAAAGCTATTCCTCTGTATTGCCATTGCAACATCATTGTTCAGTAGCTGTGGGTAACAAGTTGGCAAATTCTTGAAGCCTTAAATGGAAGGCATTAAAAAAATTCAGTGTAAGGGAAACAACAGACTGTACAGTTATTGGATGAACAGTGTGGTTCATCTAGGTATATCCTTCTTTGCCTTGGGTCATTTTTTTAAATCATCTGCTTTTGCTCAGGATATATCTATATCTATATGTATCTATAATATATATATATATATATATATATATATATATATATATATATATATATGTATGTATATATATATATATATATATGTATGTATACAATTTTTGTCTCATACATAACATTTTACCACAAACACGATAGTGCCCAAAAGACCAAGTAGTCGCTGTAGATCTACAGCGACTACTTGGTCTTTTGGGCACTATCGTGTTTGTGGTAACTGGTTTGGTTTCAGTGCCTTGCTGCTTTGTTTTGTGGACCTCATACATAACATCCCTGTGTAGGAATTAGTTAAAGGTTGCAGATGTCCTTGTGATACCTAGTTCATTCTAATCTATACGTTAAGCAATCATCCAAAGATCTAAAGCAATTTGATGGAAAATTGCCACCTTTACTTTAAAAAAAACACAGGCCTTAATTATGTGGCTGTAGTTACTAGGTCATGAATCAAAGCCACTAATGGGGATGCTTTTGTTCCACTTGTCCTCATGGTGTAGCCTTCCAAGTCACTAAAATAACCGAGGTCAGCCAAATCCTCTGCAGTTGTATGAATTCCCTTAGTGGGCAAGGGAGAATCACTTTTGCTGTTTTCTGGGGAAGGAGCAGGTAAAGGGCCTTCTCTTGCAAGGACAGGGTTTTAGCTGCTGGATCCAATGTGTCACTTATTTCTGTCTACGTGGAGGAGGAAGCTTTATTTTGTTTTGTAAAAGAGCTGATTTCTGCATTTTCCTCATCCCCCCAAGCTGCTGGGACAAAGGAAAGACTTCCTTCACATTCTGACAGGATTTTCCAATCAGAAAAGCTGTTCATGTGGGGGAGAGGCATAGTTCAGGGTTTCCTTCTCAATATAAACATTCTGATTTTAAGGATAGTATTGATTCAGCTGTCCCTGTTGGAGAAATTTATTTCACTGACATTTTACCCAGAATGAAAGAGGTCTTTCACTGGGATCAGAATGGCATTCTTATGTCACAGGAAATGTATTATTTCTTACAGCTACTGATACCTAAAGTTGCACACATCCCTCCAATATTGCCTGCTTTAGCATTTTTCTTTACTGTATCAAGTGCTTCTGATGGATAATCTTCAGTTCCTAAGAGGTATGACAGTTATATAAGGTGCCTCGGACCCACATGTTCCTGCTTTATAATCCTAAAGCAGACCCAGCAGTCATTTCTTTAGCCAAATCTGCTGCTAAACGGTTTACAGCTACTAATCCTATTTTTACTAACAAAAGTGGAAAAGTGGATAAGTTTGGAAGAGAATCTATTTTTCTAGTACTTTAACATTCAGAAGTTTGAATTCTAAAGCACACATGTTAAAGTCTTTTGAGAACATGTTGAAATTAATAGATAAATATCTTTTTTTCATGAGGTAAATAATTCATTAAATGCGTCTATGACAACTTCTTCTCAGGTGACAAATCATGTCCTAAAATGTACTTATGATGCAGATGAGTTTCTCTAGGGCTTCTGCATCTGGATCAGTTTTGATGAGACTTGCTTGGCTTTGTAATCAAAACCTTCCTGAAGATGTTAAATCAGACATTAATCCCCCGTTTGGTTCTTCTGCAGCTGGGGTATTGAAGACTTGTGATGTATGGGAAAATTGATACAAGGAGTAAAACCCTCCTTTTTTAAATCAAATACTAGTTTTCCCTTTTCAATTTTATCATCATTCTCTTCCAATAAACAATTTAAGCAGCAAGAAGCCAACTATCAGCTTTTAAAAAAATGTAAAGCCTCGAATTTCAGGGACAGCCCACCCAATCAGCATGATTATCTGCATGTTCAGGTTCACCCTCCCTCCAGCAACAGCAATGGCATTCCTTCTATGTCCCTGAGGCTTTATCTTTCTCTGTGACATCAGACAATCTCTAGAAAGTTTGGGTTCTGACTGTAATCCAGCAGTGATATTTCTAACAATGGGAATCCCTTCCTACCTTTAAGGGAATTCCACCTTACCTGGAGTACCAAATATCTCTCTTTCCTCCCATTCTGTGCAACATGCTGTCTCAGGAAGTCCTAGAACCAATGTCTGTTAACCTCCTAGTCAATGGCTATTACTCAAGAATATTTCTAGTTCCTGTATCAGAAGGATCCCTAAGGCTGTTGCTGGATCTTTCTAATCTAAACCATTTTTATCAAAATCCCAAAGATGAAGATGTTGTCACTTTAAACTCTTGTACCTTTGATTCCTCGTGTAGCTTTCGTGGTAAAGCTGGACCTAAAGGATGTCTGTCTCATCCCTATTGACAAGTATTTCAGGTCTTTCTTAAGATTTGCTATGTCTGGTTAACATTATCACTTCTCTTCTTTACCCTTTGGACTATCCACTGCACTAAGAATGTTCACAAAATGCCTAACGTCATTCATATATTTTCATATTTGGATGATTGTCTTATCTTTGCAGACTATTTTTTTTCTGTCTGTCAGAGGGTTTAGAAATGTTTCTACACAATATGGGGCTTCAAATCATGATTTTTCCTGTGATGCGTGTTAGACTCAGCTTTGGGAAAAGTCTTCCTTCTCCCAGACAAAGTGAATATGTCTCAACAGTTTTCCCCCTAGTTTCTCCAGCCCAAGACAAACATTTGCAAAGGAGTTTCTCAGGATTCTAGGGTGCACGACATTGATGATGATCATGCTACCCTTTGCTAGACTACAGATGATGAAAATACTGTGGAACCTCATATCTGAATTGGCATCTACATCCTCTGACTTTTCTATTTCTGGGATTTTAAAGAAGAAGAGTGGACAGTTGGTAGACCAGGTAACTTGCAACACTTCCATTCTCCCTTTCAGTCCTCCCCCTCCTGTCGGTCAACACAGGAGTGCTAGACTAAGCATTCAGAGTGGTATTAAAAGGGGTAAAAGTGCAAGTTCTTTGGACCCCTCCCCTACTGGACAGACAGAAGCACATACATGTCAAAGAGAGATGTTGGCTGTCATCAATGCTTTGAATACCCTGAAACATCTGTGGTCCCTTGAACCTCTAAGTGTACACAGAGAACAACACATTGATGTGGAACATAAATAAACAGGGGGGATACCTGATTATACCCTCTTTGCAGACTGGTTGTGTTAGCCTGGGATATGGCAGTTTGGTTCAGACTGACTCTTTAGGTTTCATATATTCTGTCAGAACAAAACTCTAATACAGTCAAGTTCAGTAGGACCAGGACAGACCCCCATGCATGAAAATTTCATCTTGGGATCTTCCAAGAATTGATCCAACTGAGGAAAATACCTCACATAGATATGTTTGTCTACTCAGAACAGACAGCTAAAGAAATTTTTCTCCAGGATTCCTTGCCATCAGGTCTGGAAGACAAATGCTTTCTCACTCCCATGGGCATGAATGTTTCTGTACGCTGCTCCACTCTTTCCACTGATTACTGGGGTTCTTCTAATGATCCAGAAGGACGCTTTAAAAACTGTGGTGGTGACTCCTTTATGGCCAAAACAACAGTGGTTCTCCCTTTATTTCAATCTGGCCAAGGACATTTACCCCATAAACCAAACTTGCACAAACAAAGCAGGGGAAGTGTGATACACCCCAGTCTGGAAACTCTTCAGCTAACTGCCAGGTTTATAGAATTTTGATACCTTTTAGGTGTTTTTGAGGACATGCAGCAGGTGAAAATGCCTGCTAGAAGAAAATCATATATGTACAAGTAGAAAAGATTTTCTGGTTGGCACCACTCAAAGAACCAGGACCCTTTTCAGGCCATTTGCCTCTGGTTCTTGATTATTTGTGAGTTACTATCCGGTGGTTTGTCATTTTCTGCTGTCATGGTAACTTGTCAGCCGTTTCTCCTTGTTTGCCCTTAGACCCTCTCCTTTCAACAATCCTCAAGTTAAATAGTTTTTGAAAGGGGTATTATGTACTCTCCCACCTAAGGAACAGGTAGCTCCTCTTTGGGATCTCAGTTTTGTACTTGAAAAGCTTAATTTTTTCTTCATTTGAACCAACTCATGAGATTGATTTGGGGTTCTTAACTCATTACATCCGAGTGACACTTAGAGATGCATCTGCAGTTACCTCCTACTGCACCTCTATGCGTCAAATATTGCTTGTTCATATTTGCATTAATAATTCCAGAACCACGCTACATACAAGGTATCAGAAGACTTTTGTCGTGAAGCATACATGATGAAAAATACAACTGTACTGATATTTGACCTCTGTCAATGAATATTTGTTAGAACTGTAAGGTGATAAGTTCATTTTTTAAAGGCTCAAGCCACACCCACTGGGAGTTACAGGTGCACACGCAACTCATTCCCTCCAGTACAGCTCTTTTAACATAGAAGACTTGTCCTGACATCTTTCAGGTAAGCATCTGAGTTACAAGCACTCCTGCTGAGTCAACCCTGCCTCAGTTTTCCAAGGGACAGAGTTTTTTTTCAAGAACAAATCCTGACTTTATTCCTAAAGTCATCTCAGAGTTTACATTAAGCCAGAGACTTAATCTCCCAGTCTTTTTTCCTAATCTAAACAATAAAACATAAAGAATTATTCAGCTTCTGGATGTAGACAGACTTCTAAGATGCTTCGTAGAGAGAACTCATCCTGTCAGGAACGCTAACAAGCTGTCTGTCTCCTATGAAGGGAATGAAGGTAAGAGAAAGGATTATGATTTCCAGGTGGTTGTCCCATGATGTTACTGTTTGTTATGCTCACCACAATAAACCACTTCTAGGCAGGGAAGTAGCTCATTTAACAGGGACTTTGGCTTCTTTGGTGGCTTTCAGCAAGGGGTGGATTCTAAAAGTATTATAGAGGCAACAGCTTGGTCCTCTGTACCCACTTTTGCAAAGCACTACAGACTGGATTCCTTTTCCAGGTCCAGAACAGTCTTTGGCTGGACCATTCTCCAGGAGTTCCTGGAATTTGTTATTGCCTCCATTCTTTTTTTGATATCCCTGACTATGCTGTGGTAATCTACCCAAACAGTTTAGGCTACTGAAATGGTGATCCATGTACTGAACACTGTGCAGTTGTGCATGTAAACTTACCATAACGGTAGATGTAATGATGGATCCCTATTGCAGCTACCAACTCGCGCTTAGTCTACTTCTTTTAATTGCCTGGGTGGGTTTGTTTGCACTCTTTTGTATATAGTTATGATTCACTTTGTTGTCCAGTGCAAGTATGCAGGGCTGTTGTCACCTTCTTGGGCAAAATAAGTGAAGTATTTTGGCACTCCAACTATCTATCAGAGGGAACGTTTCAAGTACTCATGGAAGTTGGAGTGCATGGAAAGTGCCTTAAGTTTTGAAAAGCTGTCCAGTGCAGGGGAGGAATACAGAAATTGCTTAGGCTACTGCAACTGTGATCCATTTGAACATCTACTGTTATGATACGTTTGCTTACACAACTGAACTTTCCCCATCATGCTTTCTCTGAACTTCACATGCCTACTGCCGCTGTCTGGATTAGATGTCATTTTTCTTCAACTCAGAGGTTGGCTTCTCCTTTGCCTCTCTCTGCATGACAAAGTCTGTTGTGCCTGAAGCTTCTACGGATAGCTGATAGCCCACTTTGAATCTACCCTTGTCCAAGACTAATGGAACTTGATGAAAAAAATCACAGAAAGCTCAGTGCGTGGCCTTGCAGGGTCTAGAATTAGTCCACAGGTTTAAGCATTTCCTCAAAAGAATGGATAATGTAGCAATGCTGTGGCAGCAGAACACTTTATCCCATCTTAATTCCTGCCTTTGGAGATGTGACCTAAGCTTCCATTAAAAGTCTAAATCCCTGGTGTATTAAATTGTCTGATAGTTCCTGGCACAGTTCAAAGACCCATTTTGAGGCATTTCTTTCAGAAGGACAATAGTTACACAGGTTGACCTGTTTTCTGCTTGTAAAGGTGCAAATTGTATTTATTTATTTATCTTGCTTTTGTTGATCAGATTAGTCCCACTAGGCTAGTGGTCTTTTTTTTCAGGGGAGACATGAGGTGATATTTTTCTGATTAGGAGAAACTTAGTCAAGAGAACAGGGAAATTCCTTCCTCATTTTGATAAGTGCCATAGGATGACTTATATCTGTATGTTCTACCATCAACTAAGACAGACACAGACTTATGTCCTTTAAGGATGGCACGCTCTGGACTGCAGCAGTAAGTAATGGAAAAATTATTCAACCACCACAAATAGTAATAGAACCCATGACCTTTCAGTCTTCCAGCACCAAAAACAAGTGTGCTACCTGTTGAGATGTCCTTCATGGATGCATCTGCAGTCATAACAAGTGGGTTGTCCTGTCGTCAGGCAGCCCTGCAGTCGGCCGGATTCCAAAGTCCGGGTCCGGCTTCGGCTGATGTCGCACTCCACCCGACGTCATCTCTGTTGGTCTTCGCGTATAAAAGCATCAGCCGACGCCATTTTCCCAGTCTTTCTTGCCGCGTGGCGCCCGAAGCAGAAGCTGTTCGCAAGTGCCGGTCGGTCGGATCCAGAGATTACTTCTACCGAATACTACTCAAGACTTCTAAAGCTAAGTACCCGTTGGGGACTCTTTCTTGCCTCAGCCGATGTCAGAAAAAGTTAACAATTGTTTAACCTGTGGGAAACAAATACCTCATAAAGATTTCCACTCTTACTGTCTGCCTTGTTTAGGCCCAGCCCACGACGTAGCAGCCTGTTCGCCTGTGCCTCTTTCAACCGACGAACGCTTAGGCGCCGGTCGGAGTTTGCAGAACAGTTTTTCGGTACTGATTTTGCGTACATTATGCCGCCGGATCCTCCGACTACCCAATCTACCAAAACGCAAAGATAAAGACCGACACTCGCGGTCCGCGGTTTCGGCCGAAACCACGGTAAAGCAAACCGCGAGTGTCTCGGGTTTCGCCGAAACCGAGAAAACTGATCAAAGTACAGCTGAACCTATTCTTACAACTGAGGCCCCTGCTACAACTCTTGAATCGACCTCAGAAATTGTACCCACTACGGTGGTTGACTTATCAGACACCATCCCTTGGATGTCTCTACCCCAGCACGTGGTGCTGCTAGGCCTCCAGCAGCCATGTCCATTAAGGCCTTCGCCAGGGCTAAAGCAGCCAAGACTACTAAATCAGTGCCTGTTAAACCCCCACATCCAGGCCCTCTTCTAGTTCTCAAATGCTTTGGCAGAAGATTTAATTTCTTTAATTAGAGGATCTCAATCTCACCCAGACAGGGCCTCTCAGCCCCAGAGAAGAGACCTAGGGCAGAGCCCCTGAGCCAGTGTCTTCTGATGATTCTGCTGATGAATCAGACATAACTGACCAGCCAGAGGCTCCCTTCTCCAATTTTGAAGATTCTGATGCTGAAGAATCCATTCCAGCTGCTTCCCACCAGAAGAATTCTCCTTTGGGGAAACCTTGCATGCCATGCGAGAACAGTTCCAATGGCAGAAACAGGATTTTTCAGACTCCAGAAAAAGACTTAGGACCTTTCTGCACCTCCCACAGCACAGGCCCTTGGCTATACCTCCTGTTCTCTCTGTGGTGGATGATGCTTTCAATGATGTTTCCTCCGCGCCAGACTCTTTACCCCCGGGCCCTGCCAAACCAGACAGATTTTACAGGGTGCCAGATACTCATCACCACCTTTACAAGGCCCTCTTGCAGACCCAGAAACTATATCCCAGGGTCCCAAGGCAGTAGCCGACCACAGCTAAAACCCTATTCCTTCTGAAAGGGAAGCAAGGTCATTAGACAGATGGGGTAAAAGGTCTACACTTCAGCTACTCTCTCAGCTAGAGCTTTAAACTGTCAGTTTCACATGATACAATACCAAGAGTTTATGCTTGATCAGTTAACTAAAAACTAACCACTGATGAATCTCTTGATAAGAAATATGTATTAGAGATGGTAAATAACATACAACAAGTTAGCAACCATTCCTTAAAATGTGGCTATGATGCACTGGAGGCTTCATTTAGATCAGCCATGACAGGCACAGTGATAAGAAGGCATGCATGGCTAAAGGAACAAGCTTTACCGGATCATGTTAAAGCTAAGTTGCTAGATGCTCCTATGGACAAGACAAGTTTGTTTGGTACACCTGCCCAGCAGGTTATGAAGAAAATGGAAGAAAAGGCAAAATCTGTTCAAACTGTCAAAGATTTCTTGCAGGTTCAACCCCAAGGTTTAGCAGGAACTGGCCTGCCAAAATTGGTCCTTTCCTGACTCCACAAAATTTCAAAGGGGCAGGAATAGACGTTCCAGAGGCAGAAACCAATCCAGAGGAGGGGCCTACAGAGGACGACAGTGGCAAGGTAACAACAGAGGCACAGACACAGCCACTGCCACTACATCAGCACAACCACAGTGACTTAATCCTAACTCCGCCTACCAGGGAACAAATAGCAGCTCCTCTAGGCGGAAAGCTAACCTTATTTTCAAAGAACTGGCACTACATAACAAAAGACAAGTGGATTTTACAAACCATAGATCAAGGTTACTGGTTTCACTTCCACACTCTACCAGTTAAAAGAGGAATGCCAAATCTACCTCCAAATCAAAAAACAGAGGCTCTACGCCAGATAATGGAGTTAGCAAACATGAGAGCTGTGGAAAGAGTGTCAACAGCAGAACAAGGAAAGGGGTTCTATTCCAGACTATTCCTAGTTCCAAGAAAGGAAAAAAGTTGGAGACCAATTCTCGACCTGTCCACCTTAAATACATACATCATTGTCCCAAAATTCAAAATGCTGACCCTACAGCAACTTCTTCCCATGCTGGGCAAGGAGTCTTGGCTGGTAACTCTAGATCTCAAGGAGGCATACCTGCACGTCCCCATTCAACCAATCTGCAGAAGATACCTCAGATTTCTTGCAGGATCAGAGCACTATCAATTCTCAGCATTGCCCTTTGGCTTATTTACTGCGCCCAGAGTATTCACAAAATGCCTGGCATCAGTAATTGCCCATTGCAGACTACAGGGAATTCAAATTTACCCATACCTGGACGACTGCCTACTACAAGGGGACAACAAAAGCAAGCTGACAACAGATTTACAAAGGGTCATTTACTTGCTACAAGGACTGGGATACACAGTCAATTTACAAAAGTCAAGGCTGATACCATCCCAAACAAGGACATTCTTGGGCGGAATTGGACACAGTACAACAAATGGCATTCCTGACTACAGAAAAACAAAAAGAACTTCCTCTTTACTTCTTGGCACTAACAAAACTGAACAAGTTAACAGCAAGAAAAGTTCTGCAGGCCTTGGGCTTCATGGCATCATGCATAATCTTGGTCCCATTTGCCAGACTACATATGAGGAAACTACAGTGGTACCTAAAGAATTTATGGTCCCAACACAGACACAGTCTAGAAACAGAAATCCCACTAATTCCATGCTTAAAACAGGAGTTCCTATGGTGGGCTCAGGCATGCCAGTCAAACCCAGGCCTACCCTTTCGCAGATGTCAACCAAGCCAGACCATCACAACAGACGCTTCAGACCTAGGATGGGGGCCCACATGCTGGACAAATGCGTGCAAGGATTGTGGACACAGGATCAACTTCACCTACACATCAATCTAAAAGAAATGCTGGCAGTAAAACTGGCAATCCAAAAGTTCAAACCATTCCTCAAAGAGGGCCAGTTGATGATAAGGACAGACAACACCACAGTCATGTGGTACATCAACAAACAGGGAGGCACTCATTCATACCCCTATGCAGAATGACCTTGGAGCTGTGGACCCTGGCACTCAGCTACAACATTCAGTTACAGGCAATATTTGTACCGGGAAAGACAATACTCTAGCAGACATATTAAGCAGAACCACTTGGATGCCCACGAATGGAAGCTGCACCCGGACATCTTCAAGACCATCTCAAAGAAATGGGGAATGCCACAGATAGACCTATTCGCATCACCTCTCAATCACCAGATCAAAAAATTCTGCACAAGGACATTCCACCCACTAGCATGGAAAGTGGACTCACTCTCCTTCAACTGGAAAGGCCTAACAGCATATGCATTCCCACCTCTTCCTTTGATACACAAGGTACTACTAAAAATCAAGGAAGAACGTCCAAGGATAATCCTGATAGCTCCAAACTGGCCAAGACAACACTGGTACCCACTACTGAAGAGCATGTCTCGAACAATATGTGGCCAATACCCTGATGCCTTTGATGTTAACTCAGAACAACTACAGCATCATACATCCAAACCTAAAACGCTGCAACTGACTGCATGGAACATCACATAGCAGCAGCTAATCCAGAACTTTCCCAAAGAGTTAAAGACATTATTCTTGAAGCACGCAGACCTTCAACAAGAAGGAACTATGCTGGAAAATGGAAAAGGTTTGTCATTTGGAGTACGGAAAGAGGAAAAGATGTGTCAAACATAGATATGCCTAACATTCTGGAGTATCTGGGCGAAGTTGTTCATTCAGGCCTGTCCTACTCCTCCATCAAGATACATGCATCAGCTATTTGAGCAGAATACAGCTTTGATCCACCTGTTTGTTCGCACCCTTTGCTCAGGCAGTTCCTCAGAGGAATCAGGAATGTAAAACCTCCAAGGAAACCACCATTACCAGCTTGGGATTTAAACTTTGTGCTAGAAAAGTTGACACTATCACCCTTTGAACCAGCAGCAACAGCAGACCTACAACACCTGTCATGGAAAACTGCCTTCCTACTGGCAATTACTTCAGCAAGGAGGGTTTCAGAACTACAGGCCTTAATGGCAGTGCAACCCTTCCTAATCTTCCACCAAGATAGAGTGTCCATGAGGACTAATCCTACATTTATGCCCAAGGTGGTATCCAGAGTATCTTTAAACCAGGCAATCCACCTACCTACCTTCTTTCCCAACCCACAAAACAGAGGGAAAGAATACTGCATACCTTGGATGTACATAGACAGCTACGCTACTACTTGGACAGAACAAAAAATATCAGAAAGACTGACCAACTTTTTGTAGCCTATGCAACAGGAAGGGAAGGAAAAGCTATTTCCAAACAGACAATCTCCAAATGGATAGGAAATTGCATACGATACTGTTACTCCTTCCATGGAAAACCAATTCCACAGAACATAAGACCTCATTCTACAAGGGCAACAGCCACTACCACAGCCTTCTTACGAGGAGTGGCAACCAAAGACATTATTGAGGCGGCTACTTGGACCTCCGTGCATACATTTGCCAAGCATTATAATTTGCCTCTATATTCCAGATCCCGAGCAGGATTTGCCACTGCTGTACTGCAAGGGATCCTAAACACACCATAATCTACTTTTATCCTCCTCCCTAGTTGGCTATGGTATTCTACCCACTTGTTATGACTGCAGATGCATCCATGAAGGACATAGTACAGTTTTGTACCTACCATAAATGTAGATGTCCGAACTGGATAGCATCTGCAGTCAGGATTACCTCCGCCTTCCCTCTGTGGTACTCCTAGGGTGTTTACCCTCCTAATAGCTAGCTGCTGGGGGGGAGTCTTTTATGGTGTATTTGTTTGTATATATGTACATATATGCTTATTTTTTGTGTTTACCTCTATCTATTTGGAAACATTGGCATCTATCCAAATTTTAGCCTGCAAGAGGGCTACTGGCATCTGGGGCAAGAAACACTGAGGAAAATGGCGTCGGCTGATGCTTTTATACCCGAAGACCAACAGAGATGACGTCGGGTGGAGTGCGACATCAGCCGAAGCCGGACCCGGACTTTGGAATCCGGCCGACTGCAGGGCTGCCTGACGACAGGACAACCCACTTGTTATGACTGCAGATGCTATCCAGTTCGGACATCTACATTTATGGTAGGTACAAAACTGTACTTTACTGACACTGCTTCTACCCAATTTCTTCTTTTTCTTCTTGTATGTCAGTGGGATTGGGCCACATGCACATTCTTTTTTTTAACTCCTTTATTGAATTATCACTTGTGACATAGGCAAATTTACATTTATATAAAAGTAATCAAACTGTATTAACAAGTTCACTGTTACAAACATTATACTTCACATATATTGCTATATATCATGTAACCTAAGCAACATTACAGAAATTATTCAATTCTTGCCTTTTTTTTAAACAAGCGACATCTTTATTAAACCATCACTTATGACATAGACAATCATGCATTTATATAAATGAAAACAAACCACACCAACACATTCCTAGTTGCAAGCATTTTACATCACAAACCATACTGACACACTCCCAGTTGCAAACAATATACATCGTTTATAATCTACCCAATCATTTTCAGTGAAACATTACATAGCTCATTTAAGTCTTGCCTTCTTTTAAACCTCATTCCTACCTTGCATGCATTGTTCCCACAGTTCCCATTTTTTTCCAGTGCATTTGCTCCTACCCTTTTCTAAAGATCTCAATTCCAGATAAAATTGTGAGAGGTTCCTTTTTCATGTTTCTCCTTAGTTTTGTCTCATTTCTTGTCAGATGATAAAGTTTCTCATGAAAGACCCAAAACATATGAAATATGCACCACCGTGGGCCAAAAGGACCATGTTATTACCCTTTGATTCCTGGATTCTGCAGAGAAAACTGTATTTCAGGCAGTAGGCTTCCCAGAACTGCATCAGGATGACCTCTGCTACCTGAATGCATGTCTGCTGCAGTAATTCCTGCCCAATTACTAGACATGCTTAGAAAGCTAGGAAGTCTTTCAACACTTCTATGGTCATATGAGTTTGATTCTCAGTCTGTGAAGAGATGTCCTCTTCCATCTCACTTTACTAATCTTCACACTTATCTGGTGTATCTTGGGCATCTATTTTATCTAGGTCTCCGTTATATCACCATTAAGGTATGCATGTTTGCCATACTGGTGTTTTGTGCTGTTGAAGACAAGATTTTGAGTAAACATTACTCTGGTGAAGCAGACTCTGAAGGTTATAATTCATCTTTATAGTATAATAAAGAAGATGTATTCCTTTTTGGTCTAGGACTTTATTACAGGAATACTTTTAAATCTTCCTTTTGAGATGTTAGATTACAGGACGTGAAAGTTGCATCCTAAAATGCATGCTTCCTGTTGGCTATCAGTTTAACTTGGTGGATTTCCAAGCTTCATCCTCTTATCCTAAAATAACTGTACTTTATCATCCACAAGAACTGAGAGTCTTTTAGAGTCATCTGTGCGTCTGAAAAGTCATTTCAAAACTTTGTTCAGCCACTGCATTATCTCTAGTTCCAGTGTCCTAATAGATAAGGCACTGGCCTCCTAAGACTCTGCTTGTGGGTTCAAGTCCCATCTGGAATTAAATAATCTTGATACAAGTAGAGCTTTTCTCCTATGATCATATGACAGTGGTAGCAGGTGTTGAGTCTGGTCTACTAATAGCACCATTACATGAGTGAAAAACTTGGTTAGGCTTGTAAGGGCCTCAGGCCAGTTAGCTTAGTAACCTCTTGTGATCCATATATTTGTTGGGTGCTTAGAATATAGGGAGATGCATTCTCTGTATTCCATATGTGCATTTTTTATAGTTTTACCTTCACAATGTCCATGACATGTTGTTTTGTGTCTGACAGTTGACATTGTCTGAATGGATGCTAATAGTTTCACCAGAAGGCTAATGGACAACTTATGGCCATTGTCATGATGAGACATTGTGCTAATCGATTAACTGCCTGTAGTGTTTTGTCAGGAATGTGGCCCACGGTAGACATGAGTGTTTTAACCACTTGACCATCAGTGTCTAAATTTTCTGTGCACTGTGCTTTGAACATCCATTTGAGAAGGACATTTTCATTCAGAAATGATATAGTCTAGTGTTTTCTGCCCTGAAGTTTGTCTCTCTGCTTCAATGTTATTTTATTCTGTTTGATATTTCAGTCAAATATTCTACCTACAACAGATGACCGCACAAACTAAGGTAGAAATATCACAATAATCTGATTAAATTAGATACTTTTCAAAAACAGTATGCATTCATTGTGTGACTTTTTCATTCTGTTTATGGTAATGTGATTACCTGTATTTTTGGCCCTGTTTTTAAATGTCTGTTAATAAAGTAACTTAATTTGTTAGGGTGATCCCTTTGAACATTTATATTTTGCAGTTTGTTGAATTGTCACTTACAGTTAGAAGGATACAGTTAGCTCAAAGAGCTTTTGTGCAAGAAACAAACACATGAAAATAAAAAAAAAACAATCTCCGTGGTACCCCCGAAGACTCCTAAACAAGTATAGTGGGTCCAAAAACAAAATAGTGTAAGAAACTTCTCTGTGTGGAAGATTTTCAGTCCATATATCTCTAGTTAATCACTGTATGTTAATCAGATCAAACAGTAGTAGTAGAAGTAGCAAACTTAAACTCGCCTTGAGTCAAAAAAGTAATAAAATAATAAAAAATATATAATTAGAAATATTGTACAGAATTATGCATGCATGTTTATACAGTAAATAGATGAACATATAAGTGATTAAATGAAAATTTGCTATAGGATGCTTGTATGTAACAAATTAGCCATGTCCCCTAAAACATTTGTACACAGCTTCATTTCGTAGGTGTTTTCTTATTGTGTTTTTAACATCGCTCAGTGTGGCTAAGGTTTTAATTTCTTTAGGAAGATGGTTCCAGGTAGCATGTCCTAGCTGTGAGAAATGTAGCCTCACAGTCAAAGGATAGCCACAAGGCTTTCTTTAACTATGTCCAAAAATCTCAAAGGCAGCAAACAGCAGTGTGCAGAACTAATTGTAAATGGAGCCACCTACAAGGAGCCGGAAGATATAGCAAATCTGTTGGCTGACAAATTCAGCACCAATTTTATCCCCCTCTCTTCATGGTCCTCCCACCTACATGCATTCTGTAAGGCCAAAAACATTACATTGATGGGCCCTGACAACATTTCTGGATGCCTGTTAAGTAGCCTGACATATGGCCTATCAAGACTACTGGAGTCACAGTTTAACCAAAGCCTCCAGACAGGTTTTGTGTCATAAGAATAGAGAACTGCATCTGCCATCACTCTGCACAAGGGCAGGCTATCAACATACCCCAGGAAGTACAAATTCTTACATCTGACTAGTTTCATATGTAAAGCCATGTCAAAAATCATCATGTAAGTGATTAATAAGGACATAAAACACCTTCAAGCACTGTATCTAACTCAGTTTGGTTTCATCAGGGGCAGATCATGCCTAAGCATGGAGGACTTATTTGAGAAGGTTACCAATGCAATGGATGAGGTTAAAACTAGTACCTACCTTGCTCTGGCTAAGGCATTTGATACAATACCCCACTTGAGCATAGTAAAACTCGGATCTATATTAAATCATCGAATGCTTAGAAAAGCGAACAATGATTTATCGACCCCATGTAAGTGAAAGCTTACAAACTCGAACGCTTAAAAATCGCTGTTAAAAAAAAAATACACTTAAAACATAACATAAAGTGGGAGGCTTCACCCCCCCCGACATGGGGGGGCTGTGCCCCCCACACCCCCCCCACTTAAATATACCAACTCCGAGTTCGCACTACAGTGACGAAAATGGCAAAGTAACGGACGCGGCCAAGCGATTTCTTTCCCAGGGAAAGAATTTGCTTATATGCCGCTTCGTCATTTTGCCTTTTCGTCTTTTCAAGTTCAACCAAGACCCTAAAACTCATGGATATAGGTTTAAACCCCTGAGTTAAGCTCAGCTGGTTCAGAAAATGGACCGAGTAAATAAGGAATACAGGAGACCACTTCCATGAAGAGGATGGTTACTAGAGGAGTCCCTCAGGTCTCTGTGCTGGGTCCTCTCCTTTTTGGCATCTACTTCTCAAAATGCCAGGATTAACATCCTCTAGCTGACCAAAGTTGCAGATGACTGCAAACTAGGAACAGTCATAGAATACCACCAAGACACTAAAATCATAAAGGAAGGACTAACACAGGTAAATGACTGGTGTCAAAGCCATGGCTTAAATCTCAGTGCCAAGAAATGTGTAATAGCACCCTTTGAGAAGTCAGCCATCCTAGGAAATTACCTAATGAGTAGCACACCTCTAAAAGTAGAATCTGTAGTCAGAGATTTGGGTATGCATGTCGATAGTAACCTGGCTTTCCACCAATGTGCATCTCGGGTAGGAAGGAAATAGTTCCTAGGTCCAAGGTCGTTCTGTGGTATGTATCTGACTAGGCACATGCAACAGCTGGAATGTCCACAGAGGTTCCTTACAGTAAGAATACAGGGTGTAACAGCATGTTCTGTGCAGATTGCCTGAAAGCCCTACCTCTGTACTGTGTTTACTACAAACTGTTTGGTGGTGATCTATGCCTGTCAGACAAGTCATCCTTGGATCCCACTCTGATGGACCTTTTGCACATCCACAAAATGAATAGCATCAGAATTACTCGATTTAGGGATTTAACCTTTGCTTCTGATATATACAAGACATGCTGGAGGATCAAGTATGTGTCGCAGAGCATTCCCCTTCTCTGGAACAGCTATCCCATCCATGTGAAGAAGAGCTCTTCCCTAACCCTGTTAAAGTAAAACATGGGCCAGTGGTTGGGAATTCAGAAATACATCTTGGGTCTAGCACCTATGTCTCTAATGGTCTGAGTCAGCCAGTAAATCTTGCCCTAGCTTACATATATCCTTTAAAATAACATCTAAGGCACACAAACTTGTGGATACAATTGGGATACATGACTATAAGCTTCTGAAGGTCCCATTGACCTGGCTATAGGTGACAGGAGACATGAAATCATGGAGCAAAGTTTTAGTTAAGATAAGACTTTGCTTGTAATATTATCAATTTGAGCAGTAAATATTAATGAGGGGCCCTGGGTAAGGCCTAAGTATTTGCATTCAGGTACACTGGTACCGGCACAATATTACCTGGTGCATTTTAAGATTTCAGGGAAGCCTCGTAAATAGCTTTAAACATGACCTGTCAGGACCACTTGAGTCACTTTTCAACTTTTCAACTACAGTCTCATAATGAAGTGACCACGTACTTACCTACATTATTAGACAAAAAGTCCATATTGCAACTACTCATAATCTCAAAACCTCCCGCTTAAAAAAATTCTTTAATCCAGACAGCTTCTTAACCAAATTGCAAGCATGTGACTGGTCACCACTAACCTATCTAGAACTAGACGAAGCTGTCACCTATTCTAATACAAACTTTCTTCAAATCCTAGACTCCCATGCACCTTATCACTCCACTAGAATAAAAACCAAATCTGCCCCTTGGCTCACAAAACAAACTAGGCAAAAGATATTCCTCAGAAATAAAATCTGGACCAAATGGAGATCTACCAAATGTACAACAACCCACCTCCAATTTAAACAACTAAGAAATTCCACCAAAAAGGATATTCTTAGAGACAAAAAAGATTTCTTCCTACACCTTCAACAAACCAATCAACAAACTCCACAAAAATTCTGGTCTAGGATAAACAAACTTCTTCAGCCAGGTCACACTACTACTCCTGACCAACCGGTTTCAACAATAGCAACTCCAACCTAATCCCCGATGCCTTTAATAACTATTTCACAGATGCCATTCAAACCCTAGCCAATTCTTTACCACCCCCCACTGTTACCCAACCTAATAACTGCAATACTTCTCTACCCACCTTTCAAATACAACCTGTATCTACTTCTCTCATCTGCAAGCTTCTTCAAAAATTGAAACCTTGCACCCCTTCTGCTGACCATCTCCCATCTGAATACCTACAAATTGCCGCAAAAGCCATAGACTATCCCATCTCAATCCTTATTAACAGAACTATCTCTGAGGGCAAAATCCCTGCTTTATGGAAAATATCCCATATCATCCCTCTACATAAAGGAGGACCATCTACTGAGCTCTCTAACTTTCGCCCTATTGCTCTACTCTCCCCATTAGCTAAGATAATGGAAAAATGTATTCAGAAACGACTGCTTAACCACTTACTACAAAATAACCTACTGGCAAACTGCCAACATGGCTTCAGGCCATTCCATAGCACATCTACTGCCCTATTATTCTTTACCGACTCTATATATAAAAATCGTAACAATAACTCTTTCTCCTCTGCTCTTTTCATTGACCTGTCAAAAGCCTTTGACATGGTTAACCATAACCTACTATTAAACAAACTAAAGGCTCACTCTCTCGATCCTCAAGCCATACAATGGTTTAGGTCTTATCTGGAAAATAGACAGCAAGCAGTACTTTGGCATAACAATCTGTCTTCACTACTTTCAGTAAATATTGGAGTACCCCAGGGCTCTCTTAGGTCCCCTAATCTTCTCCTTATTTATTAATAACTTACACATCAACTTACCTCAAGCCACCTGCATTCAATATGCTGATGACTCCACTTTAATCAGCACAGCCAAGAATATATCCTCTCTCCACTCCCTCACCCATTTTCAGAATGTTGAAAACTGGTTTATGAAACACTGCCTCCTCCTCAATCCCAAAAAAACAAAACTACTGCTTTTTACTCCTACTCATAAATCACCAATTCCTTTCTTCTCTTTAACCTCTAACAATGGTACCAACATCAACCCAGAGACTACAACCCACCTACTAGGTGTAACTATTGATAATCATCTCAACTACGATGAACACACAAACTCCACTATAAAGTCTGTTAACAGAAAACTTGGCACATTCTATAGAATAAAACCCTTCCTTACCCCTTCTGCTAGGAAAGCAATTGCCCAGACCCACCTCATTTCCACCCTTTTCTATGCCTCTGTTATATATACCAACCTATCCAAAAACAACCTCTCCAAACTCTCCACCTGTTATAATAGTATAGCTAGATTCATCACATGTTCCCCCTTTAAAACTCACCACTGCCTTAACCTCAAACAACTTGGATGGCTAGAACTGAAAAACCAGATACTCTTTCAACAATTACTTATTACGCACAAGACCCTGTACCACCCTAACAACACCGCTATCCTCACTAATCTAATTACACCATACACTAATCTAGCTACACTACGCTCTGCTAACAAGCTTCTAGTTTCCTCAAATAAAGCCAACAACAAAGCTGGGGATTCACTTTTCTCAAACACTGCAGGAAAATTCTGGAACCAGCTTCCTGCTGAATTATCTACCCTTGCTTCTACTTCTCTTTTTAAAAAACATCTTAAAGAACATCTGAAAGCTCATTGGCTTTGTCCATGTACTAACCCTGACTGACTTCTTTTTCCCCTTCTATTCTTAACCCTGTCCCCTCTCCTTTAACCTGTACTTCCAAATCGTAGTACTACTCTTCCTCTTGAATAACACAATGACATATATATTCTCTTTCCTATAACTATGACTTGCTCATACCATTTAGTGTGATTTGTAGAATTGTTTTTAGCTTAGTTTTTTATAGAATTGTTTAGTTAATTTCTACTAATACTGTTTAGTAAACAAATGTATTATTATAACTGTTCACTAGACCATTGCTACCTCTGTATTGATTCTTAATGGTTCTATGTATTGTTAACTGTCACAATATTCATGTTTGGAGCTTTTCTCCCCGGGCCTCTACTGAAAATGGACATATATCCAGCTAGACTAGCCCGGTCAACAAATGTAAAATAAAATAAATAAAATTGTAACTTTTACTTCAAATTTTATGACCTACAGTTTTTTTTTGGGGGGGGGGGGCTTTTTTAAAGAGTTTATTTGCATTGGATCAGTGCAGAAGTCAGAAGATCCTTTGTAAATGAGATTGAAGCTCTGAGTGAGATTTGTTAGTGTCAAGTAGGAAGATCTCTGAATATAAGGTAACAGCCATGTTTGGTAAAACTGAAAAAAAAGTGTCAGTGAGAGAAGGACATGAGAGAAAAAAAGACTAAAAACTGTCAAAACACTTCAATAGGACAACAAATTTAAAAGTAGTAAGATTTTTTTATTTACGTGTACTCAGAACTTCATCAGAATGACAATCGCCAATCATTAATCAAAAATATGAATCCCCTAACTGGACAAGAAATTGTTAGATGTAAAAATGTATCACTAATACAAAACTAGTAGAAAAAATGAGTATATAACAAAAGGAAAAATATCATTGTTAAAATCTGGAAGAGAAACTCCCGTAACGATAGTATCTCTCTAATTAAATTAAAACAGGAAACTAAGAGGACTAATTAAGTCCAAAAAAGGCCGATTACAAGGTCAAGATAGCCTCACACACTAAAGACAACCCACAAGGCTTCTACAGCTATGTCCAAAACCTCATTGGTAGTACACTGCATTAGGCTGCCCCCCAACTATTAACAGGGAGACCAAAGGAACATCATCAGTGCTCCCCAACAGTATCCCAGAATGCCTTGTAAATAGCTTTAAACATGACCTGTCAGGACCACTTGAGTCACTTTTCAACTACAGTCTCATAATAGACTTTGTACCATGAGAATGGATCACTGCAACAGTTATCCCACTTCACAAAAGTGGACCATAAACTGACCCCAGAAACTACAGACCTATTAGTCTGACTAGTCTAATATACAAAGCCATGGAGGCAGTTATCATGGCAATGATCATCAAAGACATTTACAATCTTCAGACACAGGACCCAACCTAGTTTGGCTCTGTCAAGGGAAGATTATGCCTACTAAACCTGGTGGACTTAAGAATGTCACCAATGCAACATATGAGGGGGAAAACTCTGCATACTGCCTACCTAGACCTGGTTAAGGATTTGATACATTTCCCAGTTATAGCCGAGAACCTCACCCGACTGGGTATAAACCTCTATGTAGCTCCCTGGATTGCCAACTGTATCACAGACAGGATCCAGAAAGTCAGGATTAATGCTGCCACCTCCACTAAGAGGCAGGTCACCAGCAGGGGTACCTCAGGGATCCTATTTGTGACATACTTTTTGGAGGTAAAGACTAATGTCAAGGGCCTTTGGCTGACCAAGTTCGCAGATGACTGCAAATTGGGAGCTATTATAGATTCCCCCTTGATACAAACATCTTACCCATGATGTAAACATCTTACAAGAGGGTTTAACACAAGACACATGACTGGTGTCAAAATCACTGACTAAAGCTCATTGTCAAGAAATGCATTATAATGCCTTTTAGGAAAAATACCACCCAGGCTAATTACTCCAT
The DNA here is from genome assembly GCF_019279795.1 of Protopterus annectens. Taxonomy (NCBI): domain Eukaryota; kingdom Metazoa; phylum Chordata; order Ceratodontiformes; family Protopteridae; genus Protopterus; species Protopterus annectens. The sequence continues at coordinate 1,452,619,802 of NC_056745.1, read as the reverse complement.
TGGTAAGACACTCTCAGTGTTGACCCAGTAGTCAGGGATCTGAGAACATATGTAGACAGTAATCTGGCCTTTGTCCAACATGTGGCCAAGTTATAAATCCAAAAGCCACACTAAAATGAAGTTCATACCTGGAGTGATGTAAGAAACTTCTCACAACTGAAAATCTTCTCACAATACTCCTTTAGTTAAAAAAAAAAAACATTAATAATTGATTCATCTCAGTACAAAACAACTTCATCAAAAAAGGTAAATAATGAAATGCTATTCCATTTTATAGCAGTAAAAAGGTCACATGACCATTAAATAAACTTCACAAAATCAAAGAACAATAACAATTAAAAACATTAGGTTCTAAAATAAATGAATAGCTGTGAATGTGTTCTTCTTTAATTTCTTAGTTAATAAAATCATTCTATGTCACCCAACTTATAAGTAAGGGCATGGCATCCAGGTCCAAGGAAGTCATAGTGCTACTTTATTTGGCCTTTATCAGACCCATCATTGAGTATAATGCCCCTTCAGCATGTACTTGACCAGACATATGTAACAGTAAAAACACCAACAGAAGTTCCTTACCAGGAGAATCCAGGGTATAAACACATTGTCCTATACTGATCAGCTTAAAGCCCTATCTCTATACTCTGTACAGGTTGCTGAGAGGAGATCCATGCCTGGTATTCAAAGCATTCTTAGATCCAGTAATAATGGACCTTTTGCACATTCACAAAGATACCCGCATCAGAACCAGTATATCCAAGGATTTAAACATTGCTCGTGGGATAAATAAAACATGTTGGCGAGAGATATGTAGCTCAGAGGATCCCCATGCTCTGGAACAGGATCCCCATTCATGCGAAGCAGAATTCATCACTAACCCTATTTAAGCATAACCTTGACCAGTGGATAGGGATGGGCAATTGGAAATTCACCCTGGGTCTGGCCCCCATGTCTCCGACAGAGGCAGACAGTATTGGCCAGACTATCATGTCTCCCACACAAAACCTCTAGAAACGTTCTAACTAACCTACCCCCTCCTAATAAACACCCATGATAGATAGGGGCACTACTGAGTTGGATTGCATGTCTATGCATATTAGCCTGAGATGGGGAAGAAATGGCTCTTGAGTGAACTCATAGTAATATGGAGATAAAAGTCCCAGATGACTGGAGAATAAGCATTCTAGAGCCAGTGTACAAGAACAATGGAAATATTCATAAATTTGAGCAGTCCAAAGGTATCAAACTCCTGTCCCACTGCATGAAAGCTTTGGCGAGGGTGATTGATAACTGAATACAGAGTGTAGTAAAAAAACAAGATGGGAGTTGACCAGATTGAATTTGCTTTACCATGAGCTGAATCTAGACTGAAGTCTGCAGTGAGACAAGATATTGTAGAAGAATCTAGAGATGAGGAAAGAGTATATCTAGGCATTCCCAGACTTGGAGGAAGCATTTGACAAGGTTCAAAGAAAGCTGATTTACGCAGTTCTGAGATGGTTTGATGTCCTGGAAACATTGGTAAAATTAGTACAGGCTATTTACAAGGACCCAATGACATAATACAAGCAGCACTGAGACTCGCATACAGAGTCCCAGTGGGAGTTGGTGTCCGACAGGGTTCAGCCCTGAGCCCACTGCTGTTCATGCTGGTGATGGACTACATTAGCAAACAGATCTGAGGAAATGGATCAGCAAAGCTGCTGTATGCAGATGATGTGGCATTACAGGCCGACTCTAAACAGGAACTTCAGCAAAGGATAGGAGAATGGAATGCAAAACTGATAGAACATGGAATGAAACTGAGTACAGACAAGACAACTATAATGACAAGAAATGGACAGATCAGAAGAAGATGGAAATTGTGATAAACTGTTCCACTGTTTTCAGTTTTAAGATTGTCAAGTACCTGGAAGGGGTGGTTTAAGAGAAAGAAAGTCAGAATGAGACCAAAGCTTGATTAAAAGTGTCTATGGTGAAATGGCAGAGTGTCAGGGGTAGTGTGTGATGAAAGAATGCTAAATAAGCTGAAACGTAAGATATACAAATGTAATCTTTATTGTATCGGATTTTACTGTATTTGTATTGTACTGTATGTGGAGCTTTTCTCCCCGGACCTCTGCCGAAAACGGGTTCTGTAGACCCAGTCAGACCACACCGGTAAACAAATGTCAAATAAAATAAAGAAAGAAAGAAATTCAGAGTGATCAATAATTCTGTATGGCACAGAAACCTGGGCAGTCAAGTCAGAGCAGTTGAAGCTAGAGGTGATGGCAAAGACGTGCCCTGAGATTGGTGGTAGAATACACACTGTGAGATAGATGAAGAAATAACATCAGACAAAAAGCAAAGTAGCTCCAATTTCGGAAAATGTCAGAGAACTGATTACGGTGGTTTGGACACATGCAGGAAGGCAGAAAACTAAATGGTAAAGAAGATTTTGTGTGATGCAGGAAGATGGCAAGAGGAAATAAGGGCATCCAACAATGAGATGGATGGGTTGTGTGAGAAGAACTGTGACAGTCAGGCATGACTGCTGAAGAGGATAAGAGAGTGACACTGAATCAAGAGAGAGATGGTGACTGCTGGTACAGCACCCCAACTCCATGCAGAAAATTGAAAAAATAGGGTTGCTGATAATGATGGAAATCTGAAAGTAACTGCAGTCAGCAAGTCCGTGAGAGTGTATGTGTGTATTTGATTGTATTTAATGTGGAGCTTTTCTCCCCAGGCCTCTGCTGTAAATGGACCTTTTTCCTGAAAACGTTATATTTCTGGCATATCATTATGAAAAAATGTGACTAAAAAAGGTTTATAACAGCACATTGACAAACCAATGTGCTTGCTCCAAGAAATAACTTCAGAGCATGCCATTTAAAAAAAAAGCACGCCCCCAACCACACATGCACACGCACACAGTTCAACCAATTTAATGGTTCTCATAGACAGGTGTGTGTGTGTGTGTGTGTGTGTGTGTCTGTGTCTGTGTGGGTGTGTCTGTGTGTATGTGGGGGGTGTCTGTGTGTGTGTGTGGGGTGTCTGTGTGTGTGGGGGTGTCTGTGTGTGTGGGGGTGTCGGTGTGTGTCGTGGGGTGTCTCTGGGGGGGTGTCTGTGTGGGGGTATCTGTGTGTGTCTGTGCATGTGTGTGTGGGGTATCTATGCGTTCGTGTGTCTGTGCGTCTGTGTGTCTGTGCGTGTGTGTCTGTGTGTGTGTGTGGGAGGGTGTGTGTGTGTGTGTGTGTGTGTGCGCGCACGCGCAGGGGGGTGTCTGTGTGTTTGTGTGTGTCTGTGTGTGTGTGTGTCTGTGTGTGTGTGTGTGTGTGTGTGTGTGTGTGTGTGTTAGCGGAAAAGTCCATTTAGATATTTTCCTTTTTGCTGCAGAGCACTGGGGAGAAATGTTACAAGAGAACAAAGTTACAAGTTGTTGTTGTTGTTGCTGTTCTTCTTCTGCTTCTTCCAGCTTTTCCCAGTTAGGGGTCGCCACAGTGGAACTCCGGTCCGCTAATGATTGGCAGTAGATTTTTATGGTGCCGAGGTGCCAGCTTGACGCCCAACCTTCAATGAAGGCACGCCCATTCACGCATGTCTTTCAAACGCCACTCGACCGTGGGGAGGACATGCAGACTGCACACAAAAGGCGCTCCAGCCGAGAATCGAAGAGGAGAACCTCTTGCTGTGAGGTGACAACGCTACCGCTGCACCAGAGCAAAGTTACAAGCACAAAAGGAAAAATATAAAATTCAAGCAGCTACGTAAAAATTGCAAACATTAAAGAAACCGTATTATAGTCATACAGATATGTAAAAATGCTGAGCCATTTAATGCAAACAATGTTACAGAAAAAGGAAATAAAAAAGATTATGTATTTCCTTTTAGTGATCTGTATGAACTTTTGCAATAGTCAAACAAGCACAATATGTTAAGGTTAACAGTGGGTGTTTGTGAATACTTGAAGACATTGGTGACTAGATAAATATTTTATGTTGTATGTCAGAGCTGTAGATGTCTAAAGGCAGAGATGTGGATTATTGAGGTATAGACTGTGGTCGAACATCATTAGATAAAGTCATCGCCAGTTAATTGGATTACATGGTCATCTGTGAGTATTTTCCTGGTAGTAGAGGACATATACAATGGAGTGTAGAGCAGAGATGTTTTTTAAAGCTTAGATTTGAAATCCTGGAGGCTGTTTGTCTAATATCTAGAGGTGTAGTCCATAGTGCTGGTATTTAGACAGAGTATAGGGCATTTCCATACGATTTTTTTCTGATTCATTTAGGCTCTGTTGTTTAGAAGTTTCTTAGGGTAATATGTACCAGGTTAGCATGCATTATATGACTTGGATCCTTCTAGGATAGTAAAGTATTTGATATGCCATTTTAACCGGTAGAGCACAAGGAAATGAGGTAGTTGAAACCACTATAGCTTAATAATGGCTACACAATGATGAGTTTTGCAGGGCAGTGGTGTATTTAGCTGTCTTATTCTAAATTTATAGTTTTGATATCTGTGATCGCTGAAAGTTGGTGAATATGGCTGAAGCATGACAGAATCCCCTTTAATCTACTCACCAGGTATCTGCAAATACCTGCTATCAGCCTTTTTACCTTATTTTTGAAGCTTATTACAAAGTCAAATACGAACCTAGCCCTTGTTCACAGTGTCATTTAGAACCTTAACTACGTGGGTTGCCTTGTGGTCTGAACAACTTGTGGGAATCTCCTTTTGTGGCTGGTACCGCCTTCTCTTGTAGTGCCTAAGATTTATTCATCTTGTTGGGTGTGGTGTGTTCTGAATGGTTGTCTTGTAAAGCCCTTCTAGCCTTGTTTCACCACTTTAGCAGACTAAGATTAAAGACCAGTACTCAGTTCTCTCCATTAAAAAAACTTTAATAGCCAGATGAGTGCTACTTAGTTGCTTGAGTACAAATGGATTTAGAGCTTTGGTGGTGCAGTGGTAGCGTTGTTGCCTCACAAGGAAGAGGTTCTCCCGTTCGATTCTCGGCTAGAGTGCCGTCTGTGTGGAGTCTGCATGTCCTCCCCACAGTCAAGTGGCGTTCGAAAGACATGCGTAGAATGGGCGTGCTTTCTTTGAAGGTTGGGCGTCGAGCTGTCACCTCGGCACCCGTAAAACAAATCTACTGCCAATCATTAGCGGACCGGAGTTCGGCTGTGGCGACCCCTAACTGGGAAAAGCGGAAAGAAGAACAAACATTACCAAATTTATAGATGGTTTCAGGGGTGTAACCTCTCATTACATCATATGGGGCGTGAAGGAGAGGGTTTAGTTTATTGCTACTCCTATGTTGTCATGGTAGGCATTACCCTGTGTGTTTGGAGGTTGGTTGCAACATACATTTTCATTTTCAAATTTGCTGTGTTATGGTAGTGAAAACAGCTCTCATTGGTGTCACAGGGAATGTTAAATCATCCTTCTAGTTAATATTTTGATTAAAGAATCTTATAAGGCATTCACTTGAACTTACAGTAAAATATAACCAAATTAGAAAAAAATGATGGGTGTGCTAAGTTAAATTTAAAAAATGTTCTCAAGTAATACAGCTATAATAAAGCTATAATTTTTTTAGCTATTAATGTTCTAGTTTTAAGGACAAAAATATTACAGAGCAAAACAATAGAGGAAAATAAATTAAAAAATGAAATGAAAGCTGAGGGAAGCAAACTAAGATATGCAATGCTTTCACTAAACCTTTGTCAGATCTGCCTGAATATTTGTGTCTTTATGTTTGTTTAAAGATCTGGTAAAAAGTGGTCCTTCTGTTGGGATTCCGTGGGGTCAAGTTAGGATTTATATAATAGAAATGGACTCTTTTCATTTTACTGCTGGCGGATAGCTTTCTCTCCTGTATGTTATTTGAGCATGTTTCAAGGAGTGGAGAATGGTGAATACCTTCTGTTTCTGAGTGTTTAAATTCAAACATGTTTCAAGGAGTAAAGAAGGGTGGTGGAGTTCCCATATTATTAAATGGGGTGTTGTTATAGCATTTGCTAGCACCCTAGTGATAAGCAGACCACATAGTCGTTCTGAGTAGTTTGGAAGCTACAGCATGTCTTTGCCTCTAGTTGGCCTAGGGAAGTCACCTAATCCCTTAAAACCATAAATAACATAGTAATGAAAATAAATAAAATAAAGGTAAAAATAGTCAAAAAATGAAAGAATGGGGCTGAAGTACATGAATCAAGAGGTCCTACCTTAATGCATGCATTGTAGTGGGCAAGGAGTGGGAGGGGGCTGAGAGTAATGTGTTCATGGCTTGGGTGCTTTTTTGATAGGGGAAGAACAATCATCTTTATTTATGTTTTGCTCTTTCTTCATTTAATTTTTATAGTTCTCAAAAATAGAGGGAATTTTAGAACATTCGAACAAATCATTTGTCTTCTAATGGGGCAGTGGTATGCATAAAGTGGTGTGGGATAAAATGGCGATATGGCTGGGGAGCTAGATGAGTTAATGGAGTTGAAGAGGCTGAATGCTGGGGGCTCACAACAATGTCTTTAGGAAGTGATCCCAGCAGAAGCTTTTGTTTAAATAAAACTGACTAAATTAACTTTTTAAACACGAAGCACTGATTTATTTAGTAGCAGAGTTACGTAAAAGAAATAGGCAATGGTGTGTTCCTTTGTGCCATTTGTTAGATCTCCATGACACCTGCATCAAGCGCTGTAGTCCTGTATCTGTCGGGAACCAATCTCTGCGTGGCGTAGCAGGCTGCCTGTGTATGGCTGGGAGAACCATACCTGATTACTGGGGTTAATCCCGATGTGAGACTTGAATTGAGGCATGCCAAATGGGAGATAGGGGATGAGAAAATATGTAAACTTAGCTTGCTGGCTGGGTGTAAGACAGGAGGCCAACTGTGGGAAATCACCAGGGTATATGGTGGTTGCAGGTTTAGAAAAAAAAAAACTGGAGTGTTAAACTGGTTGTGTACTCTTGAGATCGTAAGGCAACCAAGTAATGACATTCTTTCAATGAAAAATGGCAGGGCCAACATGCAATCAAGATCTTATTCTTTATGTCCAACTAGTGAGCCTTGTCTTAAAAACCTACCAGGGAACAGAGCATGGTCCATGGTGGAAGGATCATATGTATGACAACCTAGCTGGTATGTTGCACTAGCCGGCCCAGTGACTCCAAGAAAGTCCCATGGGTGGAATGAGCTCCGCCATCATAAAGGGTCCCTGGTAGGAGCAACGAAGGAGGGAAGCTAATAGTAAGGGGGTGGTGAGTTCTCAGGTGAGCTGTTTTTTTTGAACTCGACGTGTTGGTCAAATGAAGGTTGGGTGATCTAAACCTTAAATCGAGGGATCTGTGAAGCATGGCAAGGTTCTGACTTTTGGGGGCAAGAATGGAGAGAGAAGTCAGCAACAAAAGGAGAGTGGTATTGGGGGTCCGAATAGAGCGATAAGTCAGCAAGCAAAAGACAGTAGCAATGGAGGTCCAAATGGAGAGATAATAAGTTAGCAAGCAAAGGAGAGTAGTATTGCTGAAACTGAATTCATCCTCAAGTGTTGGTGAGTACCTTCATGCGGTGGACCCTATTTTCACAAAATCTCACCAAGGCGACACTGATAAATAGACTGTATTTATATAGCATATATCGTTGACAGAAGTAGGTCAAAAACTTAAAGAAAAAGATAGCTGGGTTCACAAGACCCAGGATAAAAAAGTGCCCAATCCTGGTAGGTGTACTGGTGCCAGGACTAGAAAAAATGACAGTGTAGAATCCTCAAAATACGAAAACGTTCCTACAATGGAGCCAGGCTCAGGGTGAGGATGACCCCCCATTGTAGGAGGAAGTAGCAGTCCACAAAAATCACAAAAACTGACCAAAGAAGAGCCATAAAGATGATAGAGTGGACTATTGAGGATAAGAAATAAATTATGTATTGTTACTATTACATAAAAAGCCCAGAATTTCCAGACACAAGATGTACAAAAAGATTGAGAGAAATTAGAGGAAAGAAAAATAGTTCCACAAATAAAACTCTCAGAAGCTTCAAATAAAAATGTGTGTTCATTAATACAACAGATTTGTAAAAAACAGTATATAGACCAAGAATCATTGATCTGTTTGGAAAAAGAAGCATCTGAGGAGGTGCAAAAATATAAACAACAAAACCTAGAGATTTTTGAAAAGTATAAAAAATAAATATGAACATGGGAAAGAGATTTGATTTGGTGCGATATTTATGCAAAGGCAAAAGTCAAATTAATCAATATAAAGAAGGCAGCCCCAAAGATATTCAAAGAGAAATAAAGGCAGACACATCCAGATATGGAAAATTTCAAACAAAAAAGGAATGTAGAAAAGAAGATTAGAAAAGAAGTTAAAAAATAGAAGCTGAAGTTATGATGTGCCTACGAAGTGAAGGATTTGGTGTAGAAGGTCTAACACAGGTTACATCACAGCAGAGTAAGGAGAAACAGGAAGATCAGGAGACATCTGAAGAAGAAATATGGACATGAGAAAGAAAAAGAGATTTAATATGGTATAATATCTATGCAAAGGAGAAAGCAAAACTAATCAATACAAAAAGAGAAGCACCAAAGCTATTTAAAGAGAAATACAGGCAAAGGAATCCCGACATGGAAAACTTTACAATACAAAAAATAGGACAAAGAAGAAAAGTAGAAAAGGAAATTGATAATGCAGAAGTTAAAGAAATAGAAACTGAGGTTATGGAGCACCTGCAAAGTGAAGGATTCAGTGTAGAAAATCTAATTCAGAAAGCACCACAACAGGATAGAGCAATGGACATCCAAATTTAAGGCGAAACCAGTGGAATGGGAAGCAATTGGTCAGGTGTCATATGATGATATTTTGGAGCCTTCCACAGGAAACCAGTATAAACATTCACTTGAAGCTAGACAGCAAGGGAAGGAACAGGGAACTGTGGAAACTCTGATGCAGTCAATGTTGAGGAGTGATAGGCCAGTGAGTTCCCATATAACAGAGCAACAGATGGCACAGGATGAAATTGAAGAGAATGTGCCACAGGAAGATGCTATAGAACGTTCTGTAGAAAGCCTTCAGGAAATGGAAAACAGAAAGTGTGCCCTCAGTTTAGGAGAAAATGAGCTAAGAGAAGAATTGTGTGGTTTAATAGAGATAGACATGTTAAGATCAACGAAGGAAATAGACTGCAGAAGATCAATAAAACCCCAAAAATTAAAAGTTTGATAAAACAAGTGATTAGGACTGTCCACAGAAATTCATGTGATATAACAAATGTAAACAGGATATTTTACTGTGCAGCTAAATAACTAAAGTTCTACCACAAGAACACAAGCAAAGGAAGGGGAGAAATCGAATACCATCATGGAAGTATTGAACAGAGAACTATAAAGCAATTACAACAAGAAGTGTCACTGTTAGAGTATATAAGAGAGAACAGTTCAACAAAAGTACTTAGAAAGATAGATGGGATAAAATCAATGTACAGTATTAGAACAGTTCAGGAACTATCATGCACTATCACAAATAACAAACTAAAAATGTCAGCACAGGTGGAAAAATTTGGAAGATATGCTGATAAATATAAAGGAAAAGTACAAAATAAGCAATTTATTGACGACCCAAAAACATTTTATAGAGAATTGGGAAACAAGGTAAAAGGAACTGAAAAAACCACCAAAAAAGAAGAAATAGATAGATTTTGGAGAAGTATTTATGAAGATCCGGTGGAACATGACAGACACTAAATGGATAGAATAAGTAAAAGACAGAATGAAAAGTTTTAAAGGTACAGGATATGAAATTGGATGAAGTAACAGCTAAGGAGACTGAAACAAAGTTAAGAAAAGCCTCTAATTAGAAAACCCCAGGCCTATATGCAGTACCTAACCTCTGGTTAAAAGTATTAACATCTTTGCACGAAGAGTTAGCCATGAGTAAGAACTATTTATATGCGTACCCTCAACAGGCACCAACTGGTTAATAGGAAAAACAATGCTCCTACTTAAGAGTGAATCTGCAAGCTTCCCTAAAAATTATAGACCAATAATTTGCCTTCCAACGACATATAAACTATACACTGGAATTGATGCCGACAGAGTTTATAGTCATTTAGAAGAAGACTTAATTATGGCAATAGAACAAAAAGGCAATGAAAAAAAAGTTGCATTGAATAAATGATCATTGGTGGAGAACTATAATAGGGGGAAGAATCTAAGTATGGCATGGATTGACTACAAAATGCATTTGATAGTATCCCACATTCATGGATAAAAGAGTGCTTAAAAATTTATAAGATACACCCTACAATGATTGACTACATTACAGTGACCATGAAACAGTGGCAGACCACTTTGCAATTAAGCCATGATAAAGGACAAATTATTATTCCAGGGATAAGAATTCAAAGGGGGATATTCCAGGGTGACTCTGTCACCACTACTATTCTGTCTAGCCCTTAACCCATTAAGCTGTCTACTTAACACTTTAGGCCTTGGTTATAATTTGGCTCCTAAAAACAGCAGAGTAAAGACTTCTCATCTTCTCTTTGTCGATAATTTGTTAAAACTTGATAAAAAATTTGATAAACTGTATAGCTCATCAGATGGGGAACTGAAAGCACAACTGCAAGTTGTCAAAACTTTTTCAGATGATATAAGAATGTATTTGTTCCTGATAAATGTGTAAAAGCAACCATTAAAGCAGGAAAACTGCAGCACCAAGAAAACATCAGCTTGGGACAAGAATGTGATATAAATGAAATTGAGCAAGAAGGAGTGTATAAATATTTGGGAATTGATGAAGGATCAACAATAAAACATGAACAGATACTAATAAACCTTAGTAAGGAATACTTCAGAAAGTTAACTTAATCCTGAAAACAGTGTTGACATCTAGAAACAAAATTCAAGCTATAAAGCAATTTGCTCTTCCTGTCCTAACTTACAGTTTTGGAGTGACTGAATGGCCCCAAAATGTGTTGGATAGATTAGATAGGAAAAAAGAAGGATGCTTCATGCTCACTAAATGATTTATAAAAATCTGTGCATACCAAGATTATTATATTCCCCATTCCGAAGGAGGTATGGGCCTCCTTGAAATTGATTACATCTATAGATCTGCAATCATGGGACTCCACACATCTGCTGACCTCATAAGACCCAAACATTGTGAAAGTATTGAACCATGAGAATGAATCTAAGATGACTTACCTGCTTAGTCTAGCAGAAGCATATCGCATCAGTCGGGAGTGGAAATCAAACCAGTTGTAGATAAAAATCAGGCAGCAACTGAATATGCCAAAAAACAAGAGACTATAAGGTGAAGGACCAGATGAGAAGGCAAGAAATGTGGAAAATGCATAAATATAGTCGCAAGTATAGAAAACTTCTGGAAGAACCTCATGTTGATCAGGAACGAATGCAGGAATGGTTAAGGAGAGGTGAAATCAAACAAGAGATGAAAGGTTAATACTGGCGGCCCAGGATAGTGGTCTACATACACAATGGTTTACAAAGTCCATTAAACATGTGGGAGAAACAGATAAATGTAGGTTTTGTAAAACAGAATTGGAAACAGTTGCACACCTTGTTGCTGGTTTTAACATACTATTGGCAGAAGGACTGTATACTGAGAGGCATAATAATGTGACAAGACTGTTGCACTGGGGATTGTGCAAACATTATGGTACTGAAGTGGCTGAAAAACATTCAAAACGTACCACAAAGCATCTTAGAAAATTATGAAGTCTACATAACATGGGATCACCCATTACCAACAGTTCAAAAGATAGATGCTAGAAAACCAGATGTAGTGGTCCATGAAAAGAAGACAAAAGAAGCATTGATCATTGAAATTGTCACATGCAGTGACTACAGTGTCTTGCATACAAAGAGTTACAAGGTAATAAAATGTTAGGATTTGCAGGCAGAAATGAGAGCAACGTGGAAGAAAGATACCCAGACAGTTCCAATAGTAGAAGGAGCAACGGGTCTTATAAAAAATAATCTACAATGGTATTTTAGATATGTTACCAATATATGTAACTCCATATGAATTGCACAAGGAGTAATTACTGGGCACATTGTGGGTGCTATGAATAGCACTTCTGGCTGACAAAGATTGAACCAATACTAATTTCATGAACTGTAGTCATACTTTGACTTAGGAATGAGGTCCATTCCCATCATGGTATTAGAAAACCCAAAAGATTTGGAGAAATTAAAAGAGCAATAAAGGAGGGAGGCTAGTACTAATACTAAGGGGTTAGTTGGTTCTCAGGTGAGCTGTTTTTCTTGAACTAGAGGTGTTGGTCAAATGAAGGTTGAGTGGTCTAAACCTTAAATCGAGGGAACTGTGAAGCATGGCAAGGTTCCAACTTTTGGGGGTAAGAAAAACCCGGGATTCCACTCAATGGTGTGCCGTGGGGGGTGGGGAGTGTTTGGTGCATGTCAAGGGTTAAAGGGTTGATTGACTATCTGAAGTAAATAAACAAAATGTAAATATATAAAAAGATAATAACCATTAACCATACTGCTAACTATTGAAGCTTAACGATAGAAATAACTACAGCACATCATTACACATCAAGGGAGACGTCTGGCCTTGTGTGTGAGTCTAGGGGTGCACTGGGGGCTGAACAAATGGAGGGTGGTGAGTGGGCTGGCATGAATTGTTGGAGTTTAGTAACTTCCCTCTAGGGGAATTAATAGATCCATGACTTAGGGAAGGATTTAGTGACCCAGTGGTACTTAAAGAAACTCCTGGTTGGACAAAACAGTGGGGACCATTTCCCAAAACCTAAATGCTACATAGTCCTATCTCGCCAAAGGAATGATTAAGATCCCAGAGTGGAAAGATGGTTTAAAATAACCCTTTTTAAACAGTCAGTTGCAATGGGACAGACAAACAATGGTGAATTAAATTGAATATTCAGACCTCATTCGTTAAACATATATTGACTCTGGAAAAAAAAAGCAGAGTTTGAGCAGGCTGAAGGTTAATTCATGTTAGATGTTCAGATAGTCAGTACTGACCACAATGGTTACCTCTTTTGGGAGGAGGAGACCAATGTGTTGGTGATCCCAAAGGTTCCAGATAGTTGAATTCTTGTAGTCTGCCACTCCAGTTCCTTTTTCCTCAAGTACATCATTCAGGTTAGCATTAAGTGGAATATCTTTGATTTTATCTAGTATCAGGAATTTAAAGAAGCAGGATCTGGGTTTTTCCTTGGTGTGTATGGCCATCGGGTTAGCGGGGAGTAGGTATCATATATTGGAGTTGTGCCTAGTGACCTTGGTTTTAAGTTTAATAGTCTTGCCACTGTAGAATACATGGCATCTGCTCAATAAACTTCTTTTTTCAGTGTTGAGTTACCATGTGTTTGGTGGCTGTATCTTTTCCTGTTATTGGGGCAAAAAAGCTGTCTTGGTTGCTCTTGGTTGCTCATGTACCTGCAATATGTGCAGGGTGGGTCATTTTGGGTGTAAGTCCCTCCTATGTTGTTGTTTGGTGGGTTTTCGTATTCGACATACTGCCTTATGGTAGTATCTGGTTGAGGTTCTTGTTTTCCATTAAAATAAACCAGTTGTTCCTTATGATTTCTTGTATAATTTAGTCGAGAGTAGCAGAGCATTAAACTAAGTTCCCAGTTGTTGTCCATCAGTGCTAACAAAGGGATATGCCATAAACTCAAGAAGGTTTATATAATTAGACTAAATAGTGCTAGCATTTTCTTAATTAAAAAACATCAGATCCTATTTCATATCTTCTGTCTAATTAATTTTGTGGGAATAGTGCTATTGTTGGATCTGTTCTGATAACTTCAGTACTGCTAGCCTTGTGTTTCTTCAGTGACTCTCTTAATGTACCTGCCCCCTCTCTACCCTCAGCTTTTGTTGTTCGGATGTGATCCTTGCTTTGTCACTTAAGTGCTTTATTTATCTTTTCTTTAAGATAAACATTTATTTCCTAAGCTTCTATTATAAATATCCAATATTCTTCTTACTTTTTTTTTCTTATTGCTTAAAAAAGAGAGATTCTTTTTCCTCAGCTCCTTTATCAGTGATAGACTTGGAGACCTTGTCACCATTTGTTGTTAGACTTTACATTTATATTTAAACATTCAGATATTCCCAATATTTCCTATTTGTGTTTTTATCTCTAACAATAGTTTTTCTGGGCATTTAACTGTTGTATCTTGTTTGGTAGTAATACTTTTGGTGTGTTTGCTGCTGTTAATCTGTGGAGAAGAGCTTCAAATTAAGCCAATATTGCTACAAACTCCTGACACAGGATACCCACCATCTTTGACTGGTATGCCAGGAATCAGGTCACTTCACAGTGGTCTGCTCTATATGCAGGACCTTTAGCCTGTGATCCTTGGCTGAAAGGGAAAAAATTTGATTTTGAAGGGGTTGCTTCTTCCTGAATCTGTGAAGGATAAAGATAAAGACTGTGACATGAAAAGAGTGGAAAATTTCAAAGAGAAAGAAAAACGGAAGGCAGGAAAAGAAAACCAGAGGAATTAGTAGCTTTGTTGGCACTGAAAATACCTAGGCCAGATCTGCAACATCCACCATTGGCATCGACTTTGAGTTTGGCATCCCTAGTGCCAGGACCTTCTTTCACACTTCAATAGTCATTCCAGACCATTCACCAAAGAAGGTACTAAGGACACATGCTTCTGAAAAGAGCTGTCAGTCTTCCTTTATTCCCTCTGGTGCACCAGTTCCTACCAGAGTGCATTGGATTTATACTGAATTAGAATGATATGGCTATTTCTGAAAATGAAGATTGAGTTGAATGCCATCCTGTCCCCCTCTGTGTCTAGGGTGAATTGAGTTGGTCCATCGTCTCCTATTGTAGCTTGTTCACCAGTTAGTCTTGATACCAGTGGTTTAACAGATAATGATAAATCCAGAGACTATTGGCTTAGTATCTATTGGTGTGGATACCATGTTACCAAGAAGCTTGCATTTGACTTATTTGATGCCGAGGCCATTAGTACCATTGGAGTTTCAAAGCCAGCTGATTGACTCTGGACCATCAGCACTGCCCTCAACACTTACCCACACTATGTCATTTTTGGTACTGGAATCTTCTGTGTGTGAGTCAGTGGCTCCAGTTTTGATCTTGGAGCTGCCTAGGTCTTTGAAGTTGGCACCTTCATCCTTGATGCACTTTACTTCCACTTTGGTGAGGATGGACATGACACCACTTTGGATGACACTGATGCTAAAAGATTCTAGGCTGTTTGTTTTTGAGGTGTTCAAAAAGACAATTGCCTCATCCAAAAGGAAGACCACAACAACTTTATTGACATTAGCTGCATACCCTGGCACCCTGCAATCAGAACTTCAGCCTTCTTATCATTCATCCATGATCCCATTGGACTGCCAACAATAATGTGATGTTCCCCACTTAAAACCTGGGTTAGTAATTAAGGAGCGTCAGTCCTCACCACTGATTCCAGTGAGGGGGCATCATGGAAAACACCAGAGCACAGAGCACACAAGAGTAAAATTCCGCAATTTCCCTTAATAGTACAACATGAACATGCTCTATTTTCCTGGAACTGGACTATATACCTCTGTCTATCCCAAATGTAATCCCTTATCATACACTTCAGAGCAATGTGTTCAAGTTTTAAGACTTCTGACTCACTCACACTCAAAATAAATTTCAATCTCACACACACTCAAACACTTATGGGAAGCCTAACACAGATTTCCAGCTGTGTCCCCTCCCCAATACAAATGGTAAATGCTGCCACCAGAGTCAACAGGTCTACGCATTCTTCAAAGGGTGATCAATTATTAAAAATTAAATATCAAAATAAATTATAGCTATGGCCAGAAGTAGCCAGGCATTCAAGGTGACCTGGGGAGTATCGGGCAGGTATAAGCATCTATAATCGCTAAAGAACACACTGATTGTCCAGCCACAATGTAAAGTAATGAAAAAAAATTAGTAAGTAAAATGATTACAAGAATTACCAAAATGTATGAAAACCACGGACAGAGTGCAAGTATAGTCACTGATAAGGTAGAAAAGCACTCAGACATTGATTGCAAGAATATAAATCAATAATTTTCAATAAACACCAGAATTAAATCACCAGAAATATAAAATTAAACTCTTGAATAGAAGTCCATCATTTTAGAAACATTCTGTCTAAATAGCTAAACTTTGCTATTCTAACTAGAGAATACTGTCCCTGATCTAATCTAAAACCTGATCTAATCTAAAACATAACAGCAAGGCAAAAGCAGGCTTACAGTTTTTGGTGAGTCTTTTTTTCTGGGCATCTTCTGCACAGCACTGTAACTGATTGTAACTCTCAACTAATTGCTGTTCTTAGCAAACTGCTCAGCAGCTGACTTCAGCAGTCACTTTTATATAGTTCAGATTAACAATCAACTGTTTAAAAAAGTTATTTTTTCCTGTCAGTCAACTTAAAAAAAAAAAGCACCTAGCAACAAGGAACATTCTAATGTCATCACCTACTGTTCAGCTGATTCTCTAGAGACAGTTTGCATTTTAAAATCTTCGTCACAAACTTGTGCAGTTGGAAATGTATCGGAACATTGACAGATTCTTTAAACATTTTATATAAGCAGGGAAGTACTCAACATTTTAAAAACTTATTTACATTTTCACAATTAGACATTTTGGCATACAATACAAGTTAATCTGAAAAGATGCACAAATCTCCTGCCAGACATGCTTACACAGATGAGTGTTTCATTTTATTCACAGATGGAGCAGCATAGAAATTCACAAAGAGCCTCCCCAGGCTCAAGCTGAGTCCTCTGGATATCTAGAGTCCCTCCAGGAATAAGACTTACAAAAATTGGCCTATTGACTCCCCCAATGAATCTCTTACTTCAGAATCTAATTTAGATGATTAAGAGGTTTCTCCTCAGTCACCTCTTGAAAAGGCCAATTTTAGTGAAATCCTGAAATTGATGTACCAGAGAGGATATTGGCCCACAGACCCACTCTCTTAGGATAAAGCAGTTGTATTTCAGAGTTTCCAAACTACACCCTGTACCTCCTGGGTGGTAGCTCTTTCTGACCATCTGACTACCTTAGTCACCAATCGGGCATGGCAGGAACCAGACTGCACAGAGGCTACTCCCAGGAAGTTCAATAAAGTACATCACCCCACCCCCGAGTCGGCAATATTGGAGCAAAGGCTCCTTTAGTGGACTCCTTCATTGCAGCAGAAGCCACCTAGACAGAACTGAGAAGATACAGCAGCTGCCCATTTGCTAAATAAGTAGTCTTGTGCAATGGACAGGATGGGGAAGCTTGCACATGCCTTGGGCACCTTTGCACTAAGGACATAATTCATCCATACAAACAAGTTCCAAAGAGAATAAAATGAACAGGGTTTAGAATCTTTGAGAAAGACAGACAATCCTCATTCTAGAAAACAGGGTAGCACCCATGTGACGACAATACTCTTCATGAGTATTCTACACAATTCAGCCAATAAAAAGTCAAGAGCAGCAGCTGCCGATATAAGCATGGTGTGTCATTTTTGGTAGCACATTTAAACTATTGCAGATAACTTCAAGACCATGTTTACAATACCCCCATTTGATGGATCCTATTTATTTGGAACCAAGGTTAAAGAAAATGGCAAAAGAGAGACTAAGAGAGAAAGACATTGTCTGCCCTAGGCGTATAATTTGAGAGCCCTCCAAAAATCTTATAGGAGGAATTGGAAGGGATCAAAATGCCTGTTTAGGAAATTCCAGCATCAGTCCTTGATTTCCCTTATGACAGTGATGGCCAAGGCAAAGGTGGTCTCTTTAATGGATATTGACCCAGAGGCAATGGGGGACTGCAAAACCAGGGATTCAGGGGTCCCTTCATTGATGAATAACCACAATGTCCTTAAAGAATTACCCAACTGCTCCACTCTGAAGGCAGTCAGGGGCAATTTTAGCTCTTCACTCAGCTGCATGGATTGCCATCTTGTAGGACAACTAGGTAAGGAGAATCGAATCAAAAGAATATGCAATGCCCTTTTTCCTATCCCGTAGACCAGCAGTGCCTACCACCCCCAGACATCCCATGCCACTAGTGCAGAATGACAAAAAGGGAGGTAAATTACCACCCCAGACATCCCATGCCACTAGTGCGGCTTGCAAAAGACAGGACCAACACTATCATTAACCGTCACTGGAACAATAATAGCAACACCAGATAAAACAAATCCAGTCAAATGGAAATGCTAAATGGAGAACTTTTTCTTTATTAAAAGATATATCAAATATGTAATCCACAAAGCTTTCGGGCCAAAGCCCTTCTTTAGTGTGTTTGTTCCCAACAATCATGCATCCTAATTATATACAGGAAATTAAAACCATGTGACACAGCCCCAGTCAATTAATATTATTAATTAATTATTAATCATACCTTAAAGTGAAAACATTTCCATAAATATCAGCATCTCAAGTCAGTATTTCAAATATAAATATTACCTTTTTTCTAAATTTTGACATCTAACAAATTAATCTCAGTCAGAACATTCCATCATAAATTTCAAGAAGCTTGTAGTGCATCCATTGTAACCAGTATGAAATATACATTTAGTTATGTGGCTATATGTAATACGTATAATGTGGTTTATTTGGCCACATGTGCAAAATATCCAGCCTTCTGTATAGGAAAGTGCACACATAGGTTAAAAGACCGTATTATAGAACATGGGTGTGACATTCGAAGGCATGTTAGTACCAATACCTTAGCAAACACATTGCAGAGATGGGAATTGATCATGATTTTTTATTACAAAGTGGTTAATATTATCCATAAGAATAAGACAGGTGGAAATTTTAGCAATTAGAAATCTCTGAATATGAGTTGATAGGTAGGCTACAGGCTGATGTACAACCAGGAATTAATGCTTCAGTCAGCATTAAGCCAATTTTGAAAGAAAGACAAATGAAACTGAAATAAATTTTTTATATTTATATTATTCAAGTTTATTTAAAGATGCTTATGTTTATATTTTGAAATATTGACTTGAGATGCTGATATTTACGGAAATTTTATCACTTTAAGGTTTAGTTAATTACATTAATTGACTGGAGCTGTGGACACGGTTTTAATTTGAATGCTATATTATATTAGGATGTATTATGTTAGTATGTATGATTGTTGGGAACAAACACACTAAAGAAGGGCTTTGGCCTGAAAGCTTTGTGAATTATATATTTGCTACATCTGCTTCATCTTTTAATGAACAAGAAGTTCTCTAGATAGAACAAATCCAGCCGACTGGAAATGCTATCTGGTGTTTAATTAGTGCAGATTGGCCAAGAGCAAGATAACTACTCTCTCAGAAAATGCCTTTCAAGAAGTCCCACCAGATGAGAGAGGATCAAGAGTCTGTTCAAGGTTCCAAGGAAAAGTAAGGACCTCTGGCCAGTCCTGGAATTTCAGTGACTTAAATCAATATGTAGCAATGACCCCTTTGAGAATGGTCATAATTCACGTAATATTGCCTTGCATAATGGCAAATGACTGGATGAGCTCAATAGACCTGCAAGATACCCATCTGGAAGCCAGTCATTATCATTTTAGAGCCTTCCACTTTGGCCTTACCACAGTCTCCCAGGTTTTCACTAAGCATGTGGTGGTAATCACAGCACATCTGCAACTCAAAGGAATCCATGTCTTCCTGTACTTAGAGTGGCTCCTGGCTGCTACATCAATGGATCCCTCTTGGCTACCAGACTGCAAACCTGCCTACCCTTAATTATCTCACTCAGTCCCCAGAATTCTCAGCTACTGCCCACTCAGTCAGTGGTGTTCATGGACTGCCATCTGGACACAACATACAGTGTTCCCAGCTTTCAAATTCCATTGATGCTCCCATTAGCGTGACCCAGATCTGCAGATGGCCTCTGTATTAGTGTCTGAACTCCCTGACAGTCTCCATAGGGAGATCATTTATCCTTATCCCGCTATCCTCAACAGTTGCAATAGACACATCCTCTTTGGGCTAGTGGGGGACATTATGAGGGGAGGATGGTCCAGGTTTCACAGACAGATGTGGAATCCAGTCCACATATAACATCTTGGAGATGAGGTCTTTCCTCCTAATGTTGCAGGTCCTTCATGATGCCTTCTTCCAGGGTTGATATCTATACAGTTGGACAATATATGAGTAGTATGGTTTATCGGTAAGCAAGGAGGACCCAGATCCTTTTCTTAGAGACCACAAGAGTCTGGCAATGTGCAATAGCTTCACACCACTTTGACAGCAAAACACATGTTGGGGAAAGTAAGCTGTCTAGCAGATGGGATCATCAGATCTATACTAATGCCTCGCAAGTAGTCTCTCATGGCTCAAACTCATGATCATCAGCTGCTGGGTTCAAGCCTAATACAATCTCTATACCTCCCTATCCAATACCAAGTGCTGCAGGTATTTTGCTCTGATCCCTCCAAACAGACAGTCATGAAGAGAAGCTCTAGTGTTGTGATGGCCTCCTGAGCTTCTTTATGCCTTTTCACCATTAACTCTAATAACCAGATTTTTAAAGTCTGCATGTGCACAGCAGCAGTATTCTCCATTGCTCTGTTCTGGCCCAGGCAAATCTGGTTCCCCTTTCTAAGGCCTTTAGCAAAGCAACCATGGCTTCTGGATCCGAAGCAGGAGCCAGACCTATTATTCCAGCCTTCTAGCCAGCCTCACCTGGACTTGCATTCCATCAATTTAACTGCGTAATTTGTCAAATTCCAGTAATGTCCAAGAATTCTGCCCTATCCCAGAGTATAGATTCAACAATGTCAGACACTTAGAATGAATCCACATGTAAAATGTAAGATTTAAGAAATCCCTCAGACTACGTCTCTCTTCTCTCTGGCTTTGTACCTATGCCTTAACAACACATCCCAAAACCTGACTTCCTCCATTATAACCTTACTTTACTCCATCTAAATACTTGCGTAACTTCTCTATTCTCTCTTTCCATAACTGATGCCATGCACTCCCACTATGTCTTGCTAAATTCCAACTACTTGGACGACAAATCTCCAATAATTATTATCTTTAATCTGATACTATACACTGCAAATATTACGTAATATAGATGTGTATTATGAATGTAAACAATTTGTACTGCTATGCTCATACTATGGATGTAAATAATCTGCACTGTTGTGCTATAACTGTTTTCGATGCACTGTGACTGTATATAAACTCTGTATTGTGTGTGGTAGTTTCTTATATGTATTTAATGGGTCTATAAGAACGAAGTTTTACAACTTCGAACACCATATGGGTGACACCATATGAGCGAAGTTGTGAAACTTCGAAACAAAAATAAAAAATGTACAAATTAAACAAAAACCTATTTGATCGCTCTGAGCAGGGGGGCAAGCCCCCTACACCCCCCAAACTCCCCGCTACTTAAATATACCAACTCCGAGATTGCACTACGTTGAAGTAAAGGGAAGAATTCCCTACGGCGATCTCCGTTCACACTTGCGAGGTTTTCAATATTTGACCATTTGGTGTCGCCCATATGGTGTTCGAATATTGAAATCCTCACTTTTATAATATAGACCCATATTTAATGTATGTGGAGCTTTTTTACCCCAGGCCTCCACTGCAAATGGGCTCATCTAGACCCAGTGGACTTTCCTGGTAAACAAATGCAATAAATAAATAATAAATAAATAAAATTCATAAGAACAAATAAACTCTTTTCCTTATGGGCCTTAAACCTAGGACTGGACCCTTTTCTCTTCCTCAGTTCTGTCTGTTCTATATTTCCTCTCTTGTTTAGATGTTGGCTCTAGGTATTTAAAAATTAAAGTTCAGTTGGTAGCTATTTCCAGCTTCTACACTGGTTTTCTTTCACCTGTTCCAATGTTTCTGAGGTTCAAAAGCGGTGATGTGAACTCTTACAGATGGACTCGCCCAAATCTTCTGCAGTCCCTCCTGTTTTAGCTGCACTTTTGGATACATTTACAGCAGCATCTCAGGGTCTTGTCCATCAAAATGCAGTCCCTAAGAAGCCATATAGATTTGATAAAATTCCTGGGGATCATAAATACTTGAATAAAAGTCCTTCAGCTGATCCTGCTGTTGCTTTCATGTTGCAGATAAGCCATCCAAATTGCTATCCTCTTCCAAATGTTTACCTTCTGACAAGGATAGCTGTGCTATGGAGAGGTAGGGGGAAAGTATATACTTAAGCTACTTTGGCTTTTACTGCCATCAATTATCAGACCCACATGACTAGATATGTCCTGGCTCTTCTCTTCCAGCTTGGGGTGGGGGGTTGGCTGATATGCCCAATTTGGACAGTACGACTTCTTTTCTTTCTCTGCTGATCTCTGCCTGTCAGGTAGCTCACCATTCCATTAAATGCAGCTATGATTCAACTGATGCCTCTTCTGGGGCAGCTGTATCTGCTTCTGTCATGGGGAGATATTCTTGTTTGCACCTTCAAGCCTTAACTGAGAACATTAAGACCAAACTTGTCGATTCTCCCTTAGACAACCAGAATCTTTTGGGCACTGCTGCTGCAAAATTGGTTAAAATCCTAAAGATAAAGGTAATCTTATGCAAGATTTGAAGCAAACGTGTTTCCTTGTATTTAAGTTTCAGAGCATACCTCTCAATTGTCTGGAATTTTGCAGAATGTCCAGATTTTTGCTTCATATTTTTGTCATTTTCCTCATAAAATTTGTGTTTTTCTGGGAAATCACTGAAGATTAAAGTCACTAAATGACATTTCATTTACAGCCTTCATATCCATCAGAAAATGTATATTAACACACCTTGTTCTAGCAAATTTCCAAGTTTATAAGAGCAATATTTAAAATCTATCCCTAGTGTTTGGGCCTTTGTCCCCCATTATAGATTTCTTACAGTAAGAGGTTGAGAGGTATGTTTCAGAATAGCTATCTATATAAATCTTCTTTTGTCCTTGGGCAGCCTAGACAACCTGCTAATGAGCAGGAGAGTTTCTAAGCATATTTTTCCAGACAAACCCATGCAGAATTCTAGAGGCAAAAAACACTTACCTGACAAATCTGCTCCTTCTGACATGCAACCTCCCCTTTTGCTTGGCCATATTTCTGCCTTTTAGGTCAATCGTTTCTTTTGCTATTTGGCTACAGCGAATCACATTTGTCTGCGTTCTCCATCTAGCTTGGTTATTTTATTGCTTGGAAGTCCCTTTTTCCATTTTACAGCTTTCCTCAGCCTTCTTGCCAGTTTCTTCATTTTCCTTTGGTTCTGTGGGATCTGGTGGAACAGGGAATCATCCAACATGTTCTTTTGTCTCAGCAGGGAACAGGATTTTATTCATAGATTCCAAGATTGTTACCAGGCTAATGACCCAGGGGCCTTGATAAGCCCAGCAAAGTTTTCCCAAAATTGTAATGATGTCCTGTATCCAAATAGGACATTGAGGGTCAGGCATTTATATGCTATCTCTGTCATAAGGGGCATGGGTGCCAGGCCTGGTGTAAATTTCCTATTCCCCATCCACTACTCTGGGTTGAGCCAAAACTGTGTAATTGACAAAGACAGCTTCACATGGATGGGAAACATGTTCCACCGGAGGGGCAGTCTCTAAGACATATCTGTCTCTCCAGCATGTTCTTTTTAAGTCTCAGACAAAACTCAGGTCCCTAGACCTTGTATTTCTGGTACTGTTTAATTTACAAATATGCAGGAGATTCAAAAGTGTGGGGTTTGCGGATGCCTTGTAAGCCAGGTATAGATCACCCCTCAGCAATCTATAGGAGACTGAGTAGAGGGAAAAACATTAAGGCACTCTGTGTAAGTCTGGTATGTTATGCCTTGTATTCAAGAGTACAGTGGAGTAATGACCTCTTTGGACCTAGATGCTATGCCGTCACATATAAATTGTGCAACATAAAATGATTTCCTCACCACTGTGGCCACATGGTGGTCGAAGGTAAGGCTACTGTCTAGATGTATTATTACACATAATAATATGTATATTACTGTTTGCTATTGCAAAATTATTCCAGAATGTTTCTGCTTCCTAAGAAAAGAGGGGTCGTGGACTACACCTATCCTTTCTCAACACTTTTCTCAAGGTTCCTTCCTTTAGGGTGCTGTCTCTTCAGACACTTTTTCCTCTGTTGCTTCTGCAAGATTTTCTGGTATCTGTGGATATAAAGGATGTTTACATCCTTATTCCTATTCATCTTCTTTTCAGGAAGCTTTTAAGTTTCTCTGATCTGCTTTGCCCTTTAACCTTTGTACAGCTGCAAGGGTATTTACCAAATGTCTGGCCCCTGTGGTAGCCTTCTACTGACTTCATGGAATTGAAATATTCCCCTAATTAGGTGACCTTTTAATTCAAGACTCCTCTAAGCATCTCCTGATTGAAAATCTACACTTCACTATGATTCTTCTATGCAGTTTTGGATACTTCCTCAATCTCAAAATCTGTGTTGACACTCTCTCTCATTACCAGGTGATTTTGAGTTTCAGGATTGAGACTATTCAAGTGTTGGCTTGCCTTCTTCCTTCCAAGGCCCTCTCTTTGACTGCTTATAACCTATCTCTTCTTCTCTTCCAATCCTTCCTGCAAAGGACTTTCTCTAAGCAATGGGGTTCAGGGCATCTACCATTCCCATGATTCCTTTGGCTAAACACCACATTAGGAAATTTCGTTGCTATGTCGAGTATCTGGTTCCTGTCTTACCTTGTCTCAAGCTCACGCTCCAGTGGAGGATTCATCAGATTTCCCTAGATCTAGGTCTGTCTTTTCAAGTTCCTCTCCCTACTCAGGAGCTGTACACTGGTTCTGATCATGGTTAGGGGGTCTCTTTCAGCAACCTGAAAGTCCAGGTTCTTTGATCCCATCAACAGATGACAGACTATAAAAACATCAAAGAAATAAGGACTCTATTTGTAGCTGTCCAGGCTTTTCTCTCCTTGTGGGTTCAAGGCCTTCTAATGGTTTTTACAGACAACACTAATGTCACTTGGTATATCAGCAAGCATGGGTACATCACATCTTAGCTTCTTTGCAGGCTAGCTCTTCAGGATTGTGATTTTGCAGTCTGACCTCACCTGGTTCTTCAGGCAGTTTACATCTCTTTAGAACACACTGTAGTGTCTGACTTCTTGAGTAAGGTCCAGGACAAATACTCACAAATGGATGCTTCACTGGGAGGTGTTTTCAACATTGTACATTGGTGGGATACTCCTCAGATAGATCTTTTTGCCTCCCATCTGAACAAACAACTTCTCCAGTTCTGTTCCGTAGTGCCAAGTTCTCTGGCTTGGAAAGTGGATGCCATGTCTTTTTCTTGGAAGGGAATGTTTCTAAATGCCTTTACTCCTCTTCATCTAATATCATATTTCCTGCACAAGGTCATGTGGGACACACCCAAGACATTGCCGTTGACTCCCTTTTGGACTAGGCAGCACTGGCTCCCCCTTCTGTTTTACCTTGCCAGGGGCAATCATCACTGCCACTTCATCTGACACATTGGGTAGTAGGGTTTTGATGCCTATTGGGCACCAATTTTCTAAGACATGCTTCAGGTTTTGCAGGATGCCAAAAAAAAAAAACACTACTCGAAAATTCTTTGTGTATTATGAAAGAGATTTTATTTTTGGTGTCTTAAGAATGACCTGAACCCTTTTTCTGTTGGAATACTGACAGTCCTTTCTTATTTGTGCAAGTTGCTGAATTCTGGTTTGGCATATTCCTCTGTTAAAGTTCATTTGTCAGCAACTTCTGCCTGCCTGCCTCTGACTCCACCTCTGGCTTCTAAGTTTTAGTCAAACAAGTTTTAAAAGGCACTCTTCTTATCAGGCCTCCAAGAAAGCCTATTCCTTCTCCTTGGGACCTTAACTTTGTTGTTGAAAAATTGACTCCGTCCCCTTTCGAGTCTGCTTTTTTTCTTCCCTGCAGCATTATACTTGGAAGATTATATTGTTGGCAGCTCTTACTTCTGCCTGGAGGGTCTGTGAACTTCAAACAATTATGGTGGAGCCTCCTTTTTTGTTTTTGTTTTTTTGTCAAGAAGAGAGTCTCTTTGTGCCAGTCCTTTTAAGCTGAAAGTGATTGATTAATGATTTGTCCTTAAATCAGTCCAGACTTCTAGTGAGAGACTGTTATGCACTTTGGATTTACGTAGACAGCTCCGATATTACTTGGATAAGACAAAACATATCGGGAAATCTAAGCAATTTTTTGTTTACTTTCACAACAGTAAATTGGGTTTGGCATTGTGTAAGCAAACCGTCTCCGCCTAGATTTGTAAGACAATTTCTTTTTGCTATTCTTTTCATAGCAAGCGGCTACCTCTTCTGCTCATGCTCACTGTACCTTGGCAGTGCCCACTTCTGGTGTCATTTTTCAAGGCTGTGGTCACGGGATCTATCTAGGAAGCTGCTACTTGGTCTTTTGTTCACACCTTTATGAAACCATTATGAATTGGATGTCATTTCCACAACTAGGGCAGGATTTATCAGGGCCATCCTTCATGTGTTTGTGGAGCATTTTTCTGTCTTCCACTTCCTGTACTTTCCAGTAGCTTTTGTAATCCCCCAAGAGTAAAGGATACTGCACCAGGGATAAGGACATAGTAGAGCTGTGAAGGATCTTAACACAACAGTAGATTCCCTGCTTCTCACTTTTGCAGTATTCTGTCCCTTCATCCTGCCCCCTATTACTTTCTGTTGCTTCACTTCTGGCTGAGGGGTTTTTCTTACATCCTTTTCATGTTCTTATTCCCTTCTTGGATGATCATATTATTGTCTTTTCTGGGTTTCCACTAGTTCTGCTGAGGCACTTCAGTTCTGAGGATTAGGCATCCATACATCACAAATGTACCTTAAGCCTTGCACATAGGCCATACATCTGATGTATGATACCTGTAAGGTGTAAAAGCTTTGGTACACTAGCTGGATATTAGACTGCCCCTCACAGGATATCCCAAGAGTAAAGAATATTACAACAGTGAGAAGTAGGGCACCTACTGTTATGGTAAGATCTTTCACAAATGTACTTTATGTACTTACCATAACAATGGAAGTTTTTCATCCCCAGTTAATCTGATTCAGCAACATATCCACCATCACCCTACCAAATTGTCATAGCCTTTCAGAGGGAACTGGTAGGCCTATTTGACATTTTTCTGTCCTTCAGTCCAGTTTCTAGGAGGAGCATTTCTTTCAACATGTTCTTTCAGTCCTTACAGGGTAGGCAGCAAAAAGTTTGTGAGAGGAGAGAAGACTGGTGCATTGTGGGAGGGTTTTTTTTTTGCTTGTTTTAAAACAATAGATAAATCAATTATAAAACAAAAACTATGTATGCAAGTCCATAGCTGATCAATACATCACAGTGCGTTATAAGAGACTGGGGACACAGGTTGATAGCAACATCTCCTTCGACCACCTCATTGCCACTGTGGTGAGAAAGTCCTATGTGGCACATCTCATTACCAAGGGTTTTGCATCCAGGAAGAAAGAGGTCATAATTTCTCTCTACTCTTCCCTCATTAGACCAGTCATCGAGTACAATGCCCCATTTGGCATGGACCTCACTAGACATCTACAACAGCTGGAGTGGCCACAAAAGTACCTCACAAAGAGGATCCTAGGGCTTAAACATATGTCCTACATGGACAGACTAAAAAAACTCCAGCTATTCTCTGTCTCATATCGTCTACTAAGATGAGATCTCTGTTTGACTTACAAAGCTATATCTGACCCAGCTCTGTTACAAATGCTACATCTAAAAAAATCCTAATCCCTCCGCACCACACGCTCCAGAGACCTCAACCTCATTACCACAATCAACCATGCTCTGGAATAGACTTCCCATACATGTCAACCAGAGCACCTCACTGGTCCACTTCAAGAGAAATCTTGAGTGGATGGGAAAAAGAAATTTCACCCCGGGGATCACTCCAGTTGCTCTGTTTGATAGAGGCACTGGGAACTAATGTCGGGTGGCACAATGCCAGGGCGCTTCTATGGGCTATGCTTGTAAAGGCTCCAGGGCCATTAGCCTAGTACACACCCATGAATCTATGAACATATCAACAATTAATATTTTTCAAGCAAGTCTTTAAGCCAAGATTTTTATGGATGTGTAATACTAGAAGTTGTCATCTTTATAGCATGGAATTCACTACTGCAAACAATTTTTGCCACACTAATAAATTCAACACTAGAGGGGGTAACTTTACTTTTCCAATTTTTAATAATTACTTTGGAGTTTTTGAAAAAGTTCCAGTCTAGGGGCACAAGTATAGTTGCCAGATCAGATCTAACAAGAGGTTCTCTTCCTACAAGTTGAATCAGATAGACAGATTAGGGATGAAATGTATCCGGTCATTCCGGTGTTGCTGTAACTATATACCTTCTTTTTGTTAAAGTAGTAGACATACAAAGTGTTTATTCTCAATAGTCTTGCAACAGTTTTCATTTGTTACTGTCTATACCTTTCATTCCTGAGTGCTCTGAACTTTAGTAGTCTATAATACAAACTAGTTATAGAAGTACAATCTGCAAAGCCAATATGTAACTTTGCACCCACATTAAGAAATGGTTTTATGTGCCTCAAATGATTAAGTAACAAATAAAATACAAACCACCAGTAGTAAACCTACTTTTTTAACAACACAAAAAATGATATTGTATTTTTAATGGTTTCTAACTTTCTGGGATTAGGTGCACAGTTTAATAAATAATGAATTTTTATTAGTGAGTAATGTGTTCTTCTTTTAGGAAGTGTACTCAAATAGCATCAATGGACACAAAAAACAGAGTTTTGGTCCTTGGATCTGGTTTTGTATCTGGCCCAGTAATTGATTACCTAACTAGAGATTCTGGTACTAAAGTCACAGTTGGTAAGTATTTTTTATTTTTCTTTATTTTATCAGTTTATTATCTCATTTATGCATTCATTTCTAAGTTGTATGAGAATATCAGTAAATGCTTTGTCTGGTAGCAGGACTGAACGAAAGATGTAGCGCATAAATTAGAATTGTCTAAACAATACTTAAATATAAGAATTATTTAATACAGGTAACATTGCCACTCGTCTGCCATGATAAGTTTCTCATTGACTGTTCTAGAATGTTTTGAGGTAATACTGTAGTTTCATTTAAAATGCATGCATTGCTTTTTCAATCATAGGTTCATACGCAAGTATTAGGCTAGCTGCTCTTGTGGCTCTTGCGGACCATTGTAAGTCTAGCCAGTTTAAGTTTTTGTGCTCTAAATAACCTATTCCATTTGGTTAGAGACTGGCCTTATCCATCCCTTGGTCGATTACTTGTGTATTACCCCTAGTGAGAATAACTGGGATCATCTCATAAGTAATTTGAGGGGACCTATGCATGGAATAAAGCATTTAGGAGATGCAGCTGTCCATTAGTAGTATAGGGGGCAGTCCATGGATACATTTTCTGTTTCCCATCGATAGGTCTAAGTTGCATTTGAAAATGGACAGGGTTGAACTTTGTTCAATATGGATGGGAAGTCTGTACCATTGCAGTGGTATCCTCTGTGAAATATACCTGTCCTCCAAACCATTCTATTGATATTGCATAAGAGGTTTAGATCCCTAGACCAAGTATTTTTTATGCCGTTTGACTTGCTGATGTGTACTAAATCACTCAGTTATGGGTCAGAGGATGCCTTTGTATGTTAGACATAGGCCACTTCTTGGCAGTCTGTAGAACATTGAATATAGTGACAGGGTTTTGAGCCGGTCCATGTAGGACATGTTGTTTAGGCCCTGTATCTCTGTGGGAATTCCAGTTGTTACACTTTTCTGGACCAGGAGCATGCCAGACAGAGCATTTTATTCTCTGACTAGGAACAAGGACATCCCTAGATGTAGACAGAATCCCTTTGTTTATATGCTGTGCAGTATAGACAGACTTTCTTACAGCAATGGACACAGGTTGGTAAAAGTTAGGCCACTGATCACATAAGTTCCCAAATCCTGAGCAACTGGGTTAACTCATAGGGAAGTATTATCAGTGTGGTAGTTCCCTAGGGTAGATAACTTCCCAGAGGATTCAGTAATGCATTTTTTGGCATTTAGTTTCACTTCATGTTTCAGTCTATGGAAATAATTACTGTCCCGCAGGCTCCAAAATCAAGAATTAATGTAAGGAAATGGGTTAAGCAATACACAATGTAGCTGCTTTGTGTTTAGAAAGGTATGTTATTCTTTGGAGATCATTTTAATAAATTGCCACTATTTTATGATGCTGAAACTATGTATCATCCAAGTACATTAAGCAGGTACTGCTTTAGTTATACTAGCTACACTTCAATGTTCATTACTCAAGACATATTGTTTTTAGCAGTCTTTACCAATGAAAAGGAGAGTAGATAAAGTGAAATATTGCCAGTTTCATTAAAAAATAGCATAATTTCTGTTGTGACAACATACAGAAGATTTCACTAGGAAAAAAACATATCATCAGTTCTGTTGTATTGATATGTGTTTCACAGTTGTGGACTTGCAGCCCATCCAGAATTTGTTTTTCTGCATTGCCATGACTGAGTTTTTGGGTAGGCTCCTCTCCCTATTGCCTCTGAATTGGATAAAGCATGTGGCAAAAACTGCATGAATGACTGACAAGCAGTTGAGCATAATGTGAATACTGATACTTATACCCATAATGCAGTAGGCAGTTATTTCATGCTTTGACTATAAACATCACCTATTGTAGTTTAACCACACAGTGGTTCTTACCACAGTCATTTATTAATCTTAAAGACACCATAGTAAATGTGAATACCTATAGAAATCACATGCAGGATTTATCCTATCTTACAGTGTCACAGTTTTTAATAGGAGTGAAAGTAACAGTGTTCTGCATGCATTTTTGCATCAGCCATCTCTTAATTTTCTGTATGTAATGCAGACATCTTACTGCTTTCCTCTTCCAATGTAGTTGTTGAGCTCCTTCTCTTTAGAAACGTGGTCTTTGCATTATTGATAACATTTTTACAAGAATCCCTAATGTGAGAGTTCTCTTCTAAAGAATCCCTAATGTGAGAGTTCTCTTCCAACGTCCACTTTGGATTTATAATATCAAGGTGTTATCCAAAATAATGTCTGTCACAGTCAGAATGTAGTTATGTAAATGTAATATAGCAAATGAATGACAAAATACTTGGCACAGATGTGTTAGAATACAATAGACAGGTACAGGAGTGACCATCTCCAAATCCAGAAACAAAATGTCTGTAAGGAAACAAAATAAGTTTGAGGAAGATTCTGTTAAAGATAAAGCATATTTTAGATCTCATATGGTATATCAGTGAGAAAAATGCAGAGAAAACCTAATAAAGGAAAGTGATTATTCTTATAAAACCCTGTGTGCCACATCAGAGTGAAAGTGGCTTTCAAGCTGGGAATGCTGGAGGTTAGATGACTGACATGTGAGACAGGTGTGTGAGACAGGTATACCTGAGAAATGAAAATGAGGAGAGCTACTTTACACAATATAGCAAACTGCTGCCATCTGTGGTAGTCTGTTCTTTTCAGAATGATTTTATAACGTTGTTTAGAGGTCGATTATAATCTGCCAGAAACATTAAGGAGCTCATATGGGGGGAGTCCCTGATGAGGACCTGTCCATGGGTCTATTCACTCTGCTAATCATCATTTGAGATTATTTTCCAGAACTTTCCATTTTTGAGAGAGATATACACTTATGAGAACACAAACCATGATGGCATGCATCAGCTTTATAGGCACTGCTGTGCACCTGCCTGTTTTACCATTCTCTCAGTACAGGTCTTGATCCTTACTTTTCACAGGAGAATGTTACTGTGCTGGTATATCCTTTATATATCTCTGGGTGTATTTGCAAAATTAAGAAGAATGGCCTCTTGATAAATGGATGGGCGAGTCCCTCCTAGTACCAGTTGGAAAGCACCAGTTTTACCGGAGATGTTTTAGATGAGTGGATGAGGCTTTTACCTCATAGAATGAGATTTGCATTGTTCGTGGCCTTTTTGGCCATCTGAGGAATGGGAATAATCTATGAATAGTGTGATATCATTCCCATTCTTATCTCTCGTCTATATAGGGCACTTGAGGCCTGGGAGAGGCATTGCCACAATTCCAACTCTTGGAGCGAATTGCAGTGTGTCTGCACTGCCTTTTCATTAGATCCGTGACTTGGTCTGAGTTGGGCCTATCATAATTATAGGCAGCATCTCTTATATCATCTGATGTTAGACTGTAGTGCTGAGGGCTGAGACTTCACCTTCAAGAGTCTCTGCCACAGCCAGACTTGAGTGGCCTGTCCAGGAAAAACAGGAGAAGCAGTTGGCCATTGCCAGTTAGCAACCCATGCATGAGATTTCAGTCATTTGTTTAAATGATGAGAACTACAGCCGCCATTCCAGGACTTCACCGTTAGGGGTCATGGTTGAATGCCAGCATCAAACTTGTTATAGCCTTCTCCACCTCAGTTGTTAAGACTTTTTCCACCCAGATTTCTAAAGGCATATCATGACTTTTGAGACCGATGGCCTGATTCATCTTTTTTTTTTTTTTTTTTTTTTTTTTGGAAAGGTTGCTGTTTCTCAGATGGATGATGCTTCAGGTTTCCAGAACACCTCTGACTTTTTGTGGGATGATACCTTCTGTAAGGAGGTCATGTGTCACATAAAATCTTGGTTGCTCTTAGTCGTTGACCATTTCTGGTTTGCATTATCACTAGCCCTCCTGGCTTGCCAATCCTTGGAGCTAATATTTGATGATATAATGCAAGACTGGAAACTCCTTTACATTCCTGCAGTCCCTAAGCTGGATGATGCTTTTTATTACCCAGCAGCAGACTGGAGTGACACTCTGTCAAACCACTCCAAAGCTAACTTTTCATGGTCTCATCAGGCCTTCAACATTCCATGAATTGACTTTTCATTCTCTCCTAGATGATAGAGAAGATGACCAAAGAGAGCATGGACTGTCAGAGTTTCCTCCTTTGGCACTTTGGAACTGATGGCCCTCTTTATTTATCTGTCCTGATTCCAAGCCCAGTTTGTGGATGTTTTCAGGCCACCCCCCCCCCCAAAGCAATCTGGAGTCTAGAAGAATCTGACATGACTATGGTTCAGTCCCTCTGTGGTAGCAGTTTGGGTTCTATAGGGTACCTTGGTAGCTGTTTGGGTTCTATAGGGGTACCTTGGTGAAAGTGAGTCCTTGTGTCTATGGATGACAATGTAGATGAAATTACAGCAGCTCCATCTTTGATGCTTCCTTTGACAATTTGGATTTTGCACCCATTCTTAATGGGGAAGCATCTGTATTCTTGTTTACGATTACTGCTCATATAAAACTACATGTTCTAGGTATAAGTGTTTGTAAACTAGGAAAGAATCCAAAAGTAAATTCTCCTACTGTCAGATGTTTCAACCACAGCACAGCACATTGAATATACTTGTATACCTTTCTTTAAAGCTAAGCATGATGGTAAAGTTTCTTAGAACTCTACCCCACAACAGGACTCATTTAAGCAAATACTACATTACTTCAAGAGTCCATTTAAGTCCAATAGAGAATGCCGTCCTTAACTGGACTGATTTTCTGGTGATATCTTTCATGTCCCATCCCATAGCCAATAAAGAGTTATTATTTACAGTAGTACCTGATAAGAATGTCCCTTTATCTGAGTGCCAAAAATCTGCATTTATTTATTATTTATTAACATTTGTTTATGGAGATAGTCTATGAACACCTTCAGGAATGCATGGATCATGCAATCCCAAATAAAACCAAGACCCAATCCTCCAAAGGCAGACGTCCTGTCTGGTGGACCCCAGCCATAAACAAACTATACAATAGGAGGAGGAAGCTACTAAATGATAGAGCAAAATTCCAAAAAGGGAAGGCATCTCTGATCAATATTAGCAAAAAACTGCACTAAGGATAATCACAAGGCTTTCTTTAGTTATGTTAGGAACCTGGGTGGGAGTTCCCAGATATGCTCAGAATTAGTCCAAAATGACAAAAAATACACCGAACCCACATACATTGCCAACATCCTAGCTGACAGGTTCAGCGCAAACTTCTCCCCACCAAATGGGCAAATATCTATCCCAGCAGAGTGCTGCCCCCCTGACATCTCAGATGCTCAGGTAAGAGCCACCCTCTCCAAAGCAAAAAACACAGCATCAATGGGACCAGACGGTGTCCCGGCTGCGCCCTACATGAACTCCAAGAAGAGCTAAACCCAAACATAAAACTACTGTTCAATCTCAGCCTTACTACAGGATATGTACCCAAAGAGTGGCGTACAGCAACTGTGGTCCCTTTCCACAAAGGTGGTGCCTCAACGGATCCTGGAAACTATCGCCCCATAAGCCTGACTAGCTTGGTCTGCAAAGCTTTGGAAAGGATCATCATGGACCTCATAAATAAAGATATTGGGGACCTACAGACACTGGATCCTACCCAGTTCGGCTTTGTTAGGGGCAGATCCTGCCTCTTAAACCTGGTTGATTTCTTTGAAACAGTCACCAAGGCCATTGACGAGGGGAAGGTGATCCACACAGCCTACCTGGACCTCGCAAAAGCCTTCGATACAATACCCCACTCAGGCATTATAGATAAGCTCACCAGCTTAAATATAAACCCCTATGTCACTAGATGGGCTGCAAACTGGCTCAAGGACAGAACCCACATGGTTAGAATTGCTGGAGCCATGTCAGACTCCAAACCAGTTACAAGTGGCATCCCACAAGGCTCAGTCCTGGGACCTCTCTTGTTTGGTATATATTTCTCAGAGGTGCAGGCCAACACGGAAGGACTGTGGCTGACCAAGTTCGCAGATGACTGCAAACTGGGCGCCATAATCGACTCTCCAGCCAACACAAGCATCCTCCAAAAGGGCCTCATAGAAACAAACAACTGGTGCCAGAGCCATGGCCTCAAGCTAAATGCCAAAAAGTATATAGTCATCCCCTTTGGCAAAAACAAAGTGCCCACAAATTACCACATAGGTGGTAATCCATTAAGTACCGAAGAAGTAATTGGGGACCTGGGGGCCCAAGTTGATAGCAATCTCATGTGACAACCACGTGGCCAAAGTGGTTAGAAAAACATTTTATATAGCCTACCTAATCATGAAGGCATTCACATCTAGATCAAGGGAGGTCATCGTGCCTCTTTACTCATCCCTCATCAGGCCCATAATTGAGTACAATGCCCCTTTTGGGATGTACCTTACCAGACACCTGCAGCAACTGGAAAGACCCCAAAAGTACCTACTAAGAGGATCAAAGGGCTCAAACAGATGCCATATGCTGCCCGGTTAAAGAAACTCCAGCTCTACTCAGTGGCATACCACCTGTTCAGAGGCGATCTGTGCCTGACATATAAAGCCATGTCCAACCTGGAATTAATGGACATGCTGCACCTCAGAAAATCCAAATCCCATCGAGCTACACTGGGAGACTTGAACCTCAGCACTGAAATAAATAGGACATGCTGGAGGGACAGATTCATAACCCAGAGGCTCCCTTCACTCTGGAATAAAATCCCAGTCCAGGTTAGGCAGAGTCCCTCATTGACTCTCTTCAAGAGGAATCTTGATGAGTGGATGGGAGATCGTAGGTTTACCCTGGGTATCACTTCTGTGTCACTGTTAGACAGAGGCACAGTATACTAACCTCAAAAAAGGGCATATCAAAATTAATTTAAAATGGGTGGCGAAAGCCAAACACATTCTGGCTAGGCTTATAAATGCCCTAGGGCAAATAGCCTGGTATGAACCTATGAACTGGACAGAAGGCCCCTTTTCAGCAGAGGCCCAGAGAGAAAAGCTCCACAGTAAATGCACACATTAATTTTACAAAAGTTTGCAGTAAAAGAGGAATATAAATCTAATAAAACAACACAAAGAACTCTCAGTCAGTTGTTAGAAGACAAAAAGCGCATGTTATCCTGACCAGTCCTACCTATTAAACCAAGAGTGACAAGAAATGAAATACCTTGAACATTAATAACAAATGACTAGAGCTATTGCTGTAGAGAAATATATTTGTATTTTACATGTTACACATACAGCTGTAGGCATAGATGAATCGGCAACAAGAGAGATGTGTGGGCAATCAACAGTAAACAGGTCAAGTAACTAAAGAAGGCAAATGAAACCTCTGAGTGCCCAAAATTAAACACCAATAAAACCAGAAGTTTGGACACCAATAAAACCAGAAGTCAAGTAACTACAGTGCAGCGTCCATTATTAAGATGGGTTGTTAGGCTTAGGCTTGTATACAGCATTCATAGATGACTGATTTGGCTGCAGTAGGTGGGGTAAGAGGGATGCAAGGGGTAGTTTAAAGGTACAGAAGAGGGGTTTAAGTAGAAGGGTGTGAAGTACAGCAGAGTGGCACTAAATAGATGCAGATAATTCAGTTTAAGTGAGAAGAAAATAGTAAAATAAGTTTGAGGTGCTTGGAAGAGATGGTTTAATGATGGGGTTTATATAAAAGGTGCTGCATGGGAGAGATGGTTCAATGGTGGGGTTTATATAAAAGGTGCTGCATGGGAGAGATGGTTTAATGGTGGGGTTTATATAAAAGGTGCTGCATGGGAGAGATGGTTTAATGATGGGGTTTATACAAAAGATGCTGCATGGGAGAGATGGTTTAATGGTGGGGTTTATACAAAAGGTGCTGCATGGGAGAGATGGTTTAATGGTGGGGTTTATACAAAAGGTGCTGCATGGGAGAGATGGTTTAATGGTGGGGTTTATACAAAAGGTGCTGCATGGGAGAGATGGTTTAATGGTGGGGTTTATACAAAAGGTGCTGCATGGGAGAGATGGTTTAATGGTGGGGTTTATACAAAAGGTGCTGCATGGGAGAGATGGTTTAATGGTGGGGTTTATACAAAAGGTGCTGCATGGGAGAGATGGTTTAATGGTGGGGTTTATACAAAAGGTGCTGCATGGGAGAGATGGTTTAATGGTGGGGTTTATACAAAAGGTGCTGCATGGGAGAGATGGTTTAATGGTGGGGTTTATACAAAAGGTGCTGCATGGGAGAGATGGTTTAATGGTGGGGTTTATACAAAAGGTGCTGCATGGGAGAGATGGTTTAATGGTGGGGTTTATACAAAAGGTGCTGCATGGGAGAGATGGTTTAATGGTGGGGTTTATACAAAAGGTGCTGCATGGGAGAGATGGTTTAATGGTGGGGTTTATACAAAAGGTGCTGCATGGGAGAGATGGTTTAATGGTGGGGTTTATACAAAAGGTGCTGCATGGGAGAGATGGTTTAATGGTGGGGTTTATACAAAAGGTGCTGCATGGGAGAGATGGTTTAATGGTGGGGTTTATACAAAAGGTGCTGCATGGGAGAGATGGTTTAATGGTGGGGTTTATACAAAAGGTGCTGCATGGGAGAGATGGTTTAATGGTGGGGTTTATACAAAAGGTGCTGCATGGGAGAGATGGTTTAATGGTGGGGTTTATACAAAAGGTGCTGCATGGGAGAGATGGTTTAATGGTGGGGTTTATACAAAAGGTGCTGCATGGGAGAGATGGTTTAATGGTGGGGTTTATACAAAAGGTGCTGCATGGGAGAGATGGTTTAATGGTGGGGTTTATACAAAAGGTGCTGCATGGGAGAGATGGTTTAATGGTGGGGTTTATACAAAAGGTGCTGCATGGGAGAGATGGTTTAATGGTGGGGTTTATACAAAAGGTGCTGCATGGGAGAGATGGTTTAATGGTGGGGTTTATACAAAAGGTGCTGCATGGGAGAGATGGTTTAATGGTGGGGTTTATACAAAAGGTGCTGCATGGGAGAGATGGTTTAATGGTGGGGTTTATACAAAAGGTGCTGCATGGGAGAGATGGTTTAATGGTGGGGTTTATACAAAAGGTGCTGCATGGGAGAGATGGTTTAATGGTGGGGTTTATACAAAAGGTGCTGCATGGGAGAGATGGTTTAATGGTGGGGTTTATACAAAAGGTGCTGCATGGGAGAGATGGTTTAATGGTGGGGTTTATACAAAAGGTGCTGCATGGGAGAGATGGTTTAATGGTGGGGTTTATACAAAAGGTGCTGCATGGGAGAGATGGTTTAATGGTGGGGTTTATACAAAAGGTGCTGCATGGGAGAGATGGTTTAATGGTGGGGTTTATACAAAAGGTGCTGCATGGGAGAGATGGTTTAATGGTGGGGTTTATACAAAAGGTGCTGCATGGGAGAGATGGTTTAATGGTGGGGTTTATACAAAAGGTGCTGCATGGGAGAGATGGTTTAATGGTGGGGTTTATACAAAAGGTGTTGCAGGGTGAGATGGTTTAATGGTGGGGTTTATACAAAAGGTGCTGCATGGGAGAGATGGTTTAATGGTGGGGTTTATACAAAAGGTGCTGCATGGGAGAGATGGTTTAATGGTGGGGTTTATACAAAAGGTGCTGCATGGGAGAGATGGTTTAATGGTGGGGTTTATACAAAAGGTGCTGCATGGGAGAGATGGTTTAATGGTGGGGTTTATACAAAAGGTGCTGCATGGGAGAGATGGTTTAATGGTGGGGTTTATACAAAAGGTGCTGCATGGGAGAGATGGTTTAATGGTGGGGTTTATACAAAAGGTGCTGCATGGGAGAGATGGTTTAATGGTGGGGTTTATACAAAAGGTGCTGCATGGGAGAGATGGTTTAATGGTGGGGTTTATACAAAAGGTGCTGCATGGGAGAGATGGTTTAATGGTGGGGTTTATACAAAAGGTGCTGCATGGGAGAGATGGTTTAATGGTGGGGTTTATACAAAAGGTGTTGCAGGGTGAGATGGTTTAATGGTGGGGTTTATACAAAAGGTTTTGCAGGGAGAGATGGTTTAATGGTGGGGTTTATACAAAAGGTGCTGCATGGGAGAGATGGTTTAATGGTGGGGTTTATACAAAAGGTGCTGCATGGGAGAGATGGTTTAATGGTGGGGTTTATACAAAAGGTGCTGCATGGGAGAGATGGTTTAATGGTGGGGTTTATACAAAAGGTGTTGCAGGGTGAGATGGTTTAATGGTGGGGTTTATACAAAAGGTGCTGCATGGGAGAGATGGTTTAATGGTGGGGTTTATACAAAAGGTGCTGCATGGGAGAGATGGTTTAATGGTGGGTTTTATACAAAAGGTGCTGCATGGGAGAGATGGTTTAATGGTGGGGTTTATACAAAAGATGCTGCATGGGAGAGATGGTTTAATGGTGGGGTTTATACAAAAGGTGCTGCATGGGAGAGATGGTTTAATGGTGGGGTTTATACAAAAGGTGCTGCATGGGAGAGATGGTTTAATGGTGGGGTTTATACAAAAGGTGCTGCATGGGAGAGATGGTTTAATGGTGGGGTTTATACAAAAGGTGCTGCAGGGTGAGATGGTTTAATGGTGGGGTTTATACAAAAGGTGCTGCATGGGAGAGATGGTTTAATGGTGGGGTTTATACAAAAGGTGTTGCAGGGTGAGATGGTTTAATGGTGGGGTTTATACAAAAGGTGTTGCAGGGTGAGATGGTTTAATGGTGGGGTTTATACAAAAGGTGCTGCATGGGAGAGATGGTTTAATGGTGGGGTTTATACAAAAGGTGCTGCATGGGAGAGATGGTTTAATGGTGAGGTTTATACAAAAGGTGCTGCATGGGAGAGATGGTTTAATGGTGGGGTTTATACAAAAGGTGCTGCATGGGAGAGATGGTTTAATGGTGGGGTTTATACAAAAGGTGCTGCATGGGAGAGATGGTTTAATGGTGGGGTTTATACAAAAGGTGCTGCATGGGAGAGATGGTTTAATGGTGGGGTTTATGCAAAAGGTGCTGCATGGGAGAGATGGTTTAATGGTGGGGTTTATACAAAAGGTGCTGCATAGGAGAGATGGTTTAATGGTGGGGTTCATACAAAAAGTGCTGCATGGGAGAGATGGTTTAATGGTGGGGTTTATATAAAAGGTGCTGCATGGGAGAGATGGTTTAATGGTGGGGTTTATACAAAAGGTGCTGCAGGGTGAACGAAGAAGATTTAAAGGACAAGAGCAGAAAGAGATGGTTTTCAGACAGTGCCCACTTAGGATTAGTTTTGAAAAATACATTCTGACTGGCTTTGTCTGTATTTTTTTCTAATTTGCGTAGTGAACTATTTAGCATAATTATATTAACAATTTTCTTTGTAATTAAAAATAAATAAGACATAGGAACAGGTGCAATAGCGGGCTTGGGATGCAGTGAATAAGAGGTCAGAGTACAGTAATGTGTGTTTGTGAGCCACGTCTACCAATGACTGAGACTTCAGGTAGCCTGATGTAGGTCAGAGGGAGGCGGTAGGATCCTGATCGAGAGATGATCAGCTTGTCATGAATACAAGTATGTTTTTATACTAATCTTCCAAAATGAAAGTGGTGAGTTGCTCACTAGTTTGCACTACACCACCAATATAGCTGCATTTAAACAGTGGTAGCAGTGGTGGTGGTGTGTGTTTGTGTGTGCATGCATGCTTATGATGCGGTGTGGCTGTGTGTGAACATGTGTATGTAATATGACTGATACCTTATTTTGAACAGAATTTCATTTATGGATGCACCTATTAAAATGGTAATATGCTAGGGATGTAGCGCAGAGAAAATGATCAGCCTTCATTGGATCAGTTAACTTTCCATAGACTGGGAAGTGTATGTGTGTGTATGTGTGTGTCTGTGTGTGTCTGTGTGATGAGAGAGAGACTCGAGATGAATTATAGAAAGAAACTTTCACTTGATAACCATAAACCATCAGAGGTGTATCCCGTAAAAAACTGATGTACTCTTACTTGATTACATTTAAACTACTACAGATTTGGGTTGTAAGGGCAGTGTCCGAATGTGAGAGTGACTACATTACTGTGGGCAAAATGAGTTTCACTTGATCAAACTAAAATGACTGAGGTGTAGTAGTATATTGCTCAGCATGCAAGTATGAAATCTGAGGGATTAGTCTTTGTACAAAATCTGCTGATCACTGGTATAAGTCCAGATGGTCAGCTTGTCAGTGCAGTGTGTTTGTAATATTGAAGCATTTTATCAAACATTTTTCATTAATTACATTAAAACATCTTAAGTGTACAAATACAAAACGTGATTATCCTTTGCAGAGACTATTTATATGCAAAAGCAAATTGACTTAATCCCATTTGACTTAATCTCATTTGATCCCAGTCGAATGATTGTTGAACTGGATTGTCCACTGAGTAGGCATATGTGAAGCACTCTGAATTAAATTATGAGCAGAATTTCTTTCTCTTTACAGTAGTCAAACATCAGAGGTGTGCACAGTCAGAACATAATAAATATAGGTGGTGATAGGTGTGATGGCAAGCCTGTGTGACTGTTCATATTGAATGTATAGCATTTGGTCATTACAGATATTTGACTTCACTCAACCAGGGTAGTCTGTACAGAGGAGATGAGGAAACCATTGATGTGTTGTTGTCCTATCTTGCCTTCATTCTTACTAAAGTTGGGTTTGTATCCGATCCTCTGATCCGACTCAGCCTTATACACATGCTTGAGGTCTTCCACTAGCTCATGGCTAAATCATATCCCATCATGCACCAGGAGAGCTCCCCAGATTTCATTTGCCGCTAAACAAGATCAAGTGCTCTTCTTACTGGCTCTGGCTAAGTAGACTTTTCTTTATATTTAAGAAAAATTGTGCGTTTCTTATTGGTTTTTTCTGCCTAATAACCACTTAAGTGAATTGATTGTGTTTCTGCTATGTGATTAAACTGCTGTTGGGTGTCATTTTCTCTGTTAGTAAAAAGAAAAAAAGCTTGGATTAGGCAACCAGCAGCCAAAAAAATATGTTGAAATATTTAGTGAAGTAACAAAGATCCACAATGTTTAGCGCTTTCATTTCCAAAGCTGTGGGATTTCTTCAGAACAAATTCCAATAATTTGCACCTTGTTTAAATGCTCTTAAGTCATGTGACACAAAACCTTTTAAAGAAATACAGTAGTAAAATTAAAATATATAAGTTGAGCCTGCTTATTAGGGTTACCACCTGTCCCACTTTATGAAAATAATCCTCTTTTGCCCTGCAAAAAACTGCAAAAAAAAATAAAAAAAATGGCCAAGGTTTGAGAATTAAAAATTATTTTTATATTTATATTTTATGTAATATTACTAAAAGCATCTTTCTTCTGCATCTGAACCACAATGTACAAAACAGAATAAGAATAAGTAACTAAAATGCTACAAGACTAAGCTTTTTAGCAAAAAAAAAAGGTCTGTCTGTTGTACTACTGGGGTATGTTTTGATGTTTTAATCTGCAAAATCTGGCAATTAATAATTTCACCACTTTTTGGGTAAACAGGTGGCAACCCTACTGTTTATCAGTTGCATATAATATAAAACACACAAAAATATATATAACTCTAATTATAATACCTGTGCTCTTGTTTTCAATATAGGGACTAAAGAAATTTGATCATTAAGACCAGGTGGCATGTTAGAGTTCAATTTGAGTTGCCAAAAGACTTCACATCTTTCTGTTTGCAACTCCCACCAACCAGCACTAATGTATTTTGGTATAACATCCAAAATGCCAAAGTGGAATTTGCCACATCCAGTACAACTTAAGGTATGCTTAAAAAATGCATTGTTAATGTTGCATTTCGAAATTGTATACAGATGTTCATAAATTCTGTTTCTCAAATTTCGCTCAGTCTTCCCAACATAAAACCTTTGACATTTGTTACAAATTGCAATGTATACCAAACCCTTAGTTGAACAATTACCTTGTTTAAGATAAATAGGAAAAGTTATACCAGGTAACTCTAAAATATTTTTTTTCTATAATCTAAGAACACTAGTGACAACTCCCACATTTAGCTGAACCATTAAAATTAAGCATATTTGGTGCAGGAGAATGCTTGAAAAGGAATTTGAGGTTTCTTCCCATTTTGTATACAAAATTGGGGTTCTCTCCTAGAATCCCTACCAAATCAGGGTGGGCTCTAAAAATCACCCATTTTTTTAAATAACTTTCTTAACCTCCTTAGAACCACATTTGTATGGAACAGTCATATTGTTAATAAAAGAACCATTACCTTTACTACCTTGAGCAGGAGGAACCTTCTCCAACTTATTACCTTGCGGGGATTTATATTTTGTACCCCACCCTTCCAAAATTTCACTAGTTGTCCTGTGAATCAAGTTTTCAGTTCTACCTTAAAATTAACTTAATCTGAGCACATTCTTGCTTCAAAAACCATCTGTCCTTTTATATAATGTTCCTTTTAGTATGGTGGAGGTGGAAATTGTGATAGTCCAGATAACTGCTAGAAAACCTAGATTTTCTGAAAACCTTAGAATCAAAACAACCATTAACGTCCTCGTTAAAAATAGTGACATCCAGATAATCTATACTCTTGTCACAGTATGTTCCCATGAACTTAAAAAAATGGGGGGAGATGTTATTTAAAAATTCCATAAACATGGTAATATCTGCTTGTAGGTCTTTCCAAAGAATAAAAATGTTGTCCAGGTAACGATAGTAAGCCAGACATTTAGCATTTAATCAGATGTCAAAATAAATTTACTTTAGTTCCTAGTCACGGGGCTCTGTTGGAGAGAAAGAACAAGTTAAATCTAAGAGGCCTATTAAACCATCCCTTCGCCAAAGCAATACAACAAGGTCTGGGTTCTTCTAAGTCTGGCCAGTCTCCTTCTAAGTCAGATAAGTCTGCAAAGGGATCTTCATCTTCCAGCGCTCCATCACAGCCGTCTAAAGTTGTCCAAAGTTTCCTCTCTGAAGGCTAAGGCTCTCCATTCCCTTAGGCCTACTACTCCATTGCGGAGCCAGTCCCCTGAATTGGAACCAGTATCCCCCACTCTCAGGTCACCGTTGCTCCAGCCCTCCTGACTCCTTGACTCAATCTTCCAGGAGCCTGTCCAACGATGAAGTGGATTGTGTGGTGCAGAGGCTGTTAAGGACACAGGTGCTCACCAAACTATTATCTAATCCATCCCCGAGGGTTTCATATTTGACCGAATCCTCCCTTCTGCATTGATTCCTCTTCCTATCTGACCTCACAGCCAGAATGTCCGGAACTGATCTTGGTGGAACTGT
Source organism: Protopterus annectens (assembly GCF_019279795.1). Lineage (NCBI taxonomy): Eukaryota > Metazoa > Chordata > Ceratodontiformes > Protopteridae > Protopterus > Protopterus annectens. The sequence goes on along the minus strand of NC_056745.1, from coordinate 1,452,575,702 downwards.
TGGAACCAAGACCTGTCACAGGATCTTCGGATTGAATATTGCTCCAACATCCTCGGTTCCATCTGAAATCTAGTAGTCAACACTCTCCAGTCTGGTCCGGGGAGGGGAATCGGATCTGACAGTTGTCAGATCCGAACTTGCCTCTCGGTGCATTGGCTCAGGTGAGCCTGGCTACTACCTCAGCCTAGGAGCCACCCCTGTTGGTTCTGGGCATTCTCTCCAGTTCTTCAAAGCCGAAGGTTTCCTCGGATCAGGGGCAGGGGGCTTTCATGGTGATGAGAAGAGTGCTAACTCCATAGGCAGCTCCTCACATCTCAGGACATTCTTCCCTCAAAGGTGCTGGTGTCTGCCTCTATACCCTTGCATCCACAGGGACACGGAGAGCCTAAGCCTCAGGATGCCTCACTGGGTACCCCACACTCTTCTGAAACCTCTTCAGAGTACCTCTCTGAAGAGGTCCCTCAGAAGAGGTTATGTAAGAGGAAGCATTTAGACTCCCCAGAGGAGTCAGTCACTTCAGATACGGACCTCGATGAAGCAGAAGGGTCCCCACTTTCACCTCCTGATGATGTCTCCTTTGGAGACATCTTGGAAATACTTACAGTCCTCTGCTGAAGGGTTGGTGGGCTTCCAGCCGCCTCTCTGAAGGCTTTTGGATCTCACCCTTCCTCCACTTATTTGTTTGTTTGCATTTGTTTACCAGGAAGGTCCACTGGGCCAAAAAAACTCCACACTGATGTTCACGAAACATACAATTTGATAAAAAATGCTAGATAACAATGTGATACATACAGTTTGAATAAAAACAGGATAATTATAACAGATTGATCTGTAAAGCTAAAGTAACACTGTGATACGTACAATCTGATAGACATACAGAACACTTATAGCAGAGTAAACTGCATAAGAGTTTTAACAAATAAAGAAAGACTGGTAAAGTACTTGTAAATAAATCTAGCTATTGGTAGTGCAATATAACTGATGATGCAGGAAGAGGCATTGCAGCTGTATCAAAAATATTATATAGGAAATACATTTACACAAGCGGAAATACATTTTCTCAGAAGTATAGAAGAGGATTATCTGTAAAGGAGGTAAAGGTGAAGGAATAGGAGATAGAAAGGGGGAAGGAAGGGAAGGTGGGTGTGGAAGAAGGGAAGAGACTAAGGTCAGCTTATGGGTTGTGAGGAGTTAGCACAGAGGCATTGCCAGTGTGAGGACAGATGTTTCAAAGATTTTTTTCTAAAGATAGATATATTGCTCGTAGATCTAAGTGAAGGTGGGAGAGAGTTCCATAGTTTAACAGTGGAAAAAGAGTGGAGCTATTGTCCAGCGGTGAGGTTGGGTTTCTCTACCTGTAGAAGCATTTGATTTTCTGAACGGAGAAGCCTATTTGGTTGGTAAAGAGTAAATAGTTTAGAGAGGGCTGTGCAACTGGATGGGTTGTATATACGTTTATGGGCAGTAGATAGCTGAATATGTGTGAGGGATGGGGTAGTTCTAGTCAGTTCAGTAGTCGAAGGGAGGTGCAGTGGTGAGATAGGTTTTGTCTGTTAGTGACAAACTTTGCAATTTTTTTATAGCATGTGTAGTTTGGATTTAAGACTGAGCTGAATATTGAAGAGAGGAGCATCACAGAGAGGGGGAATAGAAAAGAGGAGCAGGTTGTTTAGGCTGGGTTTGTGGGAAGTTGGTAGTGAGATTAGTTATGATGTCAATGAAAACAGGGTTTTTTTCTGGGCCCGGAAAGGGGTTATTTTCTGCTCCAGGGTGTAGAAGGCTGTTGATTGATATCCTTAATGATTTGGCGCTTTATTTTGTTGCAGAGTTATGAGGTCAGAGGGTTTTTGTGCCTTAGCCAAAGCTTCCTTTATTTGTCCCTGGTGGCCATGTTTTGTTTTTTAATTTTAGTAAGCCATGGGGCGTGGAAGGATTTTACACATTATAGCTGAGGGGGTGCGAGGCTATTCAAAATATTAAGGAATGAGGAATTAAAATATTGTACTGCATTGATTAGACGGAGTGTTTTTAAGGGGTTCCAGTTAATGCATTGTAGAGAATTGTTAAAGATTGTTTGGGAAAACTGTGAAGTCTCTAGTATATTTGTACTGATGTTTGTGTAATGCCATTGTAGTTTTGTGTATTATAAAGGCTGGTAAGTGGTTACTGATGTTATTTGTGAGGGTACCTGCGGTGACAGTTTTAATACGGTCAGAGACCATGATCCTGTCAAAGATTGTTCCATGGCTGCTGTCTTTGTTGGGTTTGGTAATGTCAGCAGTTAGCTGGCTGTAGGGGTTTATATTGGATCTTCTAATGCTTATGTTGTCTAACGCCAAAATGTTGACACCTAAACGTCGAAATCTAATAAACGCAACAGGCCAATTACGCAATTTTTTTCCCAGGGAAAGAAAATTGCGTGGCCAACAAAACAACAAGCAAACTCTAAAACCCTAATCAAGTGGGGAGCTTTGCCCCCACACACCCCGACATGGTGGACTGTGCCCCCCCCTAACTAAATATACCAACTCCAAGATTGCTCTATAGCGGGGAAAAGGGCACATCCATGATGATGGCCAAGCAAATCTTTTCCTAGGGAAAAAATGTGTGTAATTGGCGTGTCGCGTTTATTAGACTTTGTTTAGGTGTCGTTGTTTCGGCGTTCAACAAACTAAGCATTCGAAGATCTAATATAAACCTGGCTGTAGTTATATACCTTAATGTTGATGGGGTGGGGTGTTGCTGTGAGAAATCTAGCCAATTTATATTAACATCACCTAGGATTATTGTTTCTGTAGTTGCGTTGTTGGAACACCAGGCTGGGATGTCTTCTAGTATGGGTATATAATTACTGGGGGAATATACAGGGCAATAATGCATAGGTTTTATTCTCATTGATTTTTAGGAAGGCTGTTAAGATTTCTGCTGTAGCAAAGTTAGGTATGAGAGAGTTGTAGGGGATCATATTGAACGTGTTTGGGTAGACCAGAGCTACCCCACCACCTTTTCTGGGGGTTTGTCTTTGCGCAGGCAGACAAAGCCAGGGGGAAAAAATTCTGTGCTTTTGATGTATGGTTTTGGCCACGTTTTTGTAGTGGCAATAATATCGGGTGTAATTGTGTATTATCCATGCATGGAAGTCAGGGATTTTGTTTCTGATGCTTTGCAGGTTAATGATAGGTAGTTTTAGAGACTTATAGAGGCAGTGTGGGTCGGGAGATTTATTTGTCTACAGCAGATGATGTTGTCTATAAGATATAGGTTAGGAAAAATTTGGGAGAAGGTTGTAGATGTTAGTTTATTAATGATGGTTGTAGATGAGGGTATGTACTGATAATACCAAACTGCAAAAGGGTAAGGGCAGGGTGGGAATAAATTTAATTGTGGGGGTTGGTGGAAATGGGGGTAGGGTGGGTGGGAATGGAGGTAGGGTTGGGGAGTGAACAGAGCAGGTTGACACATGGCACAGCCTAGGCAACAAGTAAAACAAGCTATCAGGTAATACCTGGTCTGGCAGTATTTTAAAACTACGTAGGTTCAGAAGGGATTTCCTGTTAGCTGTATGCCTTGTGAGGAGATTAGGGTCTGGGACCATACATTTTAAACTGTAAAGGGAGTCTCTGTGGAGGATCTATAACTAGTAATTCATTTGGGGCGGATAATGGGAAATGGATAGCAGGTAGCGTCTAGTAGTGTGTACTGCTCTAACAGACAGTTGATTAGTACAGAAACCGTTTCCATACAGCTGTGACCTACACTTAGTTCTTTTATTCCATCTATTTGCTGCAGTTCACAGATCGGAGACTAGTAGTGTCTTGGTGCACTCTTGGGGTATGCTGTGAGGGACAGCTTCAGACCAACAGGAGGTACAGTGAGGTTCATCATCTGTTAGGGGGCTGTAAGAAAAAAGACAAAGTTAGAGTTAGGAGGAAATGGAAAGAAGAGAGAGAGGGGAGGGCTTTGAGAATGTTGAAGCTATTAGGATAGGATAGGCAGTAGGAAGAAATTAGAAAGTTTAGACACACTGAAAATAGTCAATTAGGCAGTGAAAACAGTCTTAGATTTAGTTGGAGTACACTATTAGTTTTGCACAGTGTAGGAACATTATCTACAGCATATAGTAACTTTCAGCTAGAGACCATTTAGTTCAGATGAATGCTTACACAATGACCTATGCAATGGAATAGTAAGAGCAGAGGTTCAGTATCTACACACTGAAATCAGTAACAGAAATAACAGCAAGTTATGCAATTGAAGTTTTAGGCTAAAGCTTGGCAGTTTACTTCATTTCAGGGTCAGTATCTACAGTGAACTCAGTAACAGTAATATCAGCAAATTATACAGCTGCCATTCTAGGCTAAAGCTTAACAGTTTACTAAGGAGCAGGCTAAATTACCTATGGACAATGGCTTCCTAAGGCCGAAGCTTTATACGACAACAGATATTACTATGCAGGATGCCAATCCATAACACACGTGTAAGAACAGTAATACAAACATTTCTGTATGGTAGTAATTCTACCCTCTGATACCAGGTATTTCCTCCCAGACACTAACACAATGTGTGAACTGTTCACCAATTGATTAGTTAGTGCTACAGTCACTAGAATATAATAGTATAACAGAAATACAAGCCGTAGCAGTGCAATGTCCATGTTGGTGTGAATGACCTGAGACGTACCTCCCTGGACTACATGAAAAGAGACATGGAGGAGCTCTCCGATCTTGTATTCCAGGCAGATATGACCCTGGCCCTGAGTAGCATCCTGCCATCACCCAGAATGATGCCACAGTACAAGGACAAAATGATTGACTTCAACAATTGGCTAAGCTTCTGTTGTCATTCTAAGGGGATCCAGTATTTGTCTGCCTGGGACGACATAATCGACAGACCACGATGCTTTGCCAGAGATGGCTTGCACCTGTCACCCTTGGGATTACGTATACTGGTTAAGGCTCTTACCACCCCTATAATGCCTTTTTTAGGCAAGGTTCAAATGACAAATTCACCACCATAACAGGTACAAGCAAGCAAAATTTGAGGCTAATGCTACTCAGTGCTAGAAGTCTAAACTTCAAAATGCACTCACTTGAGGCACTTCTTAAAATGGAGACCATCGACATCTGTGCAGTGACAGAGACCTGGTTCAAAGCTCCAGAGAGCACCCCTGCATTACCAGGCTATAATTCATACCACACCTTTAGGCCACCTAACCCAGAACGAAGCACTAAAGGTGGAGACGTGTCCATATTCATTAAGGATAGCCACACCTCCAGGCTAGTTGAACAACATAATGCATCCGAGATTATGCAAGTGCAACTAACTCTAGGCAAAACCGCAATCCAAATTGTAGCTTGCTACAGACCCCCACCATGCCCCAGGATTCCCACTCCTCATTTCCTGATACACTGGAAAGTATTAGGGTACAACCTAACACCCTAATAATGGGCGACTTTAACTACCCCACCATTAACTGGGAAAACTACTCATGTACCAACTCTTGCTCAACATTTTCTGGACTTCATAAATTCCAACGCCTTGGATCAACTTATTCACACCCCCACCAGGGGCAGTAATATCCTAGACCTGGTCATTACCAACATGGGCAACCGGTGTTCCACACCAAAGGTCAATTCCTCGTTGGTCATATCCGATTACAAGCTAATCACCCTAGACATCCACATCCCACCCCCACCCCAGTTAGGGAAACCACCATAAAAAACTTCTCCAAAGTCAACTTCACACATTTTAAGACAGAAGTGGCAAACTTCATGACACCCATGCAGACGGACAGTAGAGTTACAACTGCTGAATCCTACACAAATGCACTTTATAAGCATTTACACGAATGCATGGATCATGCTTTCCCTAATAGAACCAAGATGCTAGCCTCCAAAAAAGGAATCCAATCTGGTGGTCCTCTGCCATAAACAAACTCTACAACAGAGGAAAGAAACTTTTGCAAAAAAGAGTAAAATCCCATAACTGGAGGAACGCCCTAGTTATGAAAACAAAATTGCCACTGACTCTAAAAACAACCACAAAGCATTCTATAGCTATGTCAAGAATCTCAATGGCAACACTCAGATCTGCTCTGAGTTACAGCACAATGGCACTAAATATACAGAACCAACTGATATTGCCAACATCCTGGCAGATAGGTTCAGTGCTAACTTTATCCCCCTCTCATCCCCTAGAGGGCCGATCTCTATACCGGAAGAATGTAAAGTTCCTGTAATCATGGCTGCACAGGTAAAAAACACACTCTCCAAAGCCAAGAACACAGCATCCATGGGACCTGACAATATCCCAGGCTGTGTTCTACATGAACTACAGAATGAACTGTCACCCTACCTAAGTGCCGTGATCAGTCATAGCTTCACCTTAGGCTTTGTGCCCACTGAATGGTGCACCACAACAGTTATCCCACTCCACAAAGGGGGAGCCACGATGGACCCCAGGAACTACCGCCCCATTAGCTTGACGGACCTGGTCTGCAAGGCCATGGAACCTATCATGGAACTTATAAACAAAGACATTGGTAATCTCCAAACTCTGGACCCTACCCAGTTCAGATTTGTAAATGGCAGATCATGTCTCCTAAACCTGATTGACTTCTTTGAAGCAGTCAAGAAAGCCATAGATGAGGGTAAGGTGGTTCACACAGCTTATCTAGATCTCACCAAGGCTTTCAGCACCATCCCCCACTCTGGAATTATAGATAAGCTCACCAAACTAGGTATAAATCCCTATGTCACAAGATGGGTTGCCAGCTGGCTCACGGACAGAATCCACACTGTGAAAGTAGCAGACTCCAAATCCAACTTCAGACCAGTGACAAGTGGAGTACCACAGGGTTCAGTCCTGGGTCCTCTCCTGTTAGCCTATACTTCAGAGAAGTAGATACCAAACACAGAAGGTCTTTGGCTAACAAAGTTTGCAGATGACTGCAACTAGAAGTCATAATCGAAACTCCTTAACGATGTGGACAAACTACAAAAGGGCCTCACTGAGACAGATACCTGGTGTCAAAGCCATGACTTGAAGCTCAATGCCAAAAAGTGTATTGTCATCTCCTTTGGTAAAAACTCTGTACCCATGAACTACCACATAGCTGGTAGTCTACTTAATGCCGAAAATGTGATGAGACCTTGGGACACAGGTGGACAGTAGTTTCTCCTTTGATAATCACATCACCACAGTGGTCAGGAAATCCTTCTACGTGGCTCACCTCATCACAAAAGGTTTCTCATCCAGAAAAAAAGAAGTCATTGGTCCCCTCTACTCATCACTCATTAGACCCATTATAGAGTACAACACTCCTTTTGGTATGTACCTCACAAGACATCTACAACAACTGGAAAGACCACAGCAATATCTCACAAAGATACTGGCCTTAAACAGATGTCTTACGTAGTCCGTCTCAAAAAACTCCAGCTTTTCTCTGTTGCATATCCCCTACTCAGAGGCCATCTCTGCCTAACATACAAAATTATGTCAAACCCAGAGCTGCTGGACATGCTCCACTTAAAGAAATCCCAATCCCTCCGAGCTACATGCTCTAGGGACCTAAACCTTATCACCACAATAAACAGAACATGCTGGAGGGATAGATTCCTGTCCCAGAGACTTCCCATACTCTGGAACAGACTACCTATCTATGTCAAACAGAGCTCCTCATTAGCACTCTTCAAGAAAAATCTTGATGATTGGATGGGAGATAGGAAATTCACCCCGGGGATCATGTCTGTGACTCTGCTCGACAGGGGAACAGGAAAATAATTTTCTTGGGTAGCGAAAGCCAGGGTACATTTTTGGCTAGGCTTATATAGGCCCTAGGGCCAATAGCCTAGTACCCTCCTATGAAACTATGAATGACAGTATTTACAGCACAGATACTCGATATTCCCAACACCTGATATTCACTTTCTAACCACAAAGTATGGTGTAAATGGTCAGTTTGACTGTTAAGTTAGTGTATGCAGATACTAGCATACATCTAGAGCTAAATTTCTTGCGACAGGCACTGACTTTACTAAGAAATAACACTTTGGGACAGTGTTCACAATTAGCTAGCGATAGTTTATCAAACCTCCAATGCACAGGCACATAACAGGGAATAATAAAATAAGCAGGATATGACCACAAGCAGAAAACAATTCTTGTGTTTCTCTGCCTTTCGATAAACTTATGGATTTAGTTTCTTGAAGGCGTGGGAGTCTCCAGATTTTGTGGAACCAGTTCCTTTGAGGCTAAATAACTTCATTACCTCTCCTTTGGACAAAACTTTTTTAACTAAGGAAGTCCCAGTAGATGCTATGGTTGTGGCAGCCACCAAGAAGCAACTCTCAGAGACATCAACTTTTGTCCATCCACCGAACAAGGAGTCTTGCACGATGAACAGATATGGAAAGCATATTTTTTTCTTCAGTGATGTTTGCTCTTTGATCGCTGAATTACCTGACTCACTTTACCAGATTATAGAGAGATCTCCTGAAAGAGCTAGGAGATACCCTTTAAGGTTCAGTATCTGAAGGAGTGTCAGGGATTTCCCTAAAGAGACCTATAAGGATGCACTTGTCTGACTTTGTGGAGCCCTTTAAATCTTCCTTTGTGAATACCCCGTTCAATGGCTCCTCCCTGTTTGTACCAACAAAAAGCCAGCACTCAACTGGAGCATACATAATTCAATGGTTAAAAACACAAAAAACAGACCAGTTTCAGCCCAAAGGCCTTTTTCAATGTGAGACACAATCAATAAAAGCACCACGTTATATATCAAAATGTAATAGAATAATTGAACATGAATTAAACAATTATTATAAGTGTTCATTAAGACCAGGTAGAAACAGTCCACCTAGTTTCACAATCCAGGATTTGTCTTTTATTTAACAATTTATGCAAACCTTTTTTCAAGGATCTATGTCCCAAAATTCCATCAATAACAACAAATTTGAAGGTTGCTGTCTTATGAATAATAGTATGCTTATATAAAGCATTTGCTGGTTGTTTGTTTCTAATGTTGCTGAGATGTTCTGAAATGCGCAGTGTGGTTTTTGAGCCTGTGCACCTACCATCCTTGCAGAGGCCTTGGTTGTGGTCTTCCCTGTTTGGGCCTAAAGTTACGGACATGCTAACCAGGTGTGAACAAGAAGAAAGGACTCTCTGCCATGGGAGTCTGTTTTTCCCTACCTACCAGACCTTTCCCCAGAGGTCAGAAAGTTAGTGGGAAAAATGTATTTTTGAAAATCCCAGTGGGCTTTCCAAGACACATGTGGTGATTCTTCCCCCCAGGGGCAGAGGGGGAAATGGTAATGGAAGACACCAACCATGTGGCAGAGGGGAGTCTGCAAAATCAGGGTAACAGAGTCTTTCCTTGGTAACTTCTTTCAGCAGTCATGAAGGGAGGCTCAACTGTCCATCTCTGGAGGCAGTCAGGGGCTGGTTATCTTTGTACCCAAAAGCCTGGCTGAAAATAACAAAAGACAAGTGGGTACAAAGCATCATATCCAGAGGGTACACCATACCCCTTTCCTTCCCCCTCCCAACCATAAAAAACATCCCCCACATTCCACCAAGTCAAACGGAACAGGCAACTCTAGAAATTCAAAAATTGCTAGACAAGAGTCATCCAAACAGTCCCTGCAGACCAAATAGGATCTGGAACTTACTCAACGTTCTTTTAGTTCCAAAGAAAACGGGACTGGAGACCATTTCTGGATCACAGCAACCTAAACAAATCTGTAAGAAAGTCAGAGTTCCAGATGGTGACACTGCAGTCAATACTCCCATTTCTGGGACAAGACAATTGGATGTGCTCGATAGACCTCCAGGATGCGTGCTACCACATAAATAGACAGGCGATCCAGGACACACCTGCACTTTCAGCTGGGAGCTAGCCACTACCGGTTTCAGGCTCTGCCTTTTGGCCTCACTACAGCCCCCAGCATGTTCAAGTGTATGGCAGTAGTCGCGGCTCACTTGAGATGCCTAGGATTCCAACTGCTTCCATACTTGGACGGACTGGCTCCTAACCGCCACCACCGAGCATCTACTAAAAAAAGTGAGAGACACCACCTTGCAACTCTGCTCTCACCTAGGGATCACTATAAACTTCAAACAATCTGCCTTGCTGCCATCTCCGTGTATTATTTTTATGGGAGGAGAACTAGATATAACAGAAATGATGGCCAAACTTCATCCAGAAAGGGTACGAGTTCTTCGGCATCAGGTCTTGAATCTCCTTTCCAAGAAAAACGTACAAGCAAAGACAGTTGTAAGAGTCTTAGGAACCATGGCGCCAGCAATAACCTTGATCCCATTAGCACGTCTGCACATGAGAATTCTCCAGTGGCTACTGTCCACTCAGTGGTCAATGCAAGAACTGCCCATGTCCCACAAGATATTGATAATGGAACCTTCAAAAAAGTTCTTCATTGGTGGCTATACTCCACTCATGTGACATTAGGTCGACCCTTTTTTCTTCCCCAACCATTAGTCACAGTGGCCACAGATGCTTCCCAGATAGGGTTGGGGTGGGGCATTATCTGGTAAAGACAGTCCAAGGCACTTGGCAGGATCACGAGGCTCATTTGCACATTAGTGCCCTAGAGATGAAAGCAGTGCTTATAGCATTGCTGACGTTCCAGGACTCTCTTCCACTAGGGACTAGTGCTATACAGACAGACAGCATGTCAGTTACTAGTGCTATACAGACAGACAACATGTCAGTTGTATGGTACATAAACAAGGAGTGACCAGATCTTACCCCCTTTGTCGAGAGTATGGCAATGAGCAACCTCCTCCCAACACTTTCTGATAGCAACACACATCCTGGCGAAATCCAGCGTGATTGCAGAGAGACTTAGCAGAGCAATTCTGATGCCTCACAAGTGGTCGCTAAAACATGAAGTGGCAGAAAAGGTTTTCTGCAAATTTGGCCAGCCTTGCTGCAACCTTTTTGCCACATCCACGAACACCAAATGCACCAGCTACTTTGCCATGATCCCTGTCTGAGGGAGTCACCAAGGAATGCACTTGTCCTCGATTGACCCTCGGGTCTCCTCTATGCTTTTCCTCCCATTCTGTTGATATGCAAAGTTCTTCAGAAAGCCAATTACTTGGGAAGAAGGTTGATACTCATCTCCTCATACTGACCTCGTCAAATCTGGTTCTCCTTCCTGCGGCCTCATCTCCAGGAGGAGCCTTGCATTCTGGATCCAGTTCCAGACCTCCTGACTCATGCATCAGGGATGCTCCATCCCTCCCTTCAAACCCTCAAGTTGAAAGCTTGGCTGCTCTGATTCCAGCCATAGCCAGGCTCCCTAACCTTTCTCCTTCAGTAAAACATATCCTAATTGTTGTATAATATTAATATATTTTAATATAGTTGTAATTGTTGCTAGTTGTTGTATAAATGTTTTTTTATTGTATAATACTGTTTTGTTCCTTTTTTGTCCTGTGTTTCTACAGGCCCTGTCCCTTACCCTAAACAGCCTTTTTTAACTTTTCTCCTCAGCTATCTCCTCCCATCATCCATATTCCTGCCTTTGAAACAGCCCTACTGGGAGTCTTAATACTGTTGTGTTCCTTTTTTGTCCTGTGCTTCTACAGGCCCTGTCCCTTACCCTAAACAGCCTTTCACAGAACAAACTTTTTTAACTTTTCTCCTTGGCTATCTCCTCCCATCATCCATATTCCTGCCTTTAAAACAGCCCTACTGGGAGTCTTATACCTTCTACATTATCTGACCTGGAACAGAGTGTCTCACTGAAACTTGCAAAGACCTAAAGAAATATTTTTAAGTATTTACTCTACTGTGTTATAAATACCATATTTTTAGTCAATGTACCATAACCCTAGTTAGACTGCTTTGAGGTCGCTCCTTCCCAGGGTCGCCAGCAGCAAATCCCCCTCCCTCTTTGTGACTGTATTTACACTCTCTTATTAATCATCTTCTACTGTTCCCACTCTCTCATTCACTCACTCAAAAGTCTTGTCCTTTCACCTCTTTTGTCCTCTCTCAGCCTTTGAAATCCTTTCTCCTTTCCCCTTCTTTCCTCAAATTACTTTCCCCTATCTTCTCCTTCCATTATTTCACTCTTCTCTCTCTTATTGCTCTCTTTTGCTGTTTTTTTGCCTGCAGCCTCATTTCTGTTTTTTGTCACCCCTGGTTCAACCTCCCTCTCCTCCTATACTGATTTTTTCTTTGCTGACCGGTTAATTTTTTTCTGCATTTTCCACAGTCTGCGGCTAGACATGCTCTGTTCGCCCTCGCTATGCTCTGGCTGACTTCGCTCCCCTACCCTACCCCCATTTCCACCCCACCCCATTAGTTTCCTTTATACTACCCATTCCCACCCCTTCCTCTTCCCAACAAACAATAACTAACCACTTCCTGTCTAACATACAATTGACATCATTTTCCTCACTAATCTATCACACCCAACCCAAATCCTCCACACCCATACTGTAACCATGCTACACCTTACTTCCACAACACTCCTCCTACTTCTCTCCACACTCACTTCATATCACTCCCACCTTCCCTTTCCCCACACACAATCTCCTACCTCCCGCAACTATGATATTCAATCAACTGTATCCTCCTTTTATATCTCATTAACTTTATTCATCCTCTCCACCTCATATCCACACGAACTGTGTATAGTTCAAATCCTCACTTATAACCAGAAATCTGAACCTAAGCTACACCAACTACTTATATTTATCACAATTCACTCTCTTCCCACTAACAACCTACTCACATCTGGGGACATCCACCCCAACCCAGGCCCCACCCCCTCACATCATAACCATACACCTTTCCTAACATCTAACTCTCCTCTCTCTTCACACACTTCTTCATTAAACTCACCCCTGTCCAAACATTTGTCTATCTATGGACTAAACATTCAGAGCCTTTCTAACAAGTTCACTGAGCTCCATTCCTGGATATCCCACACAACTCCCCATATCCTTGCCTTATCTGAAACTTGGCTTAAGCCTCACACCATCAACAGAGAGATTCTCCCACCAGGATATAATATCTATCGCTCACACAGATTCACAAAAAAAGGAGGCAGTGTAGCCATCCTACACTACAATACTCTAAACTTCTCACCATTTCCCTCTCCCAACCCCGACTTCCATCCAGCTGAACTTATTATCTTAAACTGCCATCTCAACCCCCACAAAAAACTTGCAGTTACCTCAATTTATATCCCTCCAGGAAATAATCTGCCCACCTTAGAGAATATTTTATCCTGGTTTTCCCAGAATATACCTTATGAAACCCTTATCTTAGGAGATGTTAACTTAGATTGGTCCAAACTTAAAACTGACTCCCCCCAAGTCAGTATTAACCTACATGGCTTCCAACAACTGATAACTTCCCCCACCCACCCTTATGTCTGGCTCCGCAATAGACTGGATACTCACCAACTCACCCCACTACTACCATAACCCCACTACTCTACCAGACAGTCTTAGTGATCACCTTCCTACCACTGTTCTAATACATTCTACCCAATTACCCAGACCCCACCTCTATACAGACTGTTGTAAGCTCACTAACTTTAATCTATCCTAATTCAACTACACTCATTCTAGTATAGACTGGTCCATTCTCAAAAATATCCCTCTTAATGATGCAGTCAGCACTTTCAACACTATCTTCCTGAACACTCTAAACTCCCTCGCTCCCTCTAGGAAGATCAGAATTAAATCTAATCATGCTCCCTGGCTTACTAAACAAACTAAATCCCTTATGCACAATAGAGATAGTACTTGGAAAGCCTAGATTAAAACAAAGGAGCTACCTCTCTTACACAAATATAGACAACTTACAAATCTTACAAAAAAACAAATCAGCTATGATAAAAAATCCTATTTTAATTCTGTTCAACACAAATACAAATCCAACCCTAGGAATTTTTGGTCAACTATCAACAGAATCCTTTCTCCTGGCTGTCCCTCAAACCCCTGTCTTTACCCAAACTCATCCCCTCTGGAAATGGCTACTCTCCTAAATAAGCACTTCATAGACAGCATCCAAACACGTTTGCCATCAATGCTTAGCAATCCTACACTACCAACTCCTCCTAACCCTTCTGCAAAAAAATCTTTTCTTTTTTCTCCCAGTTCCTACTTCATACATCAGGTCTCTTTTACTAAAACTCAAGCCCTGCTCTCCCTCCACTGATAATCTATCTCCTGTCTTCCTCAAACTAGCTGCTGACTCAGTTGCCGATCCTGTATCTATTCTAATTAATAGATCAATTCATGAATCTACTGTCCCTCCCCTTTGGAAATCCTTCTTCTCTGTTCCTCTGCATAAAGGAGGTAACTCCACAGACCCATCTAACTACTGACACATAGCTATCTTATCACCGCTGTCTAAAATTCTCAAAAAATGTATACACTCTCAGCTCCTGAAATACCTACTCCAAAATTACCTTCTCACCCCCATTCAGTATGGTTTCTGTCCTAACCACAGCACAACCACTGCCCTTTTATCTTTTCCACATACCATTGCAGAGGCCCAAGATAACAACAAACTCATATCCTGTCTTCTCCTTGGCCTCGCCAAAGCCTTCGATACAGTCAGCCACCCCCTTCTAATATCTAAACTTGCTCATCTTAACCTCTCTTCATCCTCCTTTCACTGGTTCAGTAGTTACCTTTCTGACAGGCAGCAATCTGTTAAATGGCTATCATGTTCTTCTCCATTTATACCTGTCCCAACTGGGGTACCCCAAGGCTCAATCCTGGGTCCCCTCCTATTTAACATCTTTACCAATGACCTCAAAAGCTCCTGTAAACAGTCATTCCTCATCCAATATGCTGATGACTCTACCCTCATCTCCATTTCTGACAACATATTCGAACTCCATACTGCTACCCAACATGCCCTTCTTTCCACAGAACAATGGCTGTCCAATAATTTACTCATCCTTAACCCAAAAACGACTAAACTCGTACTCTTCCTTCCTCGATCACTCACTCATCACAAATCTACCTTTACTATCACATCCTCCAACAACACTATAATCCAACCAGAATCCCATTCAAAACTCTTAGGTGTCATCATAGAAGATGAACTCAAATTTAACCTACACCTGTTACAATGTATAAAAAAGACACATCAAAAGCTCGGTCTCCTGTATCGCAACAAAAAATTTCTGACCACAAATACTAGAGTAGTCCTTGCGCAAGCTCTGCTCCTCCCCTCCTTTCTATATGCTGCACCAGTATTCACCAACATCCAAACTACAACCTTGAACAAATTACAACAAACTTATCACAAGATAGCCAGATTTGTCACTTGCTCTCCATGGGTCTATATTATATTAGCAAAAATCCTGTTAAGCGAACATGAAAACACCGACACGTATTGCACGAACTGCGAATATGCCAAACGCACTAAACCGCGAAATTCAAAAAGTCGAATCCCCATAGTCGGCCAACTCTACCTCCCACTACATACTGCCTACCCAAACAAAATAAATAAACCACATACATACACTAACCAAAACCCTACTTCTAACCCTAAAGTAAAGCACCAAAACCCTACTTCTAACCCTACACTAAACCTTACATACATTACTATCTATGCACTTACCTTAACCTGCACCCTAACCCTAAGGTCCGTAACTATCGCACACATACCAAAACAAAATAAATAATCCACACACATACATTTAACAAAACCCTAATTCTAACCCTGCACTAAACCTTACATACATTACCTATCTATGCACTTACCTTAACCCTAACCCTAAGGTCCGTAACTATCGCACACTTACCTTACGGAGCTATACCGCAGACGGGCCAACCATGACACTTCGACATTTTGAATTTTGCGGTTTTGGACATTGGGCGTTTTCGTGGTTCGCGCAATACGTGTCTCAATTTTCATATTTGTGTAAAAGGACTTTCGAACATCTAAATGGAACCCACTCTCCATATAACTCACATCACTGTCTGGCCCTTAACTCTCTCCAGTGGCTTGAATTCCCCCATATACTAGTACTAAGACAATTCCAAATTCTACACTCCATCCTCTACAAACCAGCATCCTGTCCTGCTCTCTCATCACTCATCTCAATCTATTCTCCACCTCGGACTCTTCGTACCTCTAATCAGCAATTACTTGACATCTACCAACCCAAAAAAGTAGTAGGTAAACTCCTATACAAACACTTTATTGCCAATGCTTGGAATAAACTCCCAATAGAGATAGTTACTACCATGCACCTATCTCACTTTAAAGAAAAAAATCAAACTTCATCTGCTTAAAATGTAAACTCTGCACCTGTCAAGCTCCCACTTAACTGCCATTACCCTTCTTTCTCATCCTATTTTCTAACACTTCCTCTGCTTCCAATGTACTCCATTATGGGTATATAAACTAACCACCCAGTTTGGGTTCATGAAGGGCCGATCTTGTCTCCTGAACTTGATTGACTTCTTCGAATTAGTCTCCAGAGCCATGGACAAGGGTAAGGTGGTCCATACAGCCTATCTAGATCTTGCTAAGGCCTTTGACACCATCCCCCACTCTGGAATCATAAATAAACTTACTAAGCTGGGCATTAATCCCTACGTCACCCAATGGGTTGCTAACTGGCTTACTGATAGAACCCACACTGTAAAAGTAGCCGACTCCAAATCCAATTCCAGACAAGTGACAAGTGGAGTACCTCAGGGTTCAGTCCTGGGTCTGCTCTTGTTTGGTATCTACTTCTCTGAAGTACAGGCCAGCATTAAGGGACTCTGGATAACAAAGTTCGCAGATGACTGCAAACTGGGAGCCATTATTGAATCCCCAAATGATGTGGATACTCTACAAAAGGGCCTTACAGAAACAGATGCTTGGTGCCAGAGCCATGGGCTCAAGCTCAATGCCAAGAAATGTATAGTTATCCCCTTTGGGAAAACACATGTAAACGTGAATTACCATATAGGTGGCAGTACACTAAACACCGAAAGTGTGATAAGAGACTTAGGGACACAGGTGGACAGTGCTCTCACCTTCGATAACCACATCGCCACAACAGTCAGGAAATCCTTCTATGTGGCACACCTCATCACTAAGGGCTTTTCATCCGGAAAAAAGGAGGTCATTGTCCCACTGTACTCATCCCTCATTAGACCCATTATAGAATACAACGCCCCGTTTGGTATGTACCTCTCAAGACATCTGCAACAACTGGAAAGGCCACAGAAATACCTCACTAAAAGAATCACAGGCCTAAAGCAGATGCCCTACGCTGACCGCCTTAAAAATTTCCAGCTATACTCTGTCACATATCGTCTACTCAGAGGCGATCTTTGCTTAACATACAAGGCCATGTCAAACCCAGAGCTGTTGGACATGCTACACTTAAAGATATCCCAATCCCTCAGAGCTACACGCTCCAGGGATCTAAACCTTGTCATCACAATAAACAAAACATGCTGGAGGGATAGGTTCCTGACCCAGAGACTCCCCAGACTCTGGAATAGATTGCCCATACATGTCAAGCAGAGTGCCTCTTTGGTCCTCTTCAAAAGGAACCTTGACGATTGGATGGGAGAAAGGAAATTCACCCCGGGGATCACGTCAGTTGCCCTGCTAGACAGGTGTCCAGGGAAGTAAATAGTGTGGGAATAAATAGCCAGGGAATGGTTATGGTGAGGCTTGTATAGGCCCTAGGGCTGATAGCCTAGTACCGACCTATGAACCCAATCAAATACACTGTAAAAACTCTTGCTGTAAGCATGTTAATATTTTTGTTACTCTGTACAAATATGGTGCCTTTGTTTCAAGCTTCAGTGTGTCTTATCTTTGTAAATTGAAATTATCTATTCTTAATACTTTTTACTTATTAATTGTTAAACTTCTGCATAGTATTTTTTTCTTTTTGGAGCTTTTCTTCTCGGGTCTCCACTGAAAATGGGCCACTAGCCCAGTTGGACCAACCCAGTTAACAAATGTCAATAAATAAATAAATAATGTCATCTCCTAAGGCTATAGTGAGAAATATATACAGAAGCAAATGGAAAAGATATTTTTTATGGGCTTCAGATAATCACATTGAACCTTTTTCTGCCCTAGTAGCTTCCGTTCTGGAATTCTTAGCAAAACTATTCAATGAAGGCGCAGCTGCAGCTACTATCTGGGTTCACTAAGCTGCAATATCCAGTTTCCATTTAGGTGAATCAGGCCTCAATGATATGTCCCACAGACTATGCAAAGCCTTTCTTACAGGTACTTTTTTATTAAGACCACCTATTAAAGACCCTCCAGCACCATGGGACTTATGTCATATCCCGTTTGATTGTTTCCCCCATATGAGCCGGCATCATCCTGCGACCTCAAATTTTTGACTTGGAAAACTATTCTTTTGATAGCTATTACTTCTGCTAAAGGGGTGTCAGAGCTGCAAGCCTTGTCAATAAAGCCCACCTACATGCTTTTCCACAGAGACAGAGTATCCTTATGAACAAATCCTTCCTTTTTACCCAAAGTATATTCAGAATCTAATGTGAACCAATCCATAGAACTACCAGTATTTTCCCTAACCATGAGAATAAGGCGGAATACATGTTGCACCAACTGGATGTACATAGACAATTGCGCTTCTACTTGCACAGGACAAAGACTTCAGAAAATCTGACCAATTATTTGTATCCTTTTCAGATTCAAAGAAAGGTGCTCCAGTTTCTAAAGTGACACTTTCAAAATGGCATTCAGATTGTATAACCTTCGTTTACAAATCTCAAAACAAGGATCGTTCCCATAAAGTAAAAGGTCATTCTACAAGAGCCATAGCAACTTCTTCTGCCTTTCGGACTAGACTTCCTGTTGATATTATTTTTGCTGCAGCAACATGGGCAAGGCCACATACCTTTATCACTCATTACAAAGTCGATTTGGCCTCCAGGAACAGGACCTCCTTTGGTTCCACAGTTCTGAAGAATATTCTCTTGAGCCACCCAAGAAAGATGGTGCTAGGGACGCTGTCCCAACCTTAGTAAGAATGAAGACGAGATGGAACAAAAACTCATAAAGAAGTTATGTACTCACTATAATGTTCCATGTGTGTTGTCCATCTCGCCTTCATTCAATTGGGTACTAGCGATCTTTAACCTTTGTGATTGCTCTATAAGGTATTAAACTACCCTTATTTTCTATTCCTTTTTATAGCTGCAAACAAGATCTGGGGAGCTCTTCTAGTGCATGATGGGATAGGGTGTAGCCACGAGCTAGTGGAAGACCTAGAGCTTGTGTATAAGGCAGAGTAGGATCCAAGAATCGGATCTGAAACCAACCTTAGTAAGAATGAAGGTGAGATGGACAACACACATGGAATGTTATGGCAAGTACATAACTTCTTTTTTCATGGTATTTTATGAAAGAAATGAAGACACAGCTCTTGTCTTGGCTTCTACAATTATCATTTAATATAATTGTACAGCAAACTTGCTGTGTATTTCTTTTTATCTGAAAATATTCATTGGATATAATTAAAACAGACTTGTACAGATCCCTTTTTCAAAAGTGTAGCTTTTCCTATTATCTGTACATATAAAAGCATAACATAAGTATAATTTATAACTGAATATTTAAGAGCGTTGTCCAGTGGCATTTAATTGAAAGTGCCAGTATCAGACATAGGACCTAATATTGTTAGGGACCCTCCCCCACAACAGGTTCACATAGTCATCAAAGTGTGCAAGGTGCCAATTTACATTATGCAAGGCTTTTATAAGGCGCAGATATGTAAAGGTATGCAGTGTAGTAAGTGTCAGGAAGGGTCTATATCACATAGTCGAAGTATGACAACTTCAAACGTTATATGGTCGAGACCATATGTTCAAAGTTGTCATACTTCGAATGCAAAAAGCAAACAAAAAAAAAAAGATACAACTTACTTGACACTTGTAAGCAGGGGGACAAGCCCCCATGCACACCACATCCTCTGCTCTTTAAATATACCAACTCCGGGACCAAGCTACAATGCAGTACCCTTTACCGCATTGTAGTGCGGTCTCGGAGTTGGTATATTTAAGGTGTGGGGGGTGCAGGGGGGCTTGTCACCCCTGCTTACAACCCTTTATTTCATTTTCCCTTGTGTTTTTTTTTTTTTTTTTTTTTTTTTTTACACAGTCAAAGTTTTGTAAGTTCAAACATATCAGTTCGAACATATGGTGCTCGAACGTACAAAACTTCGACTATGTGATATAGACCCATCGGGAACATATCTGTAATGACACTGTGTTGCATCAAAAGTAAAATCATATTATTTCTAAAGAAAATTATCCTGCATTCTAACAGGAAAGATAGTACCACAAAAAAGCATGTGCTGCCCATGACAAAACCAACTTCAACACTGAACTGTATATAATTCCTTGACATTGGAATGGCAGCCTTTGATGCAGGTTGTGCCAGTTATCCATGCATCAGTGTCCCCAATGTTGAATAAAAACTGCAGAAAAGGTGATGAGATAATAGCTTCAAGGTATTAGCGCCAAATGCTAACATGCACAATCATTTCATTGTCACTTTCTGCAAAGTTATATTGCATTAACTTCCCATAAGAAGGAGTAAGTCACGTCTGCTCAGTCTATGCAATCCAAAACATTTTTATAAACATGCCTGTGCTGATCTGTTATTACATTAGAAGTACAATGTCCTTTACATTCACAGTTTGCCACTACTACCTTGTGATTCCTCATTTGTAAAATGAGAAATGGCTTAACTAACTTCAGCACTGAACTACTTGTAAATATTTAAGGATTAATTGGTTGTCACGGGTGCTATAGATTGCTCAGCATCCAATTATAACTCCCTGAAACATGTACTTAACAGCTGTTAAGGGTTGTGATGTTTGTATACAAGTGTGCACAGGCATGTAAGTGTAGCAGTCATCCAAGCGATACTAATCCTTTTCTGCTCACTGTGGGTATATTGCTTTTGTTCAGGGCAAGCAGGTAAATGCAGGTCTAGAACATACCCAGAATGAGTTGGCAGTACACAGCTAAAGATTGTATGTATTTCTTTATAAAAGTGGCTGCTTTTGTCACTTGACTGATGCCAATAACAGAACTACTTATCTGAGATATTACTATTTATAGCCAAAAACAAAAAAATAGGTGCACACATGTTTAGGTATCACAGTCTTCCAAATTGCAATGTAATCATTTTCTCTTATTGCGTGCCTTTGTGATCTATGTTGAGGACAAAGAATCAAATACAGGTATATAACCTATCCAGACTGCATGGGCATTACAGAGGTAAAATCATACAAGTTTATCCAGAACAGTGACCACTTCACCAGAAAAGTACACTTGTCAGAGCTCCTTCAACTAACTGCAACAGTATGACCAAGCCATACTCAGAGTAGTGCTTCAGTTTGTCCTTAAAGGTGAAATGGCATTTGACAGTAGTATGTACCTGACATTACAAGAAAACTTCAAGGAAAAGTTTACTAAAATGTGTCATGATGTTTGAGACACTTACAGGCATAAATTCAGAGTCCTAAATAAAAAATAAGGGAGTACCTATTTAATATACTATATGTTTAGAAAAATTTCTGTTAAGCAACAAATAACTCCAGAGCACAAAAACTTACGACTTAGGCAACAGACAGTAGAAATGCTTGTTGCCAAGCTTAGGGAGCCTATAACAAGAAAGTAACCAGAGATGCTGTAGTGCTATTAGAGATATTTCAGACATTTTCTAAACATTTGTATAAAGTAGAAAAAATGGAGAACTTAGGAAAAAGTACAAATTGAGATATTTTATGAAAGATGTAAACACACCATGGTTAGAGGCAGATGAGGCTCAACAATTAACAGTTAAGGTAGGAGGACATGAGATAAAATGGTGATGTATAACCAATCTGCAGGAAAGTCTCCAGGAACAGAAGATATTCCTGTGGAAGACTGGAAGCTAGGAAGGACAAAGTGATAAAGATCTAGAAAGTTTTGTTTATCAGTATTTTAAAAGGAGGGGGAGCACAAATATCCTGGGGGAAAAAAGGTATGGTGGCTGTAATACCTAAAGATGGTAGATACCCATCAGATCCACCTTCATATAGGTCCATTTCAGTTTTAAACCACAATTATAAAGTATTTATGTCTATAATGGCTAAAAAATGGCAAAGGTATTGCCAAAATTGATAGATTTGGATCAGTGTGGTTTTGTGTAGGGAGGCAAACATTTGACATTAATAGAATGATGAAGATCCAGAGGGAAGAAGAATGTGAGAAAATAGAGCCGTGGTTGGTAGGTATTGATGCTGAGAAAACATTTGACAGACTAATCTGGGATTTTGAGTAGGGCAATGGAACCATTTGCATTCCATGATACAATAATATGGTTAATTAGGAGGCTATATTAGGGATCGGAGACAAAAGTCAAAGTGGATGGGTTCCTCTCTGATATGTTGCGTCTGAGCAGAGGAACCAGGCAGCAATGTTCTTTTCCCATTTGTTATTTGCAAAGAAAATAAGGGATTCAGAAATTCAAGGGTATAATTGGTATGATAACCAAGAAAGGTTGGCCTTATTTAAAGATGATACTATTTTGTACCCGATTAAACCAGAAAAGGACATCTCAGTGATGTGGACTATTCCGAGACAGTTCCAAACTTTTTTTCCAGGATATAAAATTAATGAAGATAAAACACTGGCTATAGCTTTAAACTATGCACCCACACATGAATTAGTTCTGCAATACCCATATTTATGGGGACATGATAAAATGAAGTATTTAGGAGTATGGATTAAAAATGATTCTGTTATAGCAGCTAAGGATGTGTGGGAAGAGCCTAAAGAAAACAATACAAAAACTGAGAAAGTGGAAGCTGTTGCCTATGGATATGTATAGCAAGCCACAAACAGTAACATTGTTAGTCTCTTTAGTTTTATACACAAGTCGTGCATATTTTTATCCACAAGAGGAAAAGTTGTGAATAGTAATTAATAGAGTTGAAGAATTTTATCTGGGAGGGGAAGATGGCAAGAGTCAAGTGGGATAAGTTCATCTTTCCAACAGAACAAGGTGGTTTAGGATTACCTGATTTCAATAGATATTTTAAAGCTACGCAGTTAAGGACACAAGTGGAAAGCTACAATTCATAGAGGAAATAGGTGAAGTTAAAGCAGGGGGAGAATTCAAGAAATAAGGAGTGAGTGAGATTTTTGATGCAGATCCTTAAGGACAACAATAATAACCATACAGAATATTATATTCATAAAGTAGCAGAAAGTATACTAAGAACTAAGCCAGCATGAGAATGGAGAAAGGAAATTTTGCAGATAGGGTTGACTGTAACCATGGGTACAGAGAAAAGGCAAGAGGAGGCTGGAATTTAGTAGAGGAAGCTGTTAAAGGAACCAGGGTATTGGGAACAAATAATTAGTGAGGAAAAGTTAATAGAATGGGAAGAGGACAATAAGGCTTTTGGACTTCGGGTTAGAGACTGCCTTCCCCATGAGGAACTGATATCAGAGTATAGACAAAGAGAAAGGGAGAGGGAAGTCATAAGGGAAGTACCTGCACTGGTAGAGTTTTTAGTAGAATCTAGAAAAGAAGCATCTGTTAAAAAAGAGGTAATTAGTAGGGCATATAACGTATTGCACTATAACTATTGGAATTAATCAGAGGAGGTTAGAAAAAATTGGGAAGAGAGATTAAATAAGCAATTCACAAAGAAACACTAGGGGAACATATGTATGGCTCCCAAATATAGAACAAAGTCTGGAAGATTTAGAATTCCTTCTTGGAAGTGCTTGCATAGGTACTTTTTATACCTCAAGCAGAACTCCAAAGAATTTTTCCTCAGGTAGATGGCAAATGTTGGAGTTATGATGGGGAAGAAGGAGGTAGCTAGGAGGATATGTTTTGGGATTATAACAAATTAGCAGACTTTAAAAATTCCCTGCAGAGTACTCTGCCAGAAAGACTGGGGGAGCAAATGACTAACTACGTAAATGGTATTTTGAGCTAGGATACCAGATCTGAATTACCTAGACTTGGTAAAGCCTTGTTAAGTTTAATTATAGCGGCTACCTAAACAAATAATTATGACAAAATGGAAATCAAAGTCTAAAGCAATTATATTTCATGTAGCCAATATTATATCAGAGATAAAAGAACGGGAAGTAGGATCATTTGAAAAGGGGAGAAGCAAATTACATTGAAAAAAATGAAAATTGTGGGAACAATATAGGCAGAAACGTATTTTGGAGGAAGAATGAGGTTTACAAAAAGTCTGGAATTGAACAATTTATGTAATGTTGGATTGATTGTATTGTATGGAAGATATATGATGAATAATGTTTATATATGTGAGCTTAATATATTTTGTTTACTTTTATAAAAATGTAAGTGTACCTTTGTCTCAAGTGATAATTCAATAAAGGTGTTTTATTTATTTATTTTTTAATGTGAGCTCTTACTTGCATTCACAATAGTAGTTTGACAGATGCTATTGTTCTTGGTTTTCATTATTGGTTAGTCTTTCACTTCTCATCAGAAATAGAAAAGCAGTACAAATCCATATTGTTGCTGCATTGTGTTAGAATTACATTAGAAGTGAAAGACCATAAAATATAATATTCCCATCAGTAGAATTTTGTTAATTAACTCCAACCCCCAAGCAGGCTCATTTTAAATGGCACATTAAATGAAGATAGTTTCATGTACATTCATTTATACCTAGAAACACAAATTATCATTTTGTAGCTGCACCTTATACCATACTGTCATCATAATTTTTGCTAGAAATGTTTAAAATGTTTCAGGGTGGTAGTCCTACATTGGTAACAACTACTCTAGGTCCGCCTATCACTAGGTTTCTTCCTTTTTACCATGCAGTTCATAAAAAAAATCATTTAACTTGTTCTGGCTGACAAATTGAGTAAATCAGTATTAATGCCTTTTTCCCATTTTGTTTTAAGGATCATGGAGTTGCATCAGTAATGGCCTTCACCTAGAGACAATGTTCACACCGCCAAACTGAGTAAATATCGGAACTAAAAATAATACTTACATTTTGTAACAATATTTCCACTATTTAAATATTATTGCAATATGTTTTAAGGACAGACTGAAATCTGCACTTTCAAAACGCTGCTTCTCCTTTACTTTCATTAGCATTTCATGGCACATCCCTATCTGTCCCATAGTAACAGGTCTTATATGATGAATCCATAACCTGTTACTTTATGAGGTAAGAACTGACAGTAGATGATTGATTGCAGCTGATGTTAATGCTTCCTCAGTGTTTTGCCATCATTTGCAGATAGATGACTAAAGGGAGAGGACAGGCAGTCTGTCATTTGGAATAGAGGGTTAAGACTGTGAGCTGTAGTTCATAGGGTGGAAGGTTTGAATCCCTCAACAACTTAGTGTTTCACCCTAAGCAAGTCACCTAACCAGGCAGTGCTTGGAGGCAACTGGGAGTTTGGGCTAGGCTCCTCAATAGTTATGTGGACTTACAAGCTTAGTAACTACATATTAACTCCAATCCCTGGGGATGATTTTCTTTCATCAGCCTTTTAAATAAATTAAAATACTTGTGGAGTACCAGATACACATTTTATGCAGTGTAAAACACATGTATCACTCAGTGTTGACCCTTCTTTTTAATTGTGAATGGGGAAAGGTGACTGCTGAGCAACAAATATTGCTTTTGGTATTGGGCATATATTGCTCTGAACAACAGTCACTTTTTATTTTTTTTCTTTTAGTAAAAATGAAGACTCTTAGTAGCAGAGGCATATAACTGGATGTACCTGATGAAACGGTGCTGTTTCCATTAGGAAGGAATATGTTTACTGCCTTAATGGGGCAACAAATAAAAATTATATTGTAGAAATCCAGCAAATTATTTGTTTGTGTGTGTGTTTGTGTGTGTGTGTGTGTGTGTGTGTGTGTGTGTGTGTGTGTGTGTGTGTGTGTGTGTGTGTGTGTGTGTGTGCGCATGCTTAAATGCCTCTGTATAAAACAAGCTTAAATGCTGTATTGTGAAAAGACATATTTTCACTTGATAATGTACAGCCATTAGGGCAGTACCTACTCAAAGTGGTAAGTCTGTGGGGCTGGGATACTTTGGGATTTAGTCTGTGTGAACAAGACCAACCACTGCAGTCACCTACTATTAAATGATCATCAGTGTGAGTTGTCAAGGCAGTGTATGTGTGGAGGGTATGTCTTCGTATGTGCAGCAAGCTGAAATAAGTTATAGGTTCATAGGTTGATACTAGGCTATCTGTCCTAGGGCATTTATAAGCTTAGCCAGAGTGTGTTTGGCTTTCGCCACCCTTTTAGATTAGTTGACTGTGTCTCTGTATACTAGGGTTAGTTTATTGTGCCTCTGTCTAGTAGGGACGCAGAAGAGATCCCAGGGGTAAACCTACGATCACCCATCCACTCGTCAAGATTTCTCTTGAAGAGGGTCATTGAGGGGCTCTGTCTAATATGGATTGGGATTTTGTTCCAGAGTGAGGGGAGCCTCTGGGATATGAATCTGTCCCTTCAGCATGTCCTATTTATTTCTGTGCTGAGGTTTAAGTCCCTGGAGCATGTGGCTCTAAGGTTTTTGGATTTCCTGAGGTGGAGCATGTCCATTAATTTTGGTTTGGACATGGCTTTGTATGTCAGGCACAGATCGCCTCTGAGTAGCCTAACTGCGTAGGGCATCTGTTTGAGTCCCTTGATCCTCTTTGTGAGGTACTTTTAGGGTTTTTCCAGTTGCTGCAGGTGTCGGGTAAGGTACATCCCAAATGGGGCATTGTATTCAATTATGGGCCTGATGAGTGATGAGTAGAGGGGCACAATGACCTCTCTTGATCTAGATATGAACCCTTTCGTGATAAGGTGGGCTATATAGAAGGTCTTTCTAACCACTTTGGCAACGTGATTGTCAAAGGAGAGATTACTATCTACTTGGGTCCCCAAATCCCTAATTACTTCTTCCGTACTTAATGGATTACCACCTATGTGGTAATTTGTGGGCACTTTGTTTTTCCAAAAGGGGATGACTATGCACTTTTTGTCATTTAGCTTTAGGTCGTGGCTCTGGCACCAGTTATCCATCTCTGTGAGACCCTTTTGGAGGATGCTTGTGTCAGTCGGCGAGTCGATTATCACATCCAGTTTGCAGTCATCTGCGAACTTGGTCAGCCATAGTCCTCCCGTGTTACTGTAGGCAAATTCTTATCATTAATATCAATCAAATATTGGAGGTGTACTTGGTCATTAGGTATAATTGGAGGATGAAAGTGATGTGTGAAAAACAACTATCAGCTTTATTACTTGAACACATCCACTAAACTGGTTTAGTCACGTGTGTCTGTGTGTTTGTGAACATGATATATGGACAGAATTATTTCAGTAAATTAGTAATTTTCAGAAAGTGGTTAGATTTAAGTTCATGTGTAAGTAGTAGACAATCAAACTGCAGACTGTTACAAGCCTATTCAAAAAAAACAAAAAACATCTGATACTTTCCTGCAGCCTCAAGGAAGTCAAGACAGATTAGACCAAGGGAGAGTTTAAGGCTGCCCATCCAATTATCTAGGTTTACCTTGAAGGTGGCAAGGTTGCTACTCTGTTTGATATATATAGGAAGTTTATTCCAGAGGTGAGAGATACAGTATGATATGAATCTAATACATTAGCATGTCGTATTTATCTGTTGAAGAAGTTGTAGCTCCTTTAGCTGGATATTTGAGGTACCATTTATTTTCTAAAGGAATAGGCCAAATAGGGTCAGATCTTTTATAACTTGAAAGACAAGACACAGATCTCTGCAGAGGAGTCTGTATGAAACTGAGTAAAGAGAAGAGAATGAGGGCTACCAAGTTGTACTGATAATTAAGATTTTTGAGACAACTGATTTATTTTTCAGTTCTGAATCTCTGCGATTTCTAAAGCTGGTTAAGGTGGCAGTATGTTTGTGAAAGCAACAGATCCCTTCCATATTACTGTTGCAGTACTGTTTACATAAGAGATCTCCTGCCAAGGATAGCCTAACACCCAACCAATATACCAGGGCCTTTAAATCGTATGGGTGTCGTACGTCATACTTATATTCCCTATGCATGGAGTAGGGCATAAAGGTGATGTATGGATGCAAACACTCAGAACTTCTTTGCCACTAGTTTGAATGCCATTATCGAACGTTGGTCTGAACACACATTTGCTGTGCTGGTTACCAAGCAGTTTTTAGATAAGTGCCCCTTTGGGCTTTCTTTTCTCCTTTTTTCATTTTTATCTGGTATATGTGTTCATTTCATCCTGGAAGAGAGAATGTCAGCATGGGAGGCAGATTTCCAATAATAACCATCACGAGCAGTGTTTTTTTTTTGCTTGGGTGTTTCCCATTGTGCCTAAGATCCTACATAGTCATTTATCTTCCTTGATTATTTATCTTGAGAACCAATGACTTTAAGCTGTTGGTTCAGTGTACTGTGGCAGTCTTCCAATCCCGAGAAGGCTAAAAAGCTTAGGCCTGATCCAGTTGCTGTCCAGCCTCCCCCGGACATCTCTTTACCAGCTGGAGAAAGTCCTGAAGACCATCTGGTGGTTGGCTCTGATTCCTCTGCTCTGACCCCATTGGAGGCTGGCATGGCTCCAGATTCTCATGTCTTTGAAGGTTTTTCCAACATCTGAACCTAACATCGAGGAGGATAACTCAGCTGATAATATCCGAGGGATCGAGGGGTATTCCTCAGATTTTTTAAGGGAGGAAATATCTACTACCATTATTGAATCTTGCCAAGGAGCTGATGGTCCAAAGTTTTTAGATGGACATTCCACAGAAAAGGAATCAGAAAACTTATTAAAGATCCCTTAGTGCGAATAACAGGATTTTTCTCAGTGTCTCTTTAATGCCTTAATGGCCTTGAAGCCTCCCCAAGGGGTGTTTGCCTCTGCCCCTCCCTGGTCTTTCACTCCAGTTAAGAGGCCTAGGGAATTGGATCCCTCAGATGAGGACTTGGATTCTGGGAAAGAATCCCTCGCTTACTCCTCTCAGATTTCTTCCCCTCTAGATTATGGCTCAGAGGAAGAAGATTCTTTGAGCCCAGACTTCCCCTTGGAAGAATTATTCTTTGGGAATACTATTACTTGTATGATGGAGTACTTTAAATGGGATTGCTCCCAGGTCTCTGACATTCAGAAGAGGTATTATGAGCATTTACAAATGGAGTCTCCTAAGCCATCTGCTGTTCCTCCTGTTTTGACAGCCCTTTTGGATCCCTTCTCTGCTGCCTCTGTAGCTCCTGATTCTTAGCCTCCAGCTCCTAAGAAGCCTGTCAAGGTGCCTGAGAATTTAAAATTTTTGTTTAAATGCCCTTCTGTTGATCCTACAGTGGTCTCATTTCCTCTGATAAACCTTCTATGCTGTTGCCATCTACTAATCTCTTTCTTTCAGATAAGGACAGTCGAGCTATGTAAAGGTTGGGTAAAAAGTATATACCTCTGCCACACTGTCTTTTAGAGCTATGAATTACCAAACCCATATGACCAGCTATTTTCTGCCTCTTCTTTCTCAGTTAGCTAAGGTGGTATCTGACCTTCCTGATTCTGATGGGAAAGCTTCAGCTCTTTCCCTTCTTGGGACCACTTCCCAGGGTGCCTATCGCACCATCAAATGCAGCTATTAAGCAGCTGATGTCTCTTCCAGGGCTGCTTGTTTTGGTTCTGAGATGAGGTGTTATTCTTGGCTATGTATTCAGGCTTTACCTTATATTAAAGCCAAACTTTTGGAAGCCCCTCTGGTTAACAAAAATCTTTTTTGGGACAACAGCTGCTGACCTTTTTAACTCCCTCCAAGATGAGGGTAAGATCTTGCAGGAACTCAGATATATTTTTGTCTCCCCCGTCTCCAAATTCCAGAGAAATTGCCCTTCTATAAAAAAAAAAAATATATAACAAAGTCCCAAATGTATGAAAATTACCCTTCTAAGTCTGCTTTTGTCCATAGGCAGATTCACCCACCTCCTAAAGGTAAGAAAAGATCTAGGCACATTCCCCCTGCTAAATCCACACAGACTTTCATTTGAGAAGCCTACCTTACAGGACAAGCCTGTCTCTATTTTATGTTTGGCCTTCTATTCCCCTTGGCCAGGTAAACTTTTCTTTCAGCCTTTCTCTGTCTTTTCCAAATTAGCATCAGATCACCAGAGACTCTTGGGTGTTGTCTATCATTTCAGGTATTCCTCAACCTCCTCTGGATCAGCTTCCTCATTTCCCATAGGTCCTGTAGTCCCTTTTGGATCAGGGCACCATTCATCCCATTCCACCCATCCATGTGGGAAAGGGGTTTTACTCCAGAATGTTTTTCGTTCCTCAGAAGGAAGGAATATGAAGACCAATTCTGGAACTTTCTCTGCTGAACCCCTTTCTCAAGGTCTCTTCTTTCTTAATGTCTCTTCAGATCTTGCTTCTTTGTCTACTTTTCTTCTTCCCTAGGCCCGTTAGGTTTCTATAGAATTCAAGGATGCATACCATCACATCCCATTTACCCTCTGTTTATGAAATGTTTGTTTTTTTTTTTGTTTGTTTATTCCTCACATTTTCAGTTGTTTGTTTTTACGATTTGGCCTTTCTACTGCCCCAAGGGTATTTACCAGATGCCTTGCTCCTGTCATTGCTTTTTTCAGGCTTTGGAGGTACAGATTTTTCCCTATATAGATGACCTGTTCATTTAAGCTTCTGCCAGCAGTCTGTCACGGGATCTCCACTTTACCACTTGTCTTTTACAAAATCTGGGATTCACCATAAATCTCAAAAAATCATTTCTGACACCCTCCCAGAATCATGTTTTTCTCAGGTGCAGGCTTCAAACTATTCCCATGTTGGCTTTTCTCCCTGCTTCCAAGATGTTCTTCGTGTTTCACTGTTGCAGTCATTACATTTGGGTAATCTGCTGGCAGGTTGCCCTCAGTCGGCCTGAATAGCAAAGTCTTGGGTCCTGCGTTGGTTGCTGTCTCCTCTTCCATGACGTCAGGTCATCAAGGGTATAAAACATGCAGCCGACGCCATTTTATTCAGTCTTTTTTGCCGCTCGGTGCCCAAAGCAGAAGCAGTTCGCAAGTGCTGGTTGGCCGACTCCTGAAATTTTCGAATTCGAGTTTCGGAACCGAAGTCTTCAACTAAAGCTAAGTACCCTGTTGGGGAAACCTTTTCTTGCTCCATACCGATGTCAGTAAAATTTAATAATTGCATTACTTGTGGGAAGCAAATACCTCATAAGGATTTTCTTTTGTACTGTATTCCTTGCCTAGGCTCTGATCACAACATCCCTTGCTGTCGGTTTTGTGCTAGATTTAACGAACGTACTATTAAGCGTCTGTATATTTTTGCTTCTAAATATTTTGGTTCAAGATTTAACTATCCTGAAATGTCGTCGGTTAGCAATCCGACTACCAGAGTTCACAAAAAACACAAGGAAAAAGAGACAGACAGTCGAGGTCCAAAACTGATGATGAAGCTTCTCCTAAGCCAGTCACCAGTTCGCCGGTACTCATTGAGGTGCTTTTGCAGCCCCTGATACCTGCTAATTTTGAGTCGCAGGCCTCTACTGAGACCCATTCGGAGTCTGGTATGCCACGAGATTCTCAGAGTATTGAACCCGTGGATATCTCTCCCTTGAATGGGTCCGAAGCCACTGAGCAGGCACCGGCTTCTAAGGGTGTATTCAGGCCTCAGCATTTTTATATTAAACCGACGCCAGCAGCAAAAACAAGGTCATTAAACAACTTCTATGTCTAAAAAACTGATGCATGAGCCACGTGCTCAGGCCCCTGTGCCTAAAAAACAGATGATCAAAATGGCTGAGGATTTAATTACCTTTAATTACCTTGATCAGGGCCCCCCATGCTAAGAGGCCTAGGCAAGGCACTGATTATGAATCTTCAGATCAGGTTTCCATTTCTTCTGATTCATCTTCTGATCAGGAATTTTCTATTCTACCCTATGAGGATTCTGATGCAGAGGAATCTATCCCATCTGCATCTCCTCCTGAGGATTATTCTTTTGGGGAGACTTTGTATACTTTAAGGGAACATTTTCACTGGGAGAGTCAGGACTTCTCTGAATCAAAAAAGAGGCTTAGGGATTTCCTTCTTCCTCAGCATAGGCCTTTGGCATTACCTCCTGTATTAGACATTGTTGATGATGTGTTCTCTGAATCAAGCATGGCTCCTGATTCCCTGCCTCCGGCTCCTAGTAAGCCAGACAGATATTACAAGGTTCCTGATTCCCACACATTTCTTTTCAAAAATCCTGCTTCTGATCCTGAGACTATTTCTCAGGGTCCCAAGGGTGTTAAGGCTTCTACAGCCAAAAATCCTACCCCTTCTGATAGAGATTCCAGGGTGCTGGATAGATGGGGTTAGAAGGTTTATACGTCTGCAACCTTGGCAATCAGGGCTTTAAACTGCCAGTTTCATATGCTTAAATATCAACAGCATGTTATGGGCTTACTGAAACAGAAAATGATGTTGATTTCTGATTGTGTGGAAAATGAAGAGTTACAGGATTTATTGCTTTCAGCAGAACAGGTTGGAAAGCATACTTTGCAATGTGGTTTTGATTCCTTGGAGGCCTCTTGTAGGGCTGCCATTACTGGATCTGTGATTAGAAGGCATGCCTGGCTCAAGGAGCAAAATCTGCCTGATCATGTTAAAGCTAAATTGTTGGATGCCCCTTTGCAGCATGATACTCTGTTTGGTAATAAGGCAGAAAAGGTTTTGAAGAAAATGGAAGACAAAGCTAAATCTATGCAAACTGTAAAAGATTTCTTGCAAGTGCAGCCACCCAGGTTCAGTAGGCACTGTCCCACTAAAAATTGGTCATTTCCTGTGTGCAACAGAGCCACTCAGGGCAAACCGAGGTGCTCAAAAGGCTCCAGATATCAACCACAGGGTTCTTACAGGTCAAAGCAATGGGGTGTCTCCACCTCCAAATCTGGAGGAAACAAAGCACAACCCTAGAGTAAGCAGTCTCAATGACTTTCCTCTACCATCTCCAAGCACTTATCTTTTGGCAGTCCCCTTGGGGGGAAAACTAGCACTTCATGCTCAAAATTGGCAGTTAATTACCCAGGACAAGTGGGTATTAAACATAGTATCCTAGGGGTACAGATTTCATTTCCATACTTTGCCAATTCCAAACGGATGGCCGGATCTGCCACAAAACCAGTGGGCAGAGGCTCAGAATCATCTCCCTCATGGATATGGGGGCTATTCAACCGGTACCAGAAAAGGAAAAAAGGACAAGGTTTTTATTCAAGACTTTTCCTGGTACCCAGAAAAGACAATTCATGGCGTCCAATACTGGACTTATTGATTCTGAACACGTTCCTGGACATTCCAAAATTGAAAATGCTGACTTTACAACAGCTGCTGCCTATGCTAGGCAAGAATGCTTGGTTAGTAACTCTAGACCTAAAAGAGGCATACCTGCATATCCCAATAAGGGAATCATGCAGAAGATACCTCCACCTCAAAGCAGGTTTTTTTGCATTACCAATTCTCTGCACTGCCCTTTGGCTTATCTACTGCGCCCAGGGTCTTTACAAAGTGCCTGGCATCAGTAATTGCATTCTGTAGACAAAGAAGCATTCAAATTTATCCTTATCTGGACGATTGTCTCATTCAAGCAGAGGACAAGGACACTCTTCTTCAACATCTGGCATTTGTAAAAAGGCTTCTAGCATGCCTAGGGTACACCATAAACGAAAAGAAATCACAACTGGTACCCTCTCAAATAATTACATTCCTGGGTGCAAGCTTGAATACAACTGCCCAGATGGCTTACCTCATGCCAGACAAACAAAGGCAACTGACAACATACTTCAAACAAATGGCAATGAAAACCTAGTTATCTGCAAGACAAATTCTGCAGGCTTTGGGGTCCATGGCATCCTGCATTCCATAATTTCATATGCGAGACTGCATATGAGGAAACTTCAGTGGTATCTAAAAGGTTTATGGAGTCAGCATTGTCACAGCCTGGAAACAATGATTCCTCTCATTCCCTGCCTACAACAGGAGTTTCTTTGGTGAGTGGAGACATGTCACCAAAACAAGGGACTGTCATTCACTCTACCCCCTGCCACCCAAACCCTAACTACAGACGCATCTGCATATCAACCAGAAAGAAATGCTAGCTGTTCAGAATGCTCTGACAGCCTTCAAGGACTTACTTCATCCAGGACAACTACTGATAAACACTGACAATACCACAGTTATGTGGTACATAAACATGCAGGGGGGTACACATTCCTACCCCCTTTGCAGACTAGCCATGGCCTTGTGGAACACAGCTTTGACTTACCAAATACATCTTCAAGCTCAATTCCTGCCAGGAAAGAAAAATACTGGCAGACGACCTAAGCAGAAATCTTATGAACCCGCACGAATGGAGACTGGATCCACAAATCTTCAGCATGTTAACACAGAAATGGGGGAGCCCAGACATAGATCTATTTGCCTCTCTCCAAAATTATCAGTTGGACAAATTCTGCACAAGAACTCATCACAAAAAAGCATGGAAAGTGGATGCTCTAGCCTTCAGCTGGAAAAACCTATCAGTCTATGCCTTTCCCCCTCTGCCTCTACTCTCCAAGGTCTTAGTAAAAGTCAGACAGGAAAAACCAAAAATGATCCTAACTGCTCCGGACTGGCCTCGCCAGCACTGGTATCTGCTTCTAAGGAATAGGTCACACCTTCCTCCATGGTACTTGCCTCAAAAACCTCATCTACTGTCTCAGCAGAACTATCAAATTCTGCACACTCCGCTCCAAACTCTGAATCTTGCAGCATGGCTAATCAACTAATTATTCAAACCACACCTCTCAGTAAATCTGTGATGGATGTCATTTTGGAAGCCAGAAGGCCTAGTACTAGAAAATCTTATGCTGATAAATGGAAGAGATTCTGTACTTGGAACCAAGCACAAGGAATAGACACAGCATAGCCCAATATTCCTCAGATTTTACAATACCTAACTGAGATGTTTGACAAGGGCCTATCTTTTTCTTCACTAAAAATCCATGCTTCTGCCATCTCAGCTCATTACAACACAGAGCCTCCCCTCTTTTCTCATCCACTGCTTAAACAGTATCTTAGAGCGGCCAAAAATTTAAGGCCTCCCAGGAGAGCACCAGCTCCTGCATGGGACCGAAATTTTGTGCTGGAAAAACTCACCCTGCCTCCTTTTGAACCAGCAGCTCCTGCGGATATAAAATTTATATCTTGGAAAACAGCTTTTATTTTGGCAGTCACTTCAGCAAGAAGGGTTTCAGAACTACAGACTCTCATGGCAGTGGAGCCTTTCATTATATTTTACCCGGAGAGGGTGGCCCTCAGGACCAGTCCTTCTTTTATGCCTAGGTTGGTGTCCAGTGTGGCTCTTAACCAGAGCATTCACCTGCCAACATTTTACCCAAATCCGCAGAACAAGGGGGAGCGGATTCTACATTCATTGGACGTACACAGACAACTAAGATTCTACTTAAACAGGACCAAATCTCTAAGAAAGTCTGAGCAACTACTGGTAGCATTTGCTGCAGGGTCAGAGGGGAAGGCTATATCAAAACAGACTATTTTTATAAATGGATAAGCCACTGCATTCATTTCTGCTATTTGCACCATGGTAAACCTGTGCCCAGGGGGATCAGATGACATTCCACCAGGGCTGCCTCTACTTCAGCAGCTTTTCTCACAGTGGTCCCAACCAAAGACATTCTAGAAGCTGCTACTTGGAGCTCTGTTCTTACCTTCACAAAACAGTATCATTTACCTCTCTTCTCTAAATCCAGGGCAGGCTTTGCCTCCTGCAGGGCCTTATAGCCACTCCTAATGCTCTTTAGTGCCATCCTCCCATCCATAGATTTGGGATTCTACCCAAATGTAATGACTGCAAAAGTGAAACATATAGAACATAGTACAGTTGTGTACACTTACCATAAATGTAGATGTTCGAGTGTATTCACTGTTGCAGTCTGGGTTACCCACCCTATACT
This sequence comes from Protopterus annectens, assembly GCF_019279795.1. Classification (NCBI taxonomy): domain Eukaryota; kingdom Metazoa; phylum Chordata; order Ceratodontiformes; family Protopteridae; genus Protopterus; species Protopterus annectens. Next base: position 1,452,539,667 of record NC_056745.1, on the reverse strand, counting down.
CAAAAGCCTTTGGGGTGTATTTGCTTTTAGTTGAAGGTAAAGTTTATGTTTCTAAAAGTGCATTTATATATTTACAGTTTATATATATATATATATATATATATATATATATATATATATACATACATAGTTTTTTTTTGCTCCCCATTTGGATGGCACCTGACATCTGGGGCAAGAAAACCTAAATAAAATGGCATCGGCTGCATGTTTTATACCCCTGACGACCTGATGTTATGGAAGAGGAGATGGCAGCCGATGCAGGACCCAAGACTTTGTTATTCAGGCTGACTGAGGGCAACCTGCCAGCAGATTACCCAAATGTAATAACTGCAACAGTGAATACACTCGAACATCTACATTTATGGTAAGTGTACACAATTGTACTTTCTGGTTCCTCTGTCCTCTCTCACAGTAGTGAATTTCTCAGGGTTCTGGCATTTATGACCTTCAGTGTTCCCATGTTTCCTCTTACCAGGGTCCATATGAAGACACTTCAGTGGTACCTCAAATCTGTAAGACTTCAGTTTTGCCACCCCCTGGATTTCCCTAGTCCTTTACTTGCTTGTCTCAAGCTTGAACTTAGCCTGTGGATTCAACAACACTCTATCCAGGACTTCCTTTTCAGGCTCCAGTTCCTTCTGAAGAGCTGGTCACGGATTCCTAAGACTTGAAATGTGCGGCTTCTTGTGACCCTCTAAAGGTCCAGGGTCTCTGAGCTCCTTATCAGAGGTCAGATCATATCAGTGTAAAAGAGATGAGGCCTCTGCTTCTAGCTCTACAAGCTTTTCATTCCCTTTTCCACCCGTCCCCCTCAAAGTTTTCACAGACAATACCACCATGATGTGGAACATCGACAAGCAGAGAGGTACAAAGTCCTATCTCCTTTGCAGATTAGGTCCTCAGTTATGGGATCTAGCTGTTGGGTATGAAGTGACTCTTCAGGCAGTTTACATTCCTTCAGAGCACAATCTAGTGGCAGACTCTTTGAGCTGGTCCAGAACACAAGCTTATGAATGGATGCTTCATAGAGACATGTTTCTGGGCATAGTCATACTCCTCAGGTGGATCTTTTTGTCCCATGTCTGAACTGGCAACTTCCTTTATTCTGTTGACGAGTACCAATTCCTCTGACTAGGAAGGGAATGTTTCTGCATGCCCCCCCCCTCCCATCCTCTGACATCAGTTCTGCATAAGATCACGCAGGACCCTCCCAAAAGCTTGCTAGTAACTCCCTTTTGGCCCGGACTGCATTGGTTCTGCCTTCTTTATCACTTGGTCAGGGGCAATCACCACAAGTGACCACACCAGGTGGATCTTCTCACACAAGACAAAGGATCTCTTATCCATCCTCACTTGTCCACTCTTTAAATGACGTTGTGGGTTATGGGCCTTTGATTCCTTTTATGCACCTCTTTTCTAAGGATGTGCTCTGGGTTCTATAGGAGGCCAAGAAACTCACTATCAGAAGATCATCTATGTCTAAATTGAAAAGATTTTCTGTCTGGTGTCTCTCTTGCCATCAGGATCCCCTCTCTTTGGAGGTTCATCTGGTTTTCCCTTTGTTTGATCTGCTGCATGCTGGGTTGACATTCTTCAGTTAAAGCTTGCCTATCAGCAGTTTCTGCTTGTCTGCCCCTTGAATCCTGCTTTGGTGTCTCGATTTGAGGTCAAGCAATTTTTTAAAGGCTTCCTTCATATTAGACCTCCCAGAAAACCTATTCTGCCTTCTCAGGACCTCAGTTTTGTACTTAAGAAATTGACTCAGATGTCTTTTGAACCTGCTAGTTCAGCTTCTTTGAAACATTGTACTTGTTCTTCTTTTGGTTATTACTTCAGCCAAGAGAGTATTTGAACTTCAGGCTGTCATGGCTATTCCTCCTTTTTTATTTTTTCAGAGAGACTGGGTATCTCTTCAAACTAATCCTTCTTTTGTGTCCACGGTGGTTAATGAGTTGTCATTTAATCAGTCTAGTCACCTTCCTTTTTTCCTTCTCTGTAGGCTTCCAGTAAGAAGGTTCTTTACACCTTGGATCTGCATAGACAGCTTTAGTATTATTCAGATAAAACAAAGGCAATTAGCAAGTCTAAGCAACTTTTTGTTTCTTTTCATCCCAGGACTTTTGGTTTGGCAGTTTCTAAGCAAACCACCTCATCCTGAATTTCTAAGGCCATTTCCTTTTGTTATTCTTTTCACAGAAAATGTCTTTCTTTGTCTGTAAAGGCACATTCTGCTAGGGAGTTGCCTCATCTGGTGCCTTTCCTCAGGGGTTGGGGGGCACCAGTTCTATCCTTGAGGCTGCTACTTGGTAGTCTGTTCATACTTTCACTAAACATTATAAACTGGATGCTATTTCCAGGACTAGGACAGTGTTTACCAGGGATATTATGCATGGGTTTACAGAGGACTCTTCTGTGCCTTTTTCCTCCCAGGCTTCTTCTTAGTTCTTGTACTCTCCCTTACGTGAAGAATACTGCAACAGTGATATGGAAGGACGTAGTACAGTTGTGAAAAATCTTACCATAACAGTAGATGTTCTCTTTACTGTTGCAATATTCGGTATCTTGCCCCCCTGTTTCATAACCCTTGCCCCTGTGCCTTTGTTACCTTCCAGGCTGAGGGGCTCTTGCTACTCTTTTCCTCCTGGGGCAATTTAGTTCTGAGTGTTTGCATCCTTAATGACCTTTATGTCCTATGCTGTGTATGGGGAGCATATGTGTGACTAACAGTGCCTATAAGATCTAAAGGCTCTGGTATGCAGGCCAGACATTGGCCTATCCTTAAGAATACTGTAATAGTAAAGAGAAGGGACATCTACTGCTATGGAACATTTTACATTCTTGGTCTGATTTAGGCAGTCATTGACCTTGGTTGTAATAGGCAGCATTAGTTCATTCATTCTTTCAGTTTCTGTTTATCCACTTTGTCATTACGTAGGTCACGGGGATACAAGAAGCTATCCTGGCAGACAGTAGGTGTAAGGCACTAAACCTATTCAGGGCAAGACACCATTTGCAGAGTACACACGCACTTTGTACAGATGCACACTCACACTTGAGCGAGCACACACACACACACACACACACACACACACACACACACACTCATCACTGGGCAGTTTTGGAGAGCATTATTTTACTTACTGCCTGTCTTTAGAAGTGGGTCTGTATTATCATAATGAAAGTGCATATGTGTGACTATGAAAAGGTCGACACATAATGCACAAAACTGCAAAAGAGCGAACGGCCACGTAAGGAAATTTTTCCTTAGGGAAAAACTTACGTGGCCATTCGCTAAAAACAAATAATTTAACATCATAAATAGGTGGGGGGCTCTGACCCCCACATCCCCCTAACTAAATATACCAATTCCGAGATCGCACTATACGGAATGAAAGGGCAACTCCGGGAAGTGGCCAACCATCTCTTTGCCGTATGACAAATTCATCGAATCGCTTAAATGCAATTCGATGAATTTGTCTCACTCAAAACGCATTTGCATAATTCACCTTTCATTGTGATAACATAGACCCTTTAGAAGTCTATGGAAATAGGATTACCTAGAGATAACCCATATGAATGTAGACTAGACATACAGACTTTGCACTTAAGGCATCACAGTCAATAATTAAACTGATGTAATATACAAATCCATAAATGTATTATTTTGTTACAGCATCAGAACTAAAACCATAACTCATTGTTAACTACATTTGATGTCACATGCATTTGAAATGCTCAGAAAGTGAAAAAAATAAACATTACCAGGAAAATACAAAATGCTGCTGTTGTATTACCTTCATACGTAAAAGCACAACTTAACTTCTAAATGAGTGTCAAAATTTAGTTTGTCATATGTGTTAGGCTGCTAAGTTACCTTGTTTGAATTCTGTAATGTATGCTGCTTCTTTTATGGGTAGGAAATACATCTGCTATTGGAATTGTAAGACCTAATTTTGTGATTCCCAACCCTTCAGTAAGAAAAGCAAATACAAAAATGGTAAAAAGAAAGCAGTAATTTCCAGGACCTACTATTTACACCTTTAAAATATTTCAGCCTCTTGTAGCCAACATCACTTGTACTTAACATATACTAACTCCAAGTGCACTGTTCTTCAGACTATGGGGTTGAGACCAAGACAGCACAGTCTTGATATATTTATGTGCATTACCTTATTTACACCTTCAGTTCTGCTGTTCAGAAGGTTTCAGTTACATGTCATGAAATATCAACAAGCACCTGTAAAGTGGAATGTATATTGAAAACCTATTTATATGGAGTCACCATTATTAGAGGCAAGCCTCATGTATATTTCTCCATAAGATGACCTTTTCTATAACTCATAACATTCTGCCATGACAAAAAAAAAATCCCTGTAGAGACAAGAACAAAATGTTAAATTCTAAATCTTAGATGGACAGCCTCTGGTGCAATATGCACCTGATTATCCATGAATAATTCTCTCTAAGTATTTTGAAGAACTGTGAAAGTGTGAGGGACTAACTCTTATAATAGGTGTGTACAGTCATTGTACTGTCAGTGTGCCAAGATGAATTATATTCCATTTTCATTAGGGAAAGTATATGATTGCTGTTTAGGGTAGAGTGCACTGTGTGTCCAGAATTTCTCAACTGAGCTGGCCTGATATATTTTGGTAGGAAGAATGCCACCACCAAAACCTCTTATGCTGACTGTAGTAATATCATTGAGTCAGCTTCAGCTCTGCGCTACATTCAAATCTTTATGATTAGAATGACATTCATAGGTGGACAAATGCACTAAATACTTGAATGTCCATGTTACACTTCTTACTAATAACTGTCCCAGGATTATTTTAGCTCTTGTTTCTTGTGTACAGCTATTGAAACCAGACTTTATATGTATGTTGTAGTTACAGTCTGCATTATGCATGTTTTCAACTAAAGGTTGGTATTTGCTTTCTTTTCAGGATGGGGGTGCAGCTTGTGTCCCAAGATATGTTAATAATGATTACTGACTTTGGCAAAATCATATATTTTTTCCAGAAAAACAAACTTGTCTCTCTCAGAAATTGTCACCACCAAAAGCAACCCTATCTCCAAGGGTAGTATGGCCAAGATACTTTAGCACTAAGCTGCATTTAATCCTTGATGTTGTAATACCAATCTTAGATGTGGTGTAGAGCTAAGTTTCTTTGTATAACATTTTGAAAGTTTTGCAAAAACAGTTTATGATTGAGTTATGACCTTCTCTCTCTCTCTCTCTCTCTCTATATATATATATATATATGTATATACTGGCTGCATGCAGTCAGACGCATTTTGCTTTAGCAGTCTGCCAAACTGCAATTCACACTTCTTTTGTTTGGAACTGGTATATGATTTATTTTCAGGGCAGAGAATGCAGTATGTGTTATGGATATATTTGTACTGAGCTGACTTTATATCAGCAATAAAAATGATATATATATTTCTAGATACTAGTGGTATTTGCTATCACTGGAAAGATTTTACCACCAGAACTCCATGTACTGACCATGGAAAAGTTGCTAAGCCAAAGTTAGTATTATGCTGCAATTAAGTCCTTGAGGGCAGAAAACTAATCTTCCATGTAGCATAAATCAAACATCTAGGTATAATCCCTTGAAAGGCTTGCTAAGAACTGTCACTGGACAATTTAATATATGGCTTTCTGTATCTAGATGCTGAATGCAGGCTTTTATAAACATTTCACAATGCTATTCCATTAAATATAGGTAGATGAATTTTGTTCTTCATGGAATTGCAGAATATTTCTGCATTGAGTTGATGCTACACATGAAGTAAACCTTATTTAGTTTCTCCTTGAGTTACCTTTTCCATCACTGGAATTATACTTTTTTCCCCATATAAATTAATGTACACTGATGCATATTGTCTGAAGAGAAAGCTTGTACGCAAATCTTTATAACTAAGTTTGCCAGCTAAATGCTCCACAAATTAATGTAATGGTATAGTTAATGAAAATTATACTGTAATATTTCAGACAGTTTCTGAGATATGGGTCTAAATTTGTAGTCAGTATCCTTTTTTTCTATTATACAATAACTAAATGCATCTAATGTGTTCTGACTGAGAAACACTAAACAGCAGACCTGAAAAAAACAATATTAGAAAAAGTGATATTTTATGATGATCAGCAAAAACTTGCCCAAAGATTTAGAAAAATACTAACTGCTAGTGTTAATTGCCGAAATCAGATTGGTCAACCAAGGAAACAGTGATAAAATGTGAACATGTGCACATGACTTTGATTCCCTGTCTTAACCCCCTGGTGCCCTAGTGTGACCACTCAGCCAGACATGCACACATTCATACACAATGTCATGCAGCTTCTTTCATGCCCTTACACACATACACTCACACATCTGTGCATACTAACACCCCGCCACCTCATGTCTTTACTGAACCTACCTTGCAATACGAGTACTCGCATAGGAATGAATTGGTGGCCATCATGTTTTTATGGTGTCACTTTTTTCTCCAAAAGTAACATTTTATTTGTCTGAATAATTCCCTTAATTGTCAGGAGCCAACATGTCTGGGGGAGAACACATGGCTAATTAGCATTAGCCACTCATCTGGACTGCTGCATTAGCATGCAACTCTGCCAGAGAGCAGCTGTCTGTACTGAATTCCTCACAAGGGAAAATCCTCAGTGGTTAGGGGTAAGGGTAAATCTTACCTCAAGATGCAGTCTAGAATATTGTCAGAACCCATTGACACAGAATTTTTTTGGTTTGGATAGCGCTTTCAAGATTTGGTCTTGTGTGATTTCTGGTGGTGAGTCAGTTTCAGATATTTCATGTTACATAGACTGTGGGGAAGGGGTAATGTTAAATTTATTTGTCAGTAGGTTAGCTATATTTTCAGCTTTGGCATAGGTAACATCATTTGAAATCAGTTGAGTGCATTATTCTTCAAGATTATGAACATAACTAAAAAAGGCATTGTGACTGTCCTTTGCTTAAGTGGCTATTTCTGCCTAGAACTTTGTTTTGGTAGAATTAATTAAATGCCCAAGTTGCTCATTTAATTTAATGATGAGGGCTCTGTCATTCTGTGAATTGCTCTTACTTACAGATAATCTCTTTCTTTTACTTTAAAGATTTTTGATATTTAAGTTCAGCCAGGGAGGTTTGTTTTTGAGAAATGCCTTTTGCTTGTTTCTACTGGGTATAGCAGAATATATGCAGTTGTTTACATGCTAGTATAGGTAGGTAGTACATGTGTCCACATATTCAGCAGTGTTAACTGGGATTGTTTGGTATCTGAAGCTTGGCAGTGTATCACTTAGGAGTAGGTAGTTTGTCTTGGAGGAATTTTTAAAAGTGCTAGTGGAGGAAGTGGTCCATGTATTCAGTTTTGTTTACAAGGAGGTGGCTTTATGGTCAGAGCTAACAAGTGACAAAGATACCAAATAAATTTTGCAAGATGCCCCCATATTAGTAAGGACAAGATCTAAGATTTTATTCCTCCAGCTGGCAACATTGATTAGTTGTTCCAGGGTGTTTGTATTGACAAAGTCCAGGAGTCTCTGTGTTTGTGCACTAGATGGTGGTGTAGGTTTCCCAGTCCATAGCTGGACAGTTTAGATCACCCATGAAAATGGTATTGAGTTTAATATTGAGTGATCCTAGTTCTTGTAGATAGGCATTGCGGCTTTCATGGGTCATACAGTGTGGTCTACAGCTTGCTAGTATGTGGTCATTCCCATCCCATGGTGATCTGGACATGATGAAGCTCCAGTGCATCATGCTGCTTAACCAGCCTTGATGCGAGTCTCTTCCTAATTAAGATTGAGGTACTTTCACCTTTTATTCCCTCCTGCATAGTGGCTAGTCTAAAATTGTGGAAGGCATTATAGCCCTGCATTGCTGCAGTACTATCTGCAGGTTTTTAACCATGTCTTAGTCGCTGCACAGCCTTCTATGTCCTGCAGGGTGAGGATGGTTTGCAAGTGTTATACTTTTTTGTTTAGGTTCCTAGAACTGATCAGTAACACTTGCATATTTCCTTTGCTTGCTTTATTATGTTGGTTGGTATATCTGGTTGGCATCATAAAAAAGGCACTATGGGGGGGGGGGGGTTAAAGTCTTTTCCCAGTATTCAGAAGACTAGAGGGGACATTCCAAGCTATTCCTGCTGAAGCAGTGCGGACTGTTCATTACATCCTTCCAGGGTGACAAATATTAGTCCCCCTTCAAATGACACCAAAGGCTAAGCCAATTATTGAAGTTATAAATGTAGCAAGCAGTTTACTACAGTTTCAAAAAATAAAAAACTTGTTTTTCTCCTTTTTTAACAGAAATCTGAGTGCTGTAGAAGAACATGTCAGGTATAAACTGCAGCAACTGCTTGCTGCAGTTTAAAAGGAAAAAAAAAGATTTTTTTTTTATTTTTTTAAGTAAAATCTGCAGAAGGAGGTTTGGGGGAAGGGCACAGAAATGGGACCTGACTGACTTCTGTGTTATAGAAGGCCCTGGTTCATGACCATGGAATTAGCTCAGGAGGGGTGGGATACAGAAGCAGAACCTGAAAGACTGGTTGGTCCTGGGTTTCAGGAGCACCAGCTACCAGATTGAGGACCATTGGATTTTGTATGTATTTATTTGTTTTGGTATTCCATTGGGACAGGAGGGATGGGGTGTATATCTGGCATCTGGCTAGCATGCGTATCAGTACAAGGGGTTCACCTGTTTTTTGGGGAGGCTGGGTGGCAATATTCTTCAGAACCTCAGGATACGATAAAAAAAAATCATCCGATGCGAGCTTCGAAAGAAAAATTGCTAAGGACTCCAAAGATAACCACAAGGCATTCTTTAACTATGTCAAGAATCTAAGTGGCAATGCTCAGATCTGCTCGGAGTTAGTGCAGAACGGCACAAAATATACTGAATCGACCAATATCGCCAACATCCTGGCAGACAGGTTCAGCGCAAACTTCAGCCCCCTCTCACCCCCAGAAGAGCCCATAACCATAACAGAAGAATGTAGAGTCCCTGAAATCAAACACTCAGGTTAAAACAGCCTTCTCTAAAGCCAAAAACACAGCATCAATGGGACTGGATGGTGTCCCAGGCTGCGTCTTACATGAGCTCAAAGATGAACTAACCCCTCACCTAAACACAGTGTTCAGACTCAGCCTAGCCACAGGCTACGCACCCATAGAGTGGTGCACAGCAACAGTTATTCCACTCCATAAAGGTGGAGCCACAACAGATCCTGGGAACCATCGCCCTATAAGCCTGACTAGCTTGGTCTGCAAGGCTATGGAGCGCATCATCATGGAACTCATTAACAGAGACATTGGGAACCTCCAAATACTGGACCCTACCCAGTTCAGCTTTGTTAAGGGCAGATCATGCCTCCTAAACCTGGTGGACTTCTTTGAGACCGTTACCAAGGCTATAGATGAGGGAAAGGTGGTACACACAGCCTACCTAGACCTCACAAAGGCCTTTGACACCATCCCCATTCTGGTATTATAGACAAGCTCACCAGCTTGAACATAAACCCATACATCACAAGATGGGTTGCCAACTGGCTCATGGACAGAACCCACATGGTGAGAGTTGCGGGAGCTAGGTCCAACTCTAAACCGGTTACAAGTGGCATTCCCCAGGGCTCAGTCCTAGGATCCCTCCTGTTCGGCATATACTTCTCAGAGGTACAGGCAAGCACAAGAGGACTATGGCTGACAAAGTTTGCAGATAACTGCAAACTAGGGGCTAAAATTGACTCTCTGGCTGACACAGACATCCTCCATGAGGGTCTCACTGAGATGGATACCTGGTGTCAAAATCATGGCCTCAAGCTAAATGACAAAAAGTGCATAGTCATCCCCTTTGGAAAAAACAAAGTACCCACAAACTACCACATAGGTGGTAGTCCCCTAAATACGAAAGATGTAATAAGGGATCTGGGGACCCAAGTAGATAGTAATCTCACCTCTGATAATCACATTGCCAAAGTGGTTACTAAATCCTTCTACATGGCCCACCAAATCACAAAAGGGTTCACATCCAGATCAAAAGAGGTCATTGTTCCCCTCTACTCATCACTCATCAGACCCATTGCCAAAGTGGTTAGAAAATCCTTCTACATGGCCCACCAAATCACAAAAGGGTTCGCATCCAGATCAAAAGAGGTCATTGTGCCCCTCTACTCATCACTCATCAGACCCATCATAGAGTACAATGCCCCATTTGAGATGTACCTTACAAGACACCTGCAACAGCTGGAAAGACCACAGAAGTACTTCACCAAGAGGATCACTGCACTCAAACAGATGCCCTATATAGCTCGACTGAAAACCTACAGCTGTACTCAGTTGCATACCGCCTACTCAGAGGTGATCTCTGCCTGATATACAAGGCCATGTCCAACACAGAATTGATGGACATGCTCCACCTAAAGAAAACCTTACCACATGCTCTAGGGATCTACACCCCACCACAACAATGAAGAGGACGTGCTGGAGGGATAGATTCCTGTCCCAGAGACTTCCCCTGCTTTGGAACAAGATTCCAATCTACATTAGGCAGAGCTCCTCGCTAACACTCTTCAAAAGAAACCTTGACAAGTGGATGGGATACAAAGTTTACCCCGGGGATCGGGGGCGGTGAAAGCCAACACATTCCGGCTAGGCTTATAAATGCCTTTGGGCAGATAGCCTAGTACCGACCTATGAACCTATGAACATGAGTATGTCACACTAGTTCAGACATACAATCATTTGTATACAAGCACAAAAGATAACCTAGAACAGTAAGACACGCATAGCCTTGAGAATTGCCATTGTAAAGGGATTAAATTAAGACCATTTAGTACTTTGTTTTATGGAAGTCTGAGGAATTTTCTACAGAAACTGATGACTGTATGAAATCCGGCATGCATTTAGTATTGCTGTTTTTCACTTTGTGTTGAATGGAGTTGTAGAATAGTTTCATTTATTAATATGTATTTTTATAAAATTCCTAAAACTGAATACACATTCTTATGTTAGTTATGAAATGATGTATTTTCTACTGAAATCTGTCAGAGTTGAACATTAAATGAGCACCGCTGCCTCTGGTACAAGTACTTCTATTTCTATTAGTTACCATTCTTCTGTTTAGTTTGCATTACATACTATATTTGATCTATGCTGCAACAGCTTTTCAGTCTTTTGCTACCTTTTCAGATACAGTATTACCTAGTATTGTTTTAATTCAGATTTTTGCAGTCACTCAGTTTCTGTTTAAAATCTGACAGCACTTATTTACTAAGGCCCATCAAAGATAACTGTTTATTGTACACGACATCCATGCAGTTGCATGTGGAGATGCAAGGTGTCAGAAAGCAAATGTTTCATCATTGCTGGGTGTTTCCTTCCCCAGGTGAAAGACCCCTTCCCATGCTTATAGCTGCAGGCATCACCAGTTGACACAATACTTATTTTGTGGAGCCTGTATTTCTGTGACTATTGGAATATGCCATGTTCCAACAGAGGCTTTCCTTATTTCTGTTTAATAGATTTTGGTGAAAGAATGTTGTGTATGTTCAGTTAGTACAAGTAATGTACACTGTGATAATAATAGCTGTGCATTTCAAATTAGTTTGTTTTTATGGTATCCTTTACAAGCCACACGATGCCGGACATCTCCAAAAACATGCTTGCTTCAGCTTTCTATCCATCTCTTCTTTGACATTGTAATAGATGTAGAGATCAAGGAAATAAGGAACATGGTAAAGGAAGATCCATAGCATGCAGCAAACCTGCAATATACAGTGATAACTATTTGTAGGATATGCTGGGAGAATGCTGGCACATGAATAAGTAAGTCACTTTAAAAAGCTTAGTTAAAGAATTCTAACCTTTTTTACTACTGTAGTTGCATTGCATGTAAGTTTGTATGGCCAGTTTCAAGGATTGTGAATGCACTCTCTGGGTGTACTATAGAGCTGAATTTTTATGCTGATTGCAAAAGTACCAACTTGATCTATTTAGCACAGTGCTGCACATGTAGTAGTTTTTATACAGGGATAACCAATTGCACTTTAAAAGAGTATATTTTAGAGCAGTTTACGATGTGAAGATATTGAAATGAACCAATGCTTTAGCTAAACACGAACATGAATTTGGTCAAACACATTTTTGTTTAATTTATTCTGGTAGAACTGATGCCTTTGGATTTGAGAGGTGGTGATTTTGTTAACAAGACAAAATACATTGAACTGAAGTAGATCTTAGAGTTACAAACAGAGGTTTTGGTCTTAATGACACTGTCTCTTTAGAGCCAGTTTTAAAATCACGTACGTTGCACCATTAATTAATTAATTCATTTGTTAATGATATTTAAACTGCTAATTTTATTGTGCTTTGGTCTGAAGAAGCTCCTTGTGGCGTGAAAGGGCTTACCTAGTTTTGATATTAAATGCTGTATTCTTAGTTCATCTGTGTTGGTTGTTTTCTCTCTTTTTGGTACATATGCTGGGATATGCTGTTATACGAATAAGCATTTCTTGTTTAAAAGCATATTTTAGGAATTCTAACCTTTTTTACTACTGTAGTTGCATTAGACAAGCTGCAAAAGGCAATATTAGGTGTACTACAATAACACTATTTCTACAAAATTACATTTTCTAATATTTCATTCATGTAGCATCTTCTGAAGAGAAACAAACTGAGAAACTTGCAAAAACATACCAGAACTGTGTCCCTGTTACATTGGATGTTGACCAACAGCCAGAAACTCTTTCCAATCTGGTGAAAAAACATGATATAGTAATAAGGTATGTTTATGCTATCCCTTCCCTTCTTACAGCCGTGATATGTTGAATAGAAAAATACAATTTCCCTGAATATCTCAGCTAAAAAAAGTACAGTTTTGTACCTACCATAAATGTAGATGTTCGAGGATCTCCATTGCTGCAGTCCTGACATATGGGTACCCATAACCTCAGTCTTTCTTGCCTCAGACGTCAGAATGCAAAAACACCACCCAAAACCCCAATCAAAAAGAAAAAACATCTACATTTATGGTAGGTACAAACTCCCATTGCTGCAGTCCTGATATATGGGTAGAATCCCAGAGCAACGGAAAAAAGGGAGGCTGGTCAACTAAATAGCAGTAGGAGCTGCAGACATGCCCTGTAAGATCGCAGTGGCAAACCCAGCCCTAGACCTAGAATAAAGAGGTAAATGATAATGCTTTGTAAAGGTATGTACAGAACTCCAAGTAGCTGCCTCTAGAATGTCTTTAGTAGCTACCCCTCTCAAAAAAGCAGATGTGGCCGTAGCCCTAGTAGAATGAGGCCTGATCCCAACTGGAACCTCCTTTCCATGATGAGAGTAACAAAAAGCAATACAATGGCCAATCCACTTGAAATAGTTTGTTTCAGCTTTCCCCTCGTGAAGTCACAGCAAACGAAACAAATAATTGTTGAGATCTTCTGAACTCTTTGTTTCTGAACAAATAATACCTTAACTGCCTATGTACATCCAAAGAATGCAAAACTTTTTCATTTTGGGGGTTAGCATAAAAAGTGGGCAAATGTATAGATTGGTTCAATGCCACATTAGAAATCACCTTAGGCAGAAAAGTAGGATTAGGAAACTCTGTCCTGGTGAAAAATCAGAAAAGGTTCCACTGCCATGAGAGCCTGTAATTCAGATACCCTTCTAGCAGAAGTAACAGCCAACAAAAAAGCAGTCTTCCAAGACAACAACTTCAATTCAGCCGTAGCTGCAGGTTCAAAAGGAGGCAGAGTCAGTTTTTCCAAAACAAAATTAAGATCCCAGGTAGGAGTAGGAGCCCTCCGTGGGGGTCTTATATTCTTTGCCCCTCTAAGAAACTGCTTAACCAATGGATGTGAAAATAAAGGAGGGTCACCATCATAGTGAGCAGAAATAGCTGCAGCATGCACTTTTACAGAAGAGAAGGACAAACCAATAAAACAGTCAAATATTGCAAAGTACAACTCAAATTAGGCAATGTGACATCAAAGCCTTTAGCTGAACTCCAAAGAAAAAATCTCTTCCATTTATCAGCATAAACTTTTACTAGGGCCTGGCTTCAAAAAGACATCCAAAACTTGTTGAGGGAGCTGAAGGCCCTCCTTCTCTAAAAAAAATAAGCCAGGCTGTCAGGGTAGGGATTGCACCCTGACATTGAGAAAATGATTGTTTTCTTGAGACAAGTTGTCCCATGAATTAAGCTCCTCAACAGAGGGTACCAATGCTTGCTATAAGGATCATGCAAGGTTTGTCCCTCCTGACTTTCAACAGTACTTTTGGAAGAAGAGAACTGAAGGATAGTGCATCTATTTTCCAGGCTTTTGGATGAAACAGCCTTGTGCAAAACAGAGGTAGTTGGAAATTCAGAGGAGAAGCGAACAGATCTATGTCTGGAGTTCCCCAAGCCATGGTCAATTGAAGAAATACCTGAGGATCCAACTTCCATTCGTGAGGATCCACCATCTGTCTGCTCAGAACATCTGCTAAAGAATTTTGTGCTCCTGGCAGAAACTGTGCTCGAAGAGTGATGTGCAGATTTAAAGCAGTTTCCCATAACAGCATTGCTTGTCTGCAAAGAGGGTAAGAATGAGTTCCCCCCTGCTTGTTGATGTACCACATGACAGTTGTGTTGTCCGTTCGAATCAACACCAGTCCTGGTTGAAGTAGATCCTTGAATGCTTTCAATGCAAATTGAACTGCCAGCTTCTCTTTCATGTTGATATGCAAGTGAAGTAGCTCCGGGGGCCAAAGGTCTTGAATCCATTTTCCTTTGAAATGCGCTCCCCAGGCTGACCTGTCGTTAATATCTGACTTGCCTCTGGCTGGGTCACAGAGAGTCCCTTGTTTAGGTGACATTCCTGAGCCCACCACACAAATTCCTTCTGAATGCAAGGTAGAATTCGAATGACAGTGTCCAAATCGTGGCTGTGTTGAGTCCAAACGCTTTTGAGATACCATTGTAGCTTCCTCATATGCAGTTTGGCATTGGGAAGTACTAGGATGCAAGACGCCATGAACCCCAAGGCTTGAAGGACTGTCCTTGCAGTCAGCCTGGACATTACTGATAGCTGTTGGAAGTATAGGTGAAGATTTCTTTGTTTGTCAAATGCCATCTGAGTAGCTGTATTCAGTCTCACACCCAGAAAACACATCTCTTGTGAGGGTACTAGACTGGACTTTATTGAATACCCTAGGCATCTTAAAACTGTCATCACATACTGCAGATGTTGAGCCAGTATCAAACAATCGTCCAGATAAGGATAAATTTGAATTCCTTTTAGTCTGAGAAAAGCTATTACTGGAGCCAGAACTTTTGTGAATACCCTAGATAAGCCTAAGGGCAATCCAGAGAACTGATAATGCAAATTCCCATACCGAAATCTCAGGAATTTCCTGCAACTGGGCCTGATAGGAATGTGAAGATAGGCCTCTTTGAGATCCAAAGTCACCATCCAGTGATCTCTGCCCAGCATAGGCAACAGCTGTTGCAGTGTTAACATCTTGAATTTTGGAATTTCCAGAAAGGTGTTTAGAATGGATAAATCCAGAATGGGCCTCCAAGTATTTCCTTTCTTTGGCACTAAGAAAAATAAAACCCTGTGCCTCTTTGAAGGAACTTCCTGTATTGCTCCCAACTGAAGCAGAGAAGAAATTTGTGCCTGTGCTTCCAGTCTTTGCTGATGAGGCACATCCATACCTTTGAAAGGAGGGAATGTGTGAAAATAAAATTTGTAGCCTCGAATTATTATGTCCAAGACCCATTTGTCTTGGGTAACCAAATGCCAATTCCTTTTGAAAAGTCCCAGTTTTCCTCCTAGAGGAACTGCCAGCAAAGCAGAGTCCAGCTGAAGACACAGGTCATTGGGTCTGCTGGACTGACCCCTGCCCTCCCCAGCAGAAGGGGTAGAAGAACTCCTAGAAGTAACAGGGCGACCTGCCCCTAGAATGAAAATCCAAGAGGGAAAAGACCATCCCTTAGCAGGCCAATTCCTACTGAACTTAGGGGCTGAACCTGTAAAAGTCCTTAACTGTCTGCATAGACTTAGCTTTTTCCTCCATTTTTCAAAACTGATTCTACTGGAGGGCCAAAAAGGACATCAGATTGCAAAGGAGCATCCATAATTCGAGCCTTAACATGCTCTGACAAGGTCTGATCTTTAAGCCAGGCATGCCAACAACAGAACTAGTAGCAGCCACCCTGGAAGAAGCTTGTAAAGCATCAAAACCACACTGCAAAGAATGCTTACCAACCTGGTCTGAAGCATGCACTAAATCCTGAAGCTCCTTACAGTCAATACCTTCAGCTAAAGCATCTACTTTACATTTCAATTGACTCAGCAAATAATTCTGATACCTGAGCATATGAAACTGACAATTTAAAGCTCTCATAGCCAAAGTAGAAGAGGTATACAGTTTTTTACCCCACCTATCCAGGGCCCTAGCATCCTTGTCCAGAGGAACTGGATTCTTAACCACAGAAGCCTTAACACCTTTGGGGCCTTGAGAAATAGTTTCTGGATCAGCCCTAAGACTCTTATACAAGTACTTGTGAGCTGAACCCTGTAGTATCTATCTGGTTTAACTGGGGCAGGAGGCAGAGAATCTGGGTTAAGGGCAGCCTCAGAAAATACATCCTGAACAACATCCAATACAGGGGGAATAGCCAAGGGCCTGTGCTGAGGTAAAAAATCAGAAAAATCCTGGCCTTCCCATTTGAAATGTTCCCTCATGGAATGCAAAGTTTCAGAGAAAGAAAAATCTTCTGGAGACGAGGGGAGAAGTAGCCTCAGCCTCCGAATCAGAATAGGAGGGAATCCTGAAGTTCCTCCACAGAGGAATCTGACTCATTGGAAGACTGAACTAAACCCTCCAACTCTGTCTCTACCCTGGGCCTCTTCTCAGGGGGGGGGCATAGAATCCCTAATTAAAGAAATCAAATCCTCAGCCATCTTCAACATGTGCCTCCTAGGAACTGGACCCTGGGGACCAGCACCAGCAGAGGCAGACTTAGACTCTGGTAAACAGTCAGAAGGAGCCGCTGAAGCAGTCAGTGGTTCTACAGACCTGTTTGGACGCAAAGACTTCTCTTTTCGCTTAGAAGAGAACCAGTGAGAAGATCCCGGCGGCGTATTATAATTAGCGCGTGCAAACACCCAGCCCTAGCACAGCAACCGGGTTTAAATAAATGCGGCTTGTTAAAAGTAGCAAAAGCGACACCCAACGACGTCGTGCTCAGGCCCTAAACAAGGAATGCAGAGTGAATAGTAATCCCTATGAGGAAACTGTTACACAAAGGAAATACAGTTATTAACTTTTTCTGACATCCGTCAATACTGAGGCAAGAAAAGACAAAATGTCTAGCCCAACTTGGTCTCCGGTCTGAAACTTGCAAATTCTGCTTCTGCTTAGGACCATGCGGCAAGAAAGACTGAGATGTCAGGACTGCAGCAATGGGAGACGAAGAACATCTAACCATTAAAGTGAGAATGTTTCATTGAGCAGTGGTTCAGGTGTTAAACTGGGATTATTTTTTATTTTAACTTTAAAATTTTTTTTAGGTGAGGCAGTAAAACCTGATGGACTTGAAGGTAGACAACACATACATTGTAGGTTATACGTAGCTGTTCCTACAGTCCTGAAACATGAATGTTGTGCAACTGAAACGTAATTAAGTTGTGATGGTTGCACAATGTAATTATGATAGACTTACACTGAATAAGCATTTAACCATCCACAAGGCATAGTGATGTACTAACGGTTTACATAGCTGAACATTGTCATGTGCCAGCTTTTCACATGCATGTGCAGCCATATCTCAGGAGCTGTTAAAATACAGAACATACCACTGCATACCATCAATGCCATATATATTTCAAAGATGAGGAAAGGTCACAAATCTAAAACATCTTCAGAAATTGCAAAAAAATAAAATGGTAAGTGGATCTAGAGCCTGATTAGATTTTATTGCCAGCACTGCTGTTTTATTTATATAATTTATCATTTGCAAACCAGGTATGGACTTCTGGTACATGCTCATTTCAACCACAAACCGTGTCATAAGATCAATAGTAAATGCAATATATGGATATAAAAATGTGTGTATGTGTGTGCATCTTTGGTTGTGTTGGGGTGGATGTCTGTATGCAGCTACTGAACCAGAATAGTTTTGACAAGTGGGAGGAAACTGGAGAAAACACACACAGACTTAAAAAGGGCATTCAAAAGAGGCACATTCTTTAGAGTTAAGATCCTATAATTGAGCCATTATGCTGCACTAATTTATCATATTTCTGCCTAACACCGGATTAGCATTGCAGCTGAACTCTGCCCTTCCCTTTATGGGAAGTAACCCACACTGTGACTCCAAGCATCTTTTTCAGGTTAAGTATTAGCTAGATATTGCTGTTTTACCTTTTCACTAAACAACTGTTTCAGACCAGACTTCATATGCAGGGATGAACTTTCTCTGTCTCTCCTTCTTCTTCTTTCTCTTTCTATCTTTCCCTTTTTCTCTGTCTCTGTCTTACTGTTCTACTCTGCCCCCCCCATAGGACATACCCTGAGTGATTGCCAGGATATTCTCAAGCCCTAGCCTGTGTTCTCTACTGCTAGACCCTGTGCCATTGGATTAGAGCATTGCTCCACATGACTGTCAGTTGCAGGAAGAAAAAGTATGTTTATGCATATACACCTAGCAACTGTTCAGAGTATTTAATGTTCTTGAAAATTCTGTGGCAGTGGAATTTATGTCACCACCTACCAATTCTAAACGTTCAGGCTACTGGAAGATGTAAGTACAAATATGGGGAGTAATGGACATACAAAAACATAAAAACAGAAGGCTGCCCAAATGTAACTACTTTATTAACTATAGTGGTAAGCGCTTTCATCCAGTATTACCGGCCTTCGTAAGACATGTTTAAAATGTTGTATGACTCAATAAATACAGTGTCCCCATCTGATCCATTCCAATTTAAAAAGATACACAATTAAAATATGATGTCGCCATTCTATGCAAATCAGCTCCGCCTACGTCTTCCTATTCAACTCATTACCACAGCAAATACTAACATTTATTATATTACATTTTAAAATAAAAATGAATAAATGTAAAATAAACTAAAATGGATTAAAAATAAACTAAAATAATGTACAACACTGCTCACCCTGTCAGTGACAATTAATACATATTCATCTTTTATAAGCCTTCATCTTTAAAAAAAACTAGAAACTGAAATTATCTCATTAAGGCCAGGAAAAAGTACCGAATTAAGGTAAATTTCCCACCAAAGTTCTTGTTGCTCTAACACAATATTCGAAGGACCTCCTCTAGGATTCTCTTTTACATGTTCTAAAACAACAAACTTAAATTTGTGATTCATAAATTCATTTATATGTTTAAAAGGAGCATTGGTGGACTTAAATATTTGGATCTCATAAATATGTTCATAAATGTGCTGTTTCAATTTACACTATATTTTCCAGACATAAAAGGCCAGACACAAGGTGCACTTTGCAGCATAAACCACCCCCTTGATATAGCAACTATACTGGCCTGAAATTACAACACATTTCCTGGATCACATGGTGATGCTGTGGATTTTTTGAATCGTATGACTTTTTAAACATATGTGATGAAGGCCAGTAATACTGGACGAAAGCGCTTACCATTATAGTTAATAAAGTAGTTAAGTTTGGGCAGCCTTGTGTTTTTTGTTTTTGTTTTTCAGTTAGTTTAGTTGGTCTTTGAGTAGTTGTTTGCATGGCAGGAGGCAGCCTTCATTAAGATATTCAGTCTAGATCCTAGACGGAATTCAAAACATTACAAAGTTCTGTGCACAGTCTGACTTTTAGTGGAGCAGTTATTGCAGCAACTGCAGCATAATTTATACCAGGAATTATCCTCTCTGTCTGCGTCTGGTTACGTTAATATACTACAAAGTGGTTCTTCCCTTGATGTTATCCCACCAGGGCAAGAACAATTTCATGCATTGAAATGCAATTCTTTTACCACCTGTACGAATCATATTGGATCTGGTAATATAAACTTGGACCAGTGGTTAGATCGGGATGCATTTTTTTCATCAGTCAATGACAATAATATATGCATTATTGAATCATCTTTAGAGTCATATTAGAAACTGTTAACTCATTATCGGAAATTAGAGCAAGAAAACATGTATTTTAGGGAATATATCAAACGCCAACAAGTTCTGAAAGGCCTGCATTGTTGGAAATTCCCTACTGGACTCTTACATTGCGATTTGTTGGATATGTGTTGATAGACATGGCTGCAAGTTTTTTGAATTGTTAATTAAATATAGTTCCAGAGAGATGGAACAACTGTATGTGGATATTAAGAAAATGGACTCTTCCATTAAACAAGGTATTAGTTTTCACCAATATAAAATCCACTATGATACTATATTCTTTGACACAGATAAAATGTGTAGAATGACCTTGCAGCGGAAAAACTGTATGTAAGCTAGAAAGGGATGAACTTTTGATGACTTGAATGGGAAAGCTTATCTCAGGCCTCCTAAAGGTCAACAGAGATTGGTGCGTAACCAAAATTCAACTGTTATGGAGTATAACGATCAACACCTGGTAATGGAATATTTTGTTTACAATCAACAGCCCTCTTCAGATCATGGTTTTCCATGACAGTCAGAGAGAATCCACAAAAAGAGGGTGAATTCCAACAGTGGTTACACTGACCCTGTACTGAGAAAACAACAGAGGACCATATATTTTTCAAACGGGAGGTTCTGGCAGAATTGGTAGGTTCTGTTCATAATGAAAACTCATACGTGCTGGTTAAAAATACTACAGGAGATTTCAATGTTTATAATTATTGCAGCTTTTACATTACTAGAGCTCATGCATATTTATTTAGTAAGGGGCTAACTTTTGTCCCTACTAGAAGAAGTGATATCACAAAAGTCATTACTGATTTGAAACTATTTACTAGGAAACTTAATTTAGCTGCTATGTTTGGATCTATGGATCAAATAGATAAGGGCCAAAAATATTTGAAAATACCAAGTACTTTTAACCCTGACTTATTAGCCATCTTTAAAAGGTTTGAACAAGTATGTGGATGGATATGAG
Source organism: Protopterus annectens (assembly GCF_019279795.1). Classification (NCBI taxonomy): domain Eukaryota; kingdom Metazoa; phylum Chordata; order Ceratodontiformes; family Protopteridae; genus Protopterus; species Protopterus annectens. The sequence goes on along the minus strand of NC_056745.1, from coordinate 1,452,518,540 downwards.
GTATTTATTATCATGGCCTGCCCAATATTTTGCCTCCAATTTAGCATCAGTTCAGTGGAAATTGATGGATGAGATCAAAGCTATGGGTGGTCTTAAATTTATGCAGCTCGATAAAGGTGGGAGTTTAATAGTTATGGATCAATTGGATTATAACCAGCGTATACTGCAAATGTTATATGATGACACCTGTGTGGAAGCTTTAATAAATGAGATTAACATTTCTTATAAGAAGATTGATTATTTTCTTCATGATATGTTAACTCGAGGGCAGATTACACCAGCGGAATTTATCTTTATGGATAATAGTACACCTAAATTGCCTACGATTTTCGGTGTGCCTAAAATCCACAAAGATCTGCTGAACCTGCCTTTAAGCTCTATTGTGTATGCAGGCAATTCAAAGAATTATTATATTGCAAAATTTATTAATTCCCAGTTAAAACATTATTTGTCAAACATTGTTTATTTATGCTGGCACTCCTGGGATTTCTTATCCAAGTGTAACCAGTTGGGTCCTTTTTGGATGGCATTTTTTTGACTATAGATGTGAAGGATCTCTTTATATGCATTCCATATGACATTGGAATTGAATGGTTTACCGATTTTTTTTTTTTATGGATCATTTGACTATTGGGCAGGACAAAATTAATGTGTTGTCTCATTTATTAGAACTGGTGTTGTATAACAGCTTTACTATGAAGGTCATTTGTGTCTTTTGGCTTTTCCCGGTTAGGAGTCGCCACAGCGGAACTCCGGTCCGCTAATGATTGGCAGTAGATTTTTACGTGGGGAGTTGCCAGCCCTGACGCACAACCTTCAATGAAGGTATGCCTGTTCATGTATGTCTCCACACAGAAGATGCTCTAGCTGAGAATCAAACATGACAACATCTTACTGTGAGGTGACAATGCTACCGCAGCACCACCACCGCAGTTTTTTACTATGAAGGTCATTATTTTAAGCAATTAAAAGGGGTAACTGTGGGTTCCCCCTTTGGGCCCTTATATTCTGATGTAGTGATTGCAATGTGGGAGCATCATTTTTTATTTAATAGTCCCTTCTTTGGTCATATAAAATTATATATTCGATTTTTAGATGATTTGTTCATTGCATGGACTGGCCCTAAAAATGAGGTAGCACTCTTCATGGATTAAATCAATGGTACAAATGAATTTTTACATTTTTCTTATCAAGTTAGAAATGATAGTATTGCATATCTTGATGTTTTGTTATTTAAAGATTTCAATGATAACTGTTTAAAATCCCAGATTTTTAGGAAGAACATGTATTCTAACAAATATTTGCATTTTACCGGTAACCATCCCTTTCAGGTAAAGAATGCTGTTATTAAAGGCCAGATGGTTAGGGTGGCTAGGATAGTTGCTTACTTTTATGATTTCCAACAAGAATGCAAATTCATAGTTCAGATGTTTTTTAATAGAGTTTATCCTACAGCCATGGTGAAATCTGTTCATAGGTGTGTACTAGACTAATGGCCCTGGAGCCTTTACATACCTAGCCCTTAGGATTACCCTGGCATTGTGCCACCTGACCTTAGTTCCCAGTGCTTCTGTCGAGTAGAGCCACTGGAGTGATCCCCGGGGTGAATTTTCTATTTCCCATCCACTCATCAAGATTTCTCTTGAAGAGGGCCAGTGAGGTGCTCTGTTTGATATGTATGGGAAGCCTATTCCATAGCATGGGCAGTCTCTGGGTTATGAACCTGTCCCTCCAGCACATTCTGTTGATTGTAGTAATGAGGTTGAGGTCTCTGGAGAGTGTGTGCGGAGGGATTGGGATTTCTTTAGATGTAGCATTTCTAACAGAGCTGGGTCAGACATGGCTTTGTAAGTCAAGCAGAAATCGCTTCTAAGTAGGCAATATGAGACAGAGAATAGTTGGAGTTTTTGAGCCTGTCCATATAGAACAAGTGTTTAAGGCCTAGTATCCTTTTTGTGAGGTACTTTTGCAGCCTTTCCAGTTGTTGCAGGTGTCTAGTGAGGTACATGCCAAATGGAGCATTGTACTTGATGATTGGCCTAATGAAGGAAGAGTAGAGGGAGACAATGACCACTTTCTTCCTGGATGCAAAACCCTTAGTAATGAGATGTGCCACATAGAAGGACTTTCTGACCACATTAGCAGTGTGGTGGTCAAAAGAGAGGTTGCTGTCAACCTGTGTTCCCAGATCTCTTATAACGCCTTCTGTGTTCAGTGGGCTACCATCAATGTGGTAGTTCATTGGAACTGGGTTTTTCCCAAAGGGAATGACGGCACATTTTTTGGCATTGAGCTTAAGGCCATGGTTCTGACACCAGTCGTTAATCTCTTTCTGTAGGATGTCAACATCACTTGGGGAGTTAATAATGGCTCCCAACTTGCAATCGTCTGCAAACATTGACAGACAGAGTCCCTTTGTGTTGGACTGGACTTCTGAGAAGTAGATACCAAACAGAAGAGGACCCAGTAGTGATCCTTGTGGGACTCCACTCATGACTGGTCAGCAGTCTTAATTGGAGTCAGCTACTTTCACACTGTGGGTTTTATCTGTGAGCCAATTTGCAACCCACCTAGTGATATAGGGGTTGATGTCTAGCTTAGTGATTATTTCAATGATTCCTGAGTGGGGAATGGTATCAAAGGCATTGGCCAGATCAAGGTAGGCTGTTTTATTTTTTTTATTTTATTTTACATTTGTTTACTTGGAAAGTCCAACTTGGAATGAAACCATTTTTCAGCGAAGGCCTGGGGAGAAATGCTCCAGGCACGTCTTTGTAACATGGGAGGAAACCGGAGTACCCAGAGGAAACCCACACGAATGCAGGGAGGACATGCAGACTCCACACAGAAGGCACCCCAGCTGAGAATTGAACCAGAGAACCTCTTGCTGTGAGATGACAATGCTACTCCTGCACCACCCACTGCGCTGTCTAAACCTCTCAGCTGTTCAGATTTTTGCCTCATATTTTTGGTCTGTTTTTCATGAAATTGTGGTTTCCTGACAAATTAGTGGCAAATCATTAAAGATTGAAGATAGGAAATAATGACAGACGTTTCAGTTTCAGACTTCACACCCTTCAGAAAATTTATGTTAATGCAAAACCTGTTCTATCAACTTTCTAAGTTTGTAAGAGCAATATTTAAAAAGTGTCCCTATTTTTGGGCCTTTGCCCCACTTTTATGCATGGCTTTGTCCAGATTTCTTGTTTTACTGTGGCAGGTCTTGTCCAGATATGGATTTGCTGTGTCCAGGACTGTTTGTGAGCTCCTAAGCCCCCCCCCCCACTTAACTGGGGTTAAACTATTCCTGGCGCCATAGTCTGTTCTTCAGAATTTCCCTTGCAACTAGCCAGCTTTTTAGTTTTAGCACTCATCTGTTTCTTTGAGCTCAGCACTTGTTTAGAACTCATTGTAAGCACTAAATAAGTTACAAATTACAACAGCACTCAACTTTCCTCACTTGTCTAGAGGAAAACAGTTTTTAGTACTTAATAAATAAGCACCTATTCAGGCATGTCTAAAGGTCAGCTCTCAGTGTTTTCTCTTGTCTACCTGATGAATCTGGGCATCTTGGGACAATGCAGCAATTGCCTCATGTACACAGACAACCCTCTCCTCCTACCACCCAACACTACGATCTGTGAGAGATGCACTTATATAGCCAAACTGGAAGCAAAGCTCTCTTCACCAAAGACTGGCCTAGACAGTCAAGAGGAGAAGATAAACACTTACACCGCACCACACTCATCACATAGTCTCTCAAAATCTACACCACCAAAACACACACACAGAAGCACAAAACACACACCTACATTCACGGAGGCTCTCAGTACAAATCTGCCCAAACAGAGACCTCCAAAGCAGAAATGCAAGCAACTTCCACCCCCCAACACAACCCAAATGACACATAGCCCACATACTCAGTGTGCCACTCAACTACAACCCATAAGGCATAATGTAACCAACACTCTAGTCATAGGTGACTCTATAGTCAGGCACATTGATGTTCCACTCACCAGGCTAAACAAGGAAAAAGTTACTGTCAGCTGCTTGTCAGGTGCCAGGATCCACCACATAATGCATGCACTCAGGTCACTCCACAACAAGTACAAATATGACTTTGTCATTGTCCATGTTGGTGTGAATGACCTGAGATGTACCTCCCTGGACTACATGAAAAGAGACATGGAGGAGCTCTCCGATCTTGTAGCCCAGGCCGGTATGACCCTAGCCCTGAGTAGCATCCTGCCATCACCCAGAATGACACCACAGTAACTGTCTTTCGGCTTTTCCCGGTTAGGGGTCGCCACAGCGGAACTCCAGTCCTCTAATGATTGGCAGTAGATTTTTACGTGCTGGCTTGCCGGGCCTAACGCACAACCTTCAACGAAGGAACACCCATTCACACATGTCGACACACAGAAGATGCTCTAACTGAGAATCGAACGTGCAATGTCTAACTGTGAGGCGACAATGCTACCGCAGCACCACCACCGCAGTCCAGAATGACACCACAGTACAAGGACAAAATGATTGACTTTAACAATTGGCTAAGCTTCTGGTGCCATTCTAACGGAATCCAGTATCTGTCTGCCTGGGATGACATGATCGACAGACCACACTGCTTTGCCAGAGATGGCCTGCACCTGTTGCCCTTGGGATTCTGGATACTGACAAAGGCTCTTGCCACCCCTGTAGTGCCTTTTTTATGCAAGGTTCAGATGACAAATTCACCACCGTAACAGGTACAAGCAAGCAAAATCTGAGGGTAATGCTACTCAATGCTAGAAGTCTAAACCTCAAAATGCACTCACTCGAGGCACTCCTTAAAATGGAGAACATTGACATCTGTGCAGTGACAGAGACCTGGTTCAAAGCTCCAGAGAGCACCCCTGCATTACCAGGCTATAATTCATACCACACCTTCCGGCCACCAAACCCAGACCGAAACACTAAAGGTGGAAGAGTGTCCATATTCATTAAGGATATCCACACCTCCAAGCTAGTTGCTCAGCATAATGCATCCAAGATTATCCAAGTTCAACTAACTCTGGGCAAAACTGCAATCCAGATTGTAGTTTGCTACAGACCCCCTACCATGCCCCAGGATTCCCACTCCTCTTTTCTTGATACACTGGAAAATATTAAGGTACAGCCCAACACTCTAATAATGGGTGATTTCAATTACCCTACCATTAACTAGGAAAACTACTCATGTACCAAAACTTTTGCTCAACGTTTTCTGGAAATCATCAATTCCAATGCCTTGGATCAACTTATCCACACCCCCACTAGGGGCAGCAATATCCTAGACCTGGTCATCACCAACATGGGTGACTGGTGTTCCACACCAGAGGTCAGCTCCTCGTTGGTCAGATCCGACCACAAGCTAATCACCCTAGACATCCACATCCCGCTCCCCCCCCCCATTAGGAAAACAACCGTGAAAAATTTCTCCAAAGCCAACTTCACGCTTCTTAAGACAGAAGTGGCAAAGTTCACGACACCCATGCAGATGGACAATAGAGGTACTACTGCTGAATCCTACACAAATGCACTTTATAAGCACTTACACGAGTGCATGGATCATGCTATCCCTAACAGAACTAAGATGCTATCCTCCAAAAAAAGGAAGCCAATCTGGTGGTCTTCTGCCTTAAACAAACTCTACAACAGAAGAAAGAAACTGCTGCAAAAAAGAGTAAAATCCCACGATTGGAGGAACTCCCTGGTCAGCCTCAGTAAGAAGCTGAGATCCCTCATAAAATCCTCCAAAGCTAGTTATGAAAACAAAATTGCCACTGATTCTAAAGACAACCACAAAGCATTCTATAGCTATGTCAAGAATCTCAATGGCAACACTCAGATCTGCTCTGAGTTACAGCACAATGACACTAAATATACAGAACCAACTGATATTGCCAACATCCTGGCAGATAGGTTCAGTGCTAACTTTACCCCCCTCTCACCCCTTAAAGGGCCCATCTTTATACCAGAAGAATGCAAAGTTCCTGTAATCACGGCTGCACAGGTGAAAACCTCACTCTCCAAAGCCAAGAACACAGCATCCATGGGATCTGACAACATCCCAGGCTGCCTTCTACATGAACTACAGAATGAACTGGCTCCCCACCTAAGTACCATGTTCAGTCATAGCCTCACCTCAGGCTTTGTGCCCATTGAATGGTGCACCGCGACAGTTATCCCACTCCACAAAGGGGGGGCCACAATAGAACCCAGGAACTACCACCCCATTAGCCTGACGAGCCTCATCTGCAAGGCCATGGAACGTATCATCATGGAACTCATAAACAAAGACATTGGAGATCTCCAAACTCTGGACCCCACACAGTTTGGGTTTGTAAAAGGCAGATCATGTCTCCTAAACCTGATAGACTTCTTTGAAGTAGTCACAAAAGCCATAGATGAGGGTAAGGTGGTTCACACAGCCTATCTAGATCTCACCAAGGCATTCGACACCATCCCCCACTCTGGAATTATAGATAAACTCACTAAACTAGGTATAAATCCCTATGTCACAAGATGGGTTGCCAACTGGCTTACTGACAGAACCCACACTGTGAAAGTAACAGACTCCAAATCAGACTTCAGACCAGTGACAAGTGGAGTACCACAGGGTTCAGTCCTGGGTCCTCTCCTGTTTGGTATCTACTTCTCTGAAGTACAGGCTAACACAGAAGGTCTTTGGCTAACTAAATTTGCAGATGACTGCAAACTAGGAGGCATAATCAAAACTCCTAACGATGTGGACATCCTACAAAAGGGCCTCACTGAGACAGATGCCTGGTGTCAAAGACATGGTCTCAAGCTCAATGCCAAACAGTGCATTGTCATCTCCTTTTGGTAAAAACTCTGTACCCATGAACTACCACATAGGCGGTAGTCTACTTAACACCGAAAGTGTGATGAGACCTTGGGACACAGGTGGACAGTAGTCTCTCCTTTGATAATCACATCGCCACAGTGGTCAGGAAATCCTTCTACGTGGCACACCTCATCACAAAAGGTTTCTCATCCATAAAGAAAGAGGTCATTGTTGCCTCTACTCATCACTCATTAGACCCATTATAGAGTACAACGCCCCTTTTGGTATGTACCTCACAAGACATCTACAACAACTGGAAAGGCCGCAAAAATACCTCACAAAGAGGATTACTGGCCTCAAACAGATGCCTTACGTAGACCATCTCAAAAAACTCCAACTTTACTAGTCGTATATCACATACTCAGAGGCAATCTCTGCCTAACATACAAAGCTATGTCAAACCCAGAGCTGTTGGACATGCTCCACTTAAAGAAATCCCAATCCCTCTGAGCTACACACTCTAGGGACCTAAACCTTGTCACCACAATAAACAGAACATGCTGGAGGGATAGATTCCTGTCCCAGAGACTTCCCATACTCTGGAACAGACTACCTATCTATGTCAAACAGAGCTCCTCATTAGCACTCTTTAAGAAAAATCTTGATGACTGGATGGGTAATAGGAAATTCACCCAGGGGATCACTTCTGTGGTTCTGCTTGACAGGGGCACAGAAAAATAATTTTCTTGGGTGGTGAAAGCGAGGGTACCTTTTTGGCTAGGCTTGTATAGGCCCTAGGGCCAAATAGCCTAGTACCTACCTATGAACCTATGAGAGGTGTGGCACTATCTTAAATTAGAATTCAATTAGAAGTTATAAATAAAAGGTTGAGAGGCCAATATGCATCAATATTAATTCCATCACAATGTAATGGGCCTGAACCTGGATGTGAAGGGTTTATTGCTATTTCCACAAGCAGTTAGTTTAATGTAGGTCTAGTATTTGTGGGCCTAGGGATATTCAATATGATGACTTTGCCATCAGCTGTAGCTGCTAGGAGATGCAACACCCTACAGGTTATTAATGACAAGAATTCTTCCTTTAATTGCAGTAGATTGGAATATATTGAGTTTATTACCACTTTTTCTGTGGATAGTAAAGGTATATTGAACATAATAAAAAAGCAATGGGAATTGATAGTAGATGACAAAGAAGTCCATGCAAAATTAGGGCCATGTCCTAAAGTAATTTATAGGAGGGACAGAAATTTCAAAGACTGGTGCAATAATTTAACATTTTGAAAGATAAACATCCAGGGAATATGGCAAAATGTGGCATATGTAATCAGTATAGCTATATTTCTGAATGCAATAACATTATTCTAGGCGGGAAACTGGTTGTAATTTCAGGCTGGTATAGTTGCTCTGTCAAGGGTGTGGTTCATGCTGCGAAGTGCACCTCGTGTCCGGCCTTTTATAGTGGGAAAACAGAGCATAAATTAAAGCAACATATTTATGAACATGTTTTTGAGATCCAAAGATCTAAGTCCACCAATGCTCTTTTTAAACATATAAATGAATTTATGAATCATGAATTTAGGTTTGTTGTTTTAGAACATGTAAAAGAGAATTCTAGTGGAAGTCCTTCGTATATTGTGTTAGAGCAACAAGAACTTTGGTGGCAAATTTACCTTAATGTGATTGTTTTTCCTGGCCTTAATGAGATAATTTCAGTTTCTAGTGTTTTAAATATGAAGGCTTATAATAGACAAATGTGTTTTAATTGTTGTTGACAAGGTGAGCAGGGTTTATTTTATTTTGAATCCATTTTAGTTTGTTTTACATTTATTCATTTTTATTTTAAAATGTAATATAATAAATGTTAGTATTTGCTGTGGTAATGAGCTGAATAGGAAGACGTAGGCGGAGCTGGTTTGCATAGAATGGCAACATCATATTTTAATTGTGTATTTTTTAAATTGGAATGGATCGGATGGCGACACTTTATTTATTGAGTCATATGACCTTTTAAACATGTCAGATAAAGGCTGGTAATACCGGACTAAAGCACTGACTACTATAGTTAATAAAGTAGTTACGTTTGGGCAGCCTTCTGTTTTTTGTTTTTGTTTTTCATTTAGTTTAGTCGGTGTTTTAAGTAATGGACATACCTGGAAAGCATCTACTGGGAGGAATACATACCTATATACACATGCATACATACATACATACATTCATATATTTCATGCATAAACAATAATGCCATTCTAGCCTACCAATATACCAAAACAGTTGTTCCCAAAATAATTGTCCAGGCTGTTCTTAAAAATATCTGAACCAGTGCCTGCTTTATTTTAATTTGGTAGTCTGTTCATGCATCAGCTGCTCTTTCAGGGAACCAATTAGTACACTTCTTATTCCTATAGAATCTTCGACATAGGTTGATAACCTCAAACATTCCCCAAAGTAGCTGTCTCTAAATGCCCTTTATGCTTAAATAAGGTGTCCTCTTAAATATCTATATGACACTGTACAAGTTCAGATATTGTAGTCTTTCATAATATCTTATTTTTTCACATCCATAGATGCCGTTTCCGCTGTACTCTTTCAAGTTTACCCATATGCTTATTTTCTTATAAGATTTCTATATTGTTATTTCATAGTTGTTTGCATCTAACGTAAGTAACAAATAGTGACTTTGTCATTTCTAATTTCCTGGACTTTAAAAATCTTTCTGTGCAACATGTATTTCTGTAACTCTCATTAACCAATCGGTTGATATGATTAGAAAAATTCAAAGCTGAATCTTCCCGTATACCAGGACTTAGTACAGCGCACACTGATTGAAACAGTAGATTCATTTAAGTACTCACCTTTCAGTTTATGTCTCCTAAATCTCATATGCTATATCAGCATATTGTTCTCCTGTGCCCAAATTGTCACCTTGGTCAAATGCAGACATGTGCTATCTGTAATGCATGTAATCAGTTTACCTACTCTCAAGTCGTCTACATACAGACTGTAAAATCGTAGCTATTTGAAATGTTGTGACTCTCTAGAGTCAGTACTGAAACACAGAGATTGAATGGCCAAAAGATTGGCCTTGCATATATAAGTACAAGGTGCAATTTCATGGCATATTCCTTTTCTCAGCGGTATGGAGATCTCGGTATTGGTATATATATAAGTTCAGGGTAGGTACAACACCCTGCAAAAAAGTTCTAAAGAGAAGAGCAATTTTTGAGATTCGCTTTTCTCCTATGTGTTTAGTCTCTTTATTTGTTTATTTTTTTGGCTTTTCGGCAGTAGACATTTTGAGTGCCGACATTTCAGTAGGAAGCCCTGTAGAGCACCTCAGATGAAAAAGATAGATTGAGAGATGCAATCTAAACAAGTATGGGCCTAGGACAGAGCCCTGATGGACACTGACTGTAATTGCAAATTTCCCCTGTCCAATTGCTGTACAATACTTGCTATGTCCTATTTTGCAGCTATCCATCTTATCAAGAGTAATTCAATGCCTAGTTCTAATTTATTGATCAGTGTTTTGTGTATAGCTCTATCAAATGCTGAAGTTAAATCTATATAAATTACATCACAGCACAATTTTTCATTGATTGCTTTTATTATGTTATAGAACATCATGTTACAGGTGACGGTAGATCTGTTTTCAACTTATGCATGCTTTATGATCAAAACCAAATGGCAAATTGTTATTGAATATCTGTGTTAGTCAGGAATTGTCCATAGTAAACACCATGATCAAGCGCAATGCTACTTATAAATGTGCTTGGCTCCAGAGCATCTAGGGCACAAACTGCTGACTCTGTAGCTGTCTCATTAGACTTGAGGCCATATGTTCTGGACACTCAGGCCAAGAGATGAACTGACCTGGCAATCAACTCATCATTGAGTGGTATTAAACTGTAGCAAAGAGAATTGTCACCCAAAAGCTCTGGGAGGCCCAAAGATATAGTGAATATGTCTGGGGAATGCTTGCAACAGCTTTTGTCTCTTCTATACTTGGTGATCTTGGGGATATGATGTTTGAATAAATCCTGTTGAAATCCTCACTAAATGAGGTGGTGGCAAGCAGCTGTGGCTAGAAGGTAGTTAGTGTTTGTCATGGCAATAACCCCAAGTCCTTGTGATGGACAACAATGAGGAGACAAGCAGTCTAGTTTAAGAAATAAGTCTTCCATGCAATAGCTTGTGTGTGCGTGGGGGTGGGGAGTGGTTTCCATATTTGATTTGTAGGCAAGATGTTCCAGAAAAGCTGCAGCTGTAGCAGTCACTAGAATGAAGATCTTTGAGTGGGATAGGTTTGTTATAGCTAAGGAGAATGACTTTTGCAGGGTCTCAAATAATTTCTGGCAAACTATTTAACAGCTTAGTTGGAAGAGGAGGAATATTGCCCAGACTGTTCTCAGGAAGGGCAGATAAATCCTGCCCTTTAATTTTAGGGGGAAGGCACATGGTGAACATACTTGCTTTTCCAAAAATGAGTAGTAGGATTGGGTTAATTTCTGCATATGATGTCAGTGTATCAGTTCAACAACTTGTGATTTGGGATACTGCAGTAGTGCAGACAGTTTGGCTAGAATTGTTGAAAACACTGGATACTTTAGATGTGTCATTACTGTACATTTTCCATTTTGTACAGAAGTCAGAAATATTATTTATATAGCAGCCAGTGGGGGTAGTTATCCTCATTCTCAGAAATCAGAACATGAGTGCATGTCCCAGTTAATTGACCTAGCTCCCCCATGGCTCCCCCATTTCTCTCTACAAACTAGCTGCTAGTCTTACTAATGTACTTTAGCTAAACCTTTACTTTCTCTTAATCTCTTCTTCCAAATATCTACCTGCAGTCTACCTAAAAAGCCTTCTAGACACCCCCTTTAAACTATACAAACTTTCATTATAATGTGTTCTGTCAGTCTACCTAAAATTATTGTAACTAGATAAACCAACTGGATTTCTTGATTGCAATAATTACTGTTGTAAGTTATTATCAACTGCTAGTACATCAACAAAGCTACCTGTAGTTTGTAATCTACAGAAATGTAATGATCACTGTGCTTCATTCTTTGCTAAATGTTTTTTATACTTTGTGGAGCTTTTCTCCCTGGGCCTCTACTGAAAATGGATTCCTGACCCAGTCAGACTTTCCTGGTCAACAAATGTCAATTAAATAAATAATGAATAAATAAACTCAAAGAATTGCATGAAGATGTCTACTGTTTGTTATGGGTCATCTACCATGTCTTCACAGATAGTTACTAGGTGCCTAGTCCAGGAGACTAATGATCCTACCCAGATTACTCCAGAGTGCTGCTTGGTTAAGTGTCTCGGCCAGAGTTGCACAACAGACAAATGGAGGCTGTGGGAGTCAAACCCTGGACTACAGGAAACAGCTTGTTAATAGTTCATAGTCTTAAACCTGTCTTATTTTTTACAATGTTATTTTTTTCTCTTTGTTCTTGACAATACATAGAGGTCTCAGTCAATGATTTCACAGCAAGTGAAGGTCATAAAATGATATACTTAGATTATTATATGCATTATCTTCTCTTGTAGTTTGCTGCCATATTCATATCATCCTGTGATAGCAAAGCAGTGCATTGCTAATAAAGTGCATCTTGTGACACCAAGCTATCTGACACCGCCTATGCAAGAACTTCATAAAAGGTATGCATGTCTGACACCACCTATGCAAGAACTTCATAAAAGGTATGCATGTCTGACAGTGTTATAAATAACTGGTAACTCATAAGAATGAATTAACTTTGGAAAAGTTAAGAGCATCTGTCAATTATCTAAAGAAGTGTGATGTCACTCACCATTATTATAGCTTAGATAATCTCTCTTTTTTTTCACGTCTTACCTTAGTGCTGAAGATGCTGGTATAACAGTGGTGAATGAGGTCGGCTTGGATCCTGGCATTGACCACATATTGGCAATGGAATGCTTTGATAAGGCAAAAGAACAAGGAAGCACAGTAAGTGATGGACGAAGTGAAAATTAATTTGATGTATAATTAAGATTTATACCGATTATATGCACGCATAGGAGTGTATCTGACATATGTCATAACACCTTGAAACCTGTGCTACTTCTGATCTGTCTGTGAGAAATATGCAAACTGCTGCAAATATATAGTGGCACTGCTAGGATCTCTATAAATTGAAAAATATATAAATGATTGAATATATAAAAATATTAGGAACAGAAACTGCAAGATGAGAAAAATATTAAGACTGCATGAAACTGGAGAATATAGTGTCCATTTGTGGCTTGATTAATATACATCTTACATACTTGGGCAGGGAAAGGTTGGAAGAGTTTTGGAGAAAGAAAAATCAAATGCCTAAAGTGATTTTTGGTAAACTGGTCTCTTAGGAGGAGCTTGAACATCACTCAAGCTATGCTAATAATGAACTTGGATGTGCAGCCCATTATGGGTAAGATTACAAAGGATGTGTACGTGTGTGTGTGTGTGTGTGTGTGTGTGTGTATACATATATATATATATATATGTATGCACACTCTATAAACTGTTTGTAAGTTTCTTGGAGGCCAGTGCTTGATTCGACTAAAGTGAAGTCTCTGTGTTCACCAGTGGCAGTGGTTAACACTGAACAGCCTGCCTGTCCCTGTAGGAGTGGTTACTGCCTAGAAGCTGTAGTTTTATTGGCCATTTTGGGTCAGTTCTAAACTCCTTGATTTCCATCTCTTAAAACCCTGCTGCCTCGTGGTTTTCGCGTCTTTCCAGGCTTGTTAGTTATTGCTGAAGCACCTACCAAGGGGAGAAAATGCTGAGAGGAGAAAGGAGCCACTTTTGAGATTTTAAGTATTTTCTTCTGCTTTTTTGTTAAGAATTACTGCTTTGCCACCTACTTTTCGGCATTCTCCAGCTTGCTAAAGTTTATATCTGTATTAGAAACAGTATTTAGAACACATCTAGAGCCTGTTTACTGCATTTCCTGTGTTGCACTTAATTTAAAATCATTTTTTTCTCTTAAAACTGCATTTTACCTGACTTTGGCCTAGCACTCAAGTGTGGGGTCATTTATTGCACTGTTGTGATTATTTTGCTACTTGTGTATCTCTGCTACCTTTAAACTAAAACAAAAAAAAAAAAAAACAAAAAATCTTGCTTTTTCCCACTTTCTGAAATTTAAGAAAGTTCAGTTACAGATTTGCTGTTCTGAACTGTTTGTAAGTTTCTTGGAGGCCAGTGCTTGCTTGGACTAAAGGGTAGTCTGTGTGTTCACCAGTGGCAGTGGTTAATACTGAACAGCCTGCCTGTCCCTGTAGGAGTGGTTACTGCCTAGACGCTGTAGCTTTATTGGCCATTTTGGGTCAATTCTAAACTCCTTGATCTCTATCTCTTAAAACCCTGCAGCCCTCTTTTAGCGCGGTCTTGTGCACAGAGCAGTGTCGGGCAGCGCAGCTTAAACAAGCTTAAACTATTCCCGGCTCCACAAAGTGTACTCTTCACTTTTTCCCTTAGAACTGCTCTAAATCTCAAATTAAGCACTCTGTTCTCATGCTAAAGCCCCGTACTTGCTTGTAAAAGTAATCTCATAGGTAAACACAAACTAAAGCACTACATCCTCTTATACTCCTTCAAAGCACTTGCTCCCTATTGGTTCTTTCTGATCAGTCAATAAGTAGTTCCCTATATTATTCAGGCATGTCCAAAGGTCAGTTTCGAGTTTACTCTCCAGTCCAGCTGGTGAATCTGGGAATCTTGAGGCAATGTTACAACTGCCTTATGTATACAGACCACCCTCTCCTCCTCCCAACAAGCTCAAATATATGTGAGAGATGCAACTGTATAGCCAAACTGAAGGCTAAGCTCTCTCAACCCAGTAGTGGCACAGCCTGTCAGGAGGAGAAGGTAACCACACACACCACAAATCCAGTCTCACATAGACCTATCGCATCAGCAAACCAAACACATAAACACACAAAAACATACTCGGAGGCTCTAAATAAAAATCTGCCTAAGCAGCAGAGACCTCCAAAGCAGACATCCAAGCAACACCTACCACAAAACAATATCCACGTAGCACATAGCTCACAGTGTGCCACGCAGTCACAGCCCTTAAGGCTAAACAACACACCTAATACACTTGTAATAGGTGGCTCTATTGTCAGACACACTGACGTCCCACTCACCAGGCTGAACAAGGAGAATGTCACTGTAAGCTGCCTGTCGGGTGCCAGGATCTGCCACATAACACAAGCACTCGGGTCACTCCAAAGCAAGTACAAGTATGACTCCGTCATTGTCCATGCTGGTGTGAATGACCTGAGATGTACTTCCCTGGACTACATGAAAAAAGACATACAGGAGCTCTTTGATCATGTAGCCCAGGCAGGTATGACCCTGACCTTGAGTAGCATCTTAACCTCACCAAGAATGATGCCACAGTATAAAGACAAAATGATCAATTTTAACAATTGGCTTATTGGTGTCATTCAAAGGGGATCCAGTGTCTGTCAGCCTGGGATGACATGCTCGACAAGCCACGTTGTTTCTCTAGGGACGGCTTGCACCTGTCATCCCTGGGTTTTCGAAATCTGGCTAAGGCTCTTGCCTCCCTCATAGTGCCTTTTTTAGGCAAGGCGCAAAAGACAAACCCACCCCCATAGACCACACAAAGAAAAAAAACTAAGGATAATGCTGCTCAACGCCAGAGGTCCAAACCTCAAGATGCTCGCACTCGAGACTCTCCTCAGTATGGAGAATATTGATATCTGTGCAGTAACAGAAACCTGGTTCATGGCTCCTGAGAGCACCCCAGCACTACCAGGCTATACTTCATGCCATGCTTTCCGGCCCCAAAACTCGGACTGAACCACAAAAGGAGGGGGAGTATCCATATTTATCAAAGATACCCACACCTCCAGGCTAGTGGCACTGCACGAAGCTTCTGAGACCATCCATGTGCAACTAACAGTGGGCAAAACTGCCTTTCAGTTTGTAGCCTGCTACAGACCACCCTCCCAAACACAGGAACCTCACTCGGCTTTCCTGAGAACACTGGAGAATATGAAGGTCCCTCCAAACACTATTATATTGGGTGACTTCAACTACCCAAATATCGATTGGGAAAACTACTCAAGCACAAACACCCTCGCCCAACAGTTCCTAGAATTTATAAACTCAAATGCTATGGAACAACTGGTCACCACTCCCACAAAAGGGGAAAACATACTGGATCTGGTCATCACCAACATGGGGTCTCTATGTTCTACACCAGAGGTATACCCCTCATTGGTAAGATCAGACCATAAACAAATCTCACTGGACATCCATATTCCGTCCCCACCCCTAGCCAAGGAAACCATGGTGAAGAACTTCTCAAAAGCAAACTTCACACTTCTCAAAACTGAGGTGGAATCCTTCAAAGCCCCCGGGCCAGTGGACAATACGGCCCAAAATGCAGAATCCTTTACAAAAGCATTCTGTGGACACCTACAGGAATGCATGGAGCATGCTATCCCAAATAAAACCAAGACTCACTCCTCCAAAGGCAGGAGACCTGTCTGGTGGACCCCGGCCATAAATAAGCTATACAACAGAAGGAGAAAGCTACTATATGACAGAGCAAAATCCCAAAAAGGGAAGGCGTCACTGATCAGTATTAACAAGAAACTACGATCCCTCATAAAATCTTCTAAGGCCAGCTTTGAAAGAAAAATTGCACAAGACACTAAAGATAATCACAAGGCCTTCTTTAGTTATGTCAGAAACCTGGGAGGCAACTCCCAGATATGCTCTGAGTTAGTGCAAAATGACAAAAAATTCACTGAACCCACAGACATTGCCAACATCCTGGCAGAAAGGTTCAGTGCAAACTTCTCCCCCTTCCCCCCCAAAAGAGCAAATGTCTATCCCAACAGAGTGTAGCCTTCCTGAGATCACAGATGCACAGGTGAGAGCTGCCCTCTCCAAAGCTAAAAACACAGCATCAATGGGACCAGACAGTGTCCCGGGCTGCGTCTTACACGAGCTCCAAGAAGAACTAAACCCTCATATAAAGTCACTGTTCAATCTCAGCCTTACTACAGGATATGTTCCCAAGGAATGGCATACAGCAACAGCGGTCCCACTCCACAAAGGTGGTGCCACAACAGATCCTGGAAACTATCGCCCTATAAGCCTGACTAGCCTGGTCTGCAAAGCTATAGAATGTATCATCATGGAAATCATAAACAAAGACATTGGGAACCTCCAGACACTGGATCCTAACCAATTCAGCTTCATTAAGGGCAGATCTTGCCTCTTGAACCTGGTCGACTTCTTTGAAACCGTTACCAAAGCCATAGATGAAGGGAAGGTAGTCCACACAGCCTACCTGGACCTCGCAAAGGCCTTTGACACAATACCTCACTCGGGCATCATAAATAAGCTCACCAGCTTAAATATCAACCCCTATCTCACAAGATGGGTTGCAAACTGGCTCAGGGATAGAACCTACATGGTCAGAATAGCAGGTGCCATGTCAGACTCTAAACCAGTTACAAGTGGTGTCCCACAAGGCTCAGTCCTGGGACCTCTCTTGTTCGGTATATATTTCTCTGAGGTACAGGCTATCACTGGTGGACTGTGGCTGACCAAGTTCGCAGATGACTGCAAACTGGGTGCTATAATCGACTCTCCGACTGACACAAGCATCCTGCAAAAGGGTCTCACAGAGATGGATAACTGGTGCCAGAGCCATGGCCTAAAGCTAAATGCCAAAAAGTGCATAGTCATCCCCTTTGGAAAAAACAAAGTGCCCACAAATTACCACATAGGTGGTAATCCATTAAGTATGGAAGAAGTAATTAGGGACGTGGGGACCCAAGTAGATAGCAATCTCTCCTTTGACAATCACGTTGCCAAAGTGGTTAGAAAGACCTTCTATATAGCCCACCTTATCATGAAAGGGTTCACATCTAGATCAAGAGAGGTCATTGTGCCCCTCTACTCATCATTTATCAGGCCCATAATTGAGTACAATGCCCTGTTTGGGATGTACCTTACCCGACACCTTCAGCAACTGGAAAGATCCCAAAAGTATCTCACCAAAAGGATCAAGGGGCTCAAACAGATGCCCTATGCAGTTCGGCTAAAGAAACTCCAGCTCTACTCATTTGCGTACCGTCTACTCAGAGGCGATCTGTGTCTGACGTATAAAGCCATGTCCAACCCAGAATTAATGGACATGGTTCACCTCAGGAAATCTAAATCCCTTAGAGATACACGCTCCAGGGACCTGAACCTCAGCACAGAAATAAATAGGACATGCTGGAGGGACAGAGTCATATCCCAGAGGCTCCCCTCACTCTGGAACAAAATCCCAGTCCATGTCAGGCAGAGCCCCTCACTGACCCTCTTCAAGAGGAATCTTGACGAGTGGATGGGAGATCGTAAGTTTACACCTGGGATCTCTTCTGTGTCGCTGCTTGACAGAGGTACAGTAAACAAACCTTAAAAGGGCTACCTTCTGTGACCTACTATACAGAGGCACAGTCAACTAATCTAAAAGGGTGGCGAAAGCCAAACATACTCTGGCTAGGCTTGTAGATGCCCTAGGGCAGATAGCCTAGTTATCAACCTATGAACCTATATATATTTATATATATATGTATAGCTCTACGACATTTTACTGAATTCCCATTTCACTGAAAGTCAAATTAGTGTGCACTTTTCACTGAAACTCAATTCACTAAAAACTCAATTCACTGAAACACATTTCACTGAAAGTTATATATGACCTTTTCCCCACTGTAGTGCAACCCTGGAGTTAGTGTATATAGTAAGGGGGGGTGTAGCCCCCCACATATTTTAAATATTTTGAACTATATACATGGATACTTGCAATCCCAATATATTACTCTTTTCCGAACATAATATATACTTAAAATATGTAGGGGGATACACCCCCTTACTATATATACTAAACTCCAGAGTTGCACTACAGTGGGGAAAAGGCCATATATAACGTTCAGTGAAATGTGTTTTAGTGAATTGAGTTTTCAGTGAATTGTGCTTTCAGTGATTTGTGTTCAGTCATTTGAGTTTCAGTGAAATGTGCATTCAGTGAAATGTCCTAGACCCACACACACACACACACACACATATATATATATATATATATATATATATATATATATATATATATATATATATATATATATATATATATATATATTTATATAGTGCAATGGTTCACTTCATCTCAACTCCAAATACATGTCCAACTGACGTACACCGAGCTTCCTCTCACTACCACGTATACTACTCACTCAGTCTCCTCTCTTACCCCTCTATCCTCCCCTTCCATCCCATTAGCCCTTCTAGCTTGTTCCACCTTCGTGTGGAGCTTCTGCTTTATATCTGCTTGAGTTTAGTGTAATATTTGTATACAAGATTTAGGTATATGAGTTTAGAACAGTATCTGTTTGAGCTTAGTATTATCTGTATATACATCCTACCTTTATTCCTAGCCTGTAGCTAGATATTGGTACATCTGTCCATTACTATGTTTCATATTGTATGTATAGCTAAAGTTGGCTGCAGTATGTTTGCTGCAGTATGTATTTGCTGTTTTATGTATATTCAATTGTTCTTCATGTACCTTGCTGCTCATGTATTATTCTGTGGAGCTTTTCTCCCCGGGCCTCCACTGAAAAAGGATCTGTGTCCAGTTGAAATTTCCTGCTAAACAAATGTAAATTGTTTGTGTTTGTGTCTTTTGGCTTTTTCTGGTTAGGGGTCGCCACAGCGGAACTCCGGTCCGCTAATGATTGGCAGTAGATTAGAAAGAAATGTTTATCTCATTGCTCAACCTCAGATTCGGGAGGAACAATGTGGAGACGATACAAGCTGTAGACTTGTTTGACAGTACTTTAACCTTATTCACTTGTATGAAGGGATCAAACTAACTTTCCAATGAAATCTAAGTTGTTTCACAGACTAGATGAAAGACTCTAAATGCATGCACTTTTTTGTGTTGCGTGATGTTCTGTGGGACTTTAAGGTATCTGGCCAGCAGTTACAGGCTGTTTGGTCCCTATATGAATATAGTGAGAACCGTGCATACACCCTTACCAACATGATAGATTTGTTCCAGTTATGTCAGGCTCAAGTATGGGTACATTCTGTTAGCACTCCCATTTACAATTTTCACAAACAGGATGTGATGGAGTGAAGGTTGAGATGGTGTCTGATTGTAGGCATAGAACTGGCATCCCTGTTCATAAATGTCCTTCTAGTTTTATCTGGTCATGACCTCTGATATACATCTGCATAATTACTGCTGAGTTTGAAGTAGTTAAAATGGGAATTCACATTTCCAGGTCTGACTCCACATTACTTTCCCAGAGAAAAGTGGATTCCCCTGCTTTGGTGTTCATCGGTGCATCTATCCTTGACTGAGGAGTTTTAAGTACCACAAGGGTGGAAGTTATCCTTAACACTGGAGTTTAAGTACCACAGCATTTTGTTCTTTAGTGGTTGGGACTGACAAATGGATTACATCTATGCCCAGCGTCTTAACGCCAGTAAACTGATCTGTGTTGGTGAATTTGCAGAAGCACTCATTTAACCTGTTAATCTACAATCTCATTCCTGCTCGTGGTCATTGTGGGTAACGACAGGAATAATAAGAGCGTAGTTAGAATCAAGAAGAAGTTTCTTCTCAGGATTGTTGGGCTCATCCTTGTGATGGACTGGGGAGTCTGAGATTCTAGAGAGCCTTGCAGTAGAACCAATGATTTCAGAGTAGTCAACTAAAGTGCCTCAAAAATCTACTAAGGACAGCCCACATGGTGGCTCCCTTTAGAGTTATTCTAGGCATGGCCTACTGGGAGAAGGACCAAGAACTGCAGACCTATAGCATACAAAAAGGACTGAATATCTTAATATGCCTGAAAATATTTTGATTTCTAACAAAACAAGCTGGGACCTCTGGCTAGAGAAAGGGAAGTTTGATCTGTTCTGCTTAATGTACTGTCAGAGAAACCCTCACTAGACGAACTAGAAGGAAAGCGACTGAACAGACTGAGGCATGAATTGTTAATGTAAACATTTGTAATCGTGCTTCTTGAGTTCTGTTTTCACTTCAGCTGTCAGAGCGCATCCACCTCTCAAAGATAGGGTATATGCTTTCGGCCATGTATCATATATATGCTTTCGGCCATTTATCGTATATATGCTTTCGGCCATTTATCATGTATGTGCTTTCGACTATTTATCATGCATGTGCTTTCGACTATTTATCATGTATATGCTTTCGACTGTTTATCATGCATATGCTTTCGGTCACTTAGTGCTTTGTTTTATGGCTAACACTAGTACTATATTGTTGGTTCTCGATATTTTCACGCCTGGTACTGCAATAGTGTAGTGGGCAGAGCATTTACCTTACGAGTGGTCATTCCTGGTTCGAGTCTCACTCCAGTACATTCCATTTCGCACTCCACAAGGGGGGTGCCTCTACAGACCCTGGAAACTACCGCCCCATAAGCTTAACCAGCCTGGTCTGCAAAGCTATGGAAAGAATCATTATGGAACTCATAAACAGAGACATAGGGGACCTACAGACACTTGACCCCACCCAGTTCGGCTTTGTAAAGGGCAGATCCTGCCTTTTAAACCTGGTTGACTTTTTCAAAACAGTCACTAGAGCCATTGATGAGGGCAAAGCGGTCCATACAGCATACCTGGACTTGGCTAAGGCCTTCGACACAATACCCCACTCAGGCATCATAGATAAGCTCAACAGCTTAAAAGTAAACCCTTATGTCACTAGATGGGTTGCAAACTGGCTAAAGGACAGAACCCATAAAGTTAAAATCGCTGGAGCAATGTCAGACTCAAAGACAGTCACAAGTGGTGTCCCACAGGGATCTGTCCTGAGACCCCTCTTGTTTGCCATTTATTTCTCAGATGTTAAAGCAAACATGGGAGGGCTGTGGCTGACAAAGTTCGCAGATGACTGCAAACTAGGCGCCATAGTCGATACACCAGCAGACACATACATCCTACAAAAAGGCCTCACAGAAACGGACAACTGATGCCGGAGTCACGGCCTTAAACTAAATGCCAAAAAATGTATAGTCATCCCCTTTGGGAAAAACAAAGTACCCACAAATTATCACATAGACAGCAACCCACTGAGTACGGAAAAAGTAATCAGAGACCTAGGGACCCAAGTTGACAGCGACCTCTCATTTGACACCCACGTTGCAAATTGGTTAGAAAAACATTCTACCTTGCACACCTCATCATGAAGGGATTCACATCCAGATCCAAGGATGTCATTGTACCCCTATATTCCTCCCTCATCAGACACATGATTGAGTACAATGCCCCATTTGGTATGTACCTCACCCGGCATTTGCAACAGCTGGAGAGACCACAAAAGTACCTCACCAAGAGGATCAAAGGTCTCCAACATATGTCTTATTCTGCCAGACTAAAGAAACTTCAGCTCTATTCAGTAGCATACCGCCTGCTCAGAGGTGATCTCTGCCTGACGTACAAGGCCATGTCCAATCAGGATCTGATGGACATGCTCCACCTCAAAAAATCCAAATCCATCAGGACCACGAGAGCTAAAGACTTAAACCTCGGTACAAGTATGAATAGGACATGCTGGAGGGATAGATTCATAACCCAGAGGCTTCCCATGCTTTGGAACAAGATCCCAGTTCGTATTAGGCAGAGCCCCTCACTGACTCTCTTCAAGAGAAATCTTGATGAATGGATGGGAGATCGTAAGTTTACCCCAGGGGTCACATCTGTGTCACTGCTAGACAGGGGCACAGTAAACTAATTCTATTATATAAGGGGACCTTCATTGTGTCACTACTAGACAGAGGCACAGTATTCTAAATTTATTCTGTACATTTTTTGTACCATTTCATGGGGTGGCAAAAGCCACATCACTATGGCTAGGCTTACAAATGCCCCAGTGCAGATAGCCTAGTACTATACTATGAAACTATGAAACTATGGTAATACTTCCAGATTTGCTGCGATGGATTGCCAGTAGCTCATCAGGTACCATTTTTTTCCTTTTATAACCGAAGCTCTGAAAGCTGTCCTGCAGACCCACCAGGCACCTTGTAATGACATAATGGCAGAGTACTATATTCCTACCTACTTTTGTGATCAGACTTTAAGGAAAAAATAAAGTCCCTGTAGTAATAAATTAAGGAAGAATATCTTTTTTTTTAATAGTGCATCCTCCTTCCTTGTAACTCAACAGATGTATCATCATGGAGCCTCCCTGACAGTGTCCGCAGCTGGTGTTTATCTCTCATCAGTCATTTTGTATAACTAATGTTTGAGGTCTGCATACCAAGTGTTGAGATAAATTTTGACTACTTATTGTGTAATGTCACTTAAGCTCACCTAATCTCAAAGCAACCCAACGTCTTTTCTGCCATTCTAATAATGAAGATCATGATCCCATAGTGTTCATTTGGTGTGATATACTACATTCAATATAGTTTTCTTTTGTGTGAAAGGTCACACTACCCAGCACTGCTTCAAGTGCCAGAGGTTCATCCTTCACAAATGACTGCTTTAGAAGGAAATATATGGTTTATCGAGTGACCAAGAGGATGGTGATGGATGAGAGCTCCCCGTAAAGGGAGCCAAAGGGAAAGTCTTCCTAGCAGCCATAGGCATCAATCTAATTACTTCCACAGTTTTTTTTTCATGGTAGGGTCTCTAAGTCATCAGGAGAGACAACAACTTCTGCTTAACCACAAAAAAGGCTTGTAGTTCTGGTTGCATGTATGTAAGCCTGGACAGTTCCATGCATGCTGATGAGAGACGCATTGCTGTCCACTGCAAGACCAAGTAACAGGTGTTATGATCTTGCATATTGAATGAATTACTCACCCCTTACCCTGAAATGGGTGTGCCAGTGTCAGCCACTTCCATCCCATCTCCAAAAGCTAGGTCCACCAACAGCCATTCTATAAATCAAATGCAGGTCATCTGAGGAATGGTCAACACTTTACCCTTTTTCCCATTGATCCAGCCATTCTACTACAGTTTTGACTGTGTAGATGCTGTGCCCAGGGTCTGCATTGATGAGTATGTGGTGGATGGTGTGACTGACTTTGTCTTTCCCTATGGAGGAATCCTAAACAATATCCTGCATGCCCAGTTTAAGGGGAAGTCCCCTTTGACCAGGTCTCTCAAGACTTGTTCTATGGCCTCAGAAGGCCATAGAACAGATCTCTCAGGACTTGCTCTATGGCTTTCTGAGGATGAAACCAGACCCTCACAAATGCAGAGGAGCTTTATAATTATATTCTTTCTAACTCCTCCTCTTCCATGTCTAGGCCAAGCAGTCTTATAAAAGGATGACATTTCTTTGTCAGCCAGTGAAGGTGCTCAAGTGTAATTCAGTTTCACCCCCCCACACACACACACACACACTGCCACCTACATTTCTCAAGAGGAGGACTCTGTAGCCTCACTGCAGTAGTTCCAACTCATCTTGGGCTGACCATGAGAAGAGCAGTTCTCCTGCTAAACCATAACAGAGATCCATTGAGGTCTAAATATGGTTGCTGTTAGGACACATTGTGGGTTTCATTTGTCCACACTAGAAAGAGCTGCCATAGCAAAGCAAGTCATGTCAGTTGAGCTGTTTAGATAGGCCCAGACTTTGCTAATGAAAATTCAATGCAGGCTGTCCCATGCTTGGCAAAGGATTATGATTTCACTCCCACTTTTTCCTATTTCCAAAGGGAACAGTTGCCATACCATTCCAGGCCTTGTCAGTGTCAACCAGGACATCTAATATATTAATTTTTAAATGTTAACCTTCCAGAGTGTTATGACTTTGCTGCCACGGGGTGTTGGGATGATATCATCAGATATGATGGACATCTCCTGGTGCATCATTGTTTGGGATCTACTGAGGAGTCCTCACTTTTTTCTTAGTGGATATCACTTCTACTGCAGACTGTTGTAATTTGGGTTTTACTCAGCACCCATAGTTTTTACAGTGGTGTTGGTCTTGATGGACTAAGCCTTTTAAGGGACATCTGTCCTTGTGTTCCTTTTAACTGGATATATGGTAGCACAATCCAGGGACTACGTGGAAACATCACTGTGGTTGTCTGTACTGGTTTCATTCCCTAAGTGTGATCACAAATTGGGAGAAGTCCTCACTGACTCCTATTTAGAGACGATTCTTTACTAGGGTAGAGCTGGACACTGTACATTGCAATAATCCATGCTGTTAGATAGGCCCCAGCAATTCAGGGTCTTCACTTTTGGGTTTGGATACAGCTGCAAGTCCCATGTCCTACAGCTGCTTTTCAGCCTCATGGCTACTTGGTACCTTTTGTATGTCCGAGGATGCAGTTACAGGCTTCATGACCCAGTGCCTCTGAGTTTAATGACTGAGACCATGTTGCTTTCACAAGGCTCTGTGTAACTAAAAAATAAATACTGTACTGATTCAGTTGCTATAACAGCAGACCACTGTAGAAAGAGATCTGTAGGAAATAGATTTGTTGAGTGTCTTCCCTGTGCCATACCCCAAATATGTTTCAGGTGTGGGAGCTGTAGTGTGTGCTTTATTTAAATCACCATGTTTAGGAGGCAAGTAGACATCATTCTGGCATTGTTATTGTGTTATTGAATCTTGTATCTCACTTTCTAGCTTAGTTTTCTGGCTTCTTCTCTCAGACTCATTGTCATTTGTGTTTTGTCTTTTTTATCTTATTTGTCCCATAGTGTTATCTTTCTTCTGTAAGGGATAATTTTTCTGTTATTCTTTGTTTTCCCAGATTATCTCACTTTATCCATCTCACTCAGGCACTCTCC
This sequence comes from Protopterus annectens, assembly GCF_019279795.1. Taxonomy (NCBI): domain Eukaryota; kingdom Metazoa; phylum Chordata; order Ceratodontiformes; family Protopteridae; genus Protopterus; species Protopterus annectens. Next base: position 1,452,492,850 of record NC_056745.1, on the reverse strand, counting down.
ATCACTCTCGTATAACTAGGTTCTGTTTCAGTAAGTACTTAGGTATTCTTACCCCCTACTGTCCTCGACTCATTAGCAATACAATCCCTTTCTCCCTCTTCTAGTTCTACTTACTATTACACACACACACACACACACACACACACACACACACACACACACACACACACACACTACCTCAATTTTATTTATTCCTAATATCTATATTATCAACCTCTTTACCCATGTCGTATAAGTCACATACTGTATAATGGTGGCTTGTCACGTCTAATGCAAATTAACTGTTTGCATACTAGATGATTTATAGTTGGAAATGAATGTCATTTATAATTTCACTACAGAAGAAATAACTATTTTATCTATGTATAGTGTTGCTACAGAACAATTACCAGTTTGTATCTAGATGTCTTAAGAACTTTGTAAAATATCTTTTAAAAAGTGTTTTGTCATGAATAACTTAAATGTATCTGGTGGAATTTTTCTTTCCATTTCACAACTGAAAATGGGCTTTGTCCAATCACTTTCCTGGTCAACAAAGACAAACACATAAAATAAAAAATAAATATATTTTCATACATCCTCCACTGGCTGCCTTTGCGTTCTCTCTTCTATCTTAACTACCTCACTGTTACATTCCCTCCTGTTTCCATTTCATTTCATCCTTTTTTTCTTGGCCCTCCCTCCCTTAATTTTAATTTTATCTGAATCTTGAATCCTTTCCTGGGTTATAAACGTAACTGTCCATTTGCTGTTAGTATTATTGCATTTTTTCACAAAATCTTTGCTCAACTGCATCTAATATTGCCCTCATGTTTAAAGCAACATTAAGTCTTAATCCTCTAATATTCTTTGCTCTATAAATACCTGTTTTTAAATCAGTACATTGGCCTCTGAGTCATTTCTGACTTATATCATCTGAAAGGAATTCATGACTGTTAACATTATTCCCCTCTGTTCTGTTCACTTCTAGCATGTCTTAGGAATATACTATATCTGTATATTTAGTTCTTGGTTGTATTATGTGGTGTCCCCATTCTCATTTGGGGTATCCAGTAGATGGACTGATTTATCCCATACATTGGATCTAACTATGTACTATTAATCATCCTATTCTTTTCATCTCTTATCCAAATATTTATTTAATTCTAGTTTCACTATTTTAGGCCAGGTTTTCCTGTTCTTCTCTGTACTTTTTTCTGTTACAACTTTCCACTTTTGTTATCATTGAGCTCTCTGAATCCTACTGTTTGCTAGTCACGTCTAGCTTATCCAGCACTGTTTATCATGCCATGCAAGCTCTGTTCATCACGCCATGCTTACATTTATGTTTTGCTCATAAGAACCTATGTGTAGTGATGTTATGTTCATTATACCCTGCATTCACTGATAACATCTGTCAGTGTATGGTAATGCTACACTCATCACTGCCTGTGTACAATAATGCTGAGCTCATTAGGACAATGATGCAGTGATAATCAACTCCTCAGTTTGCATACATTGCTGCTCTGCTCATTGCATTTTGCAATGCTCATCACACCCTGCATACAGTCATGCTCTGCTCATCACACCCTGCATACAGTCATACTCTGCTCATCGCATTATGCAGTGCTTATCACACCCTGCATACAGTCATGCTCTGCTCATCACACCCTGCATGCAATGATGCTCTGCTCATCAAACCCTGCATACAGTGATGCTCTGCTCATCACATTATGCAATGCTCATCACACCCTGCATACAGTCATGCTCTGCTCATCACACCCTCCACACAGTGATGCTGTGCTCATTGCATTATGCAATGCTTATCACACCCTGCATACAGTGATGCTCTGCTCATCACACCCTGCATACAGTCATGCTCTGCTCATCACACCCTGCATACAGTGATGCTCTGCTCATCACACCCTGCATACAGTGATGCTCTGCTCCTCCCACCCTGCATACAGTCATGCTCTGCTCCTCACACCCTGCATACAGTCATGCTCTGCTCATCATACCCTGCATGCAGTGATGCTCTTCTCCTCACACCCTGCATACAGTCATGCTCTGCTCATCTCACCCTGCATACAGTGATGCTCTGCTTATCACTCCTTTCATACAGGGATGCTCTGCTTATCACACCTTTTTGTACAGTAATGCTGTGCACATCACACATTTCATACATTCATGCTCTGTTCATCACACCTTTCATACAGTCATGCTCTGCTCATCACACCTTTTATAAAGTAATGCTGTTCTTATCGTACCTTTCATACAGTAATGCTCTACTTACCACACCTTTCCTACAGTAATGCTCTGCTAATCACACGTTACATACAGTGATGCTGTGCTTATTACATCTTTGGTAAGTCATGCTCTGCTCATCATACCTTTCATACAATCATGCTCTGCTTACCACACCTTTCATACTGTCTGTGATATCCTCTCTATCCAGGGCCAGTAATCAAGGAACCTCAATATTCACCACTAACACCAGTGGGAGATGGCCACTAAAACAGGAATGGATTTGCACAGTATTTTAAGATGCAGCTCTCTGCATAAAATACAGTTTCCCCAAGAGCACACATGGAACACTGTCCAAACCTGGGACTGGATTCTCTGTTTTTCCCGATACAAAACAAGACTCACTTTGGAGCACTGTGTCCCACTTCCAAGTAGCTGACACACCCATACCTGGGTATTTGATTTTCACACACACACGCACACTCCTGGGAAAGGATGGTACACATTTACTATTTGGGACTCATCTGCTTAAACTACAAGGTAACTATGCTGCCACCAGTTAGCCACTCTAAGGTTCTTACAAGGGCATCCAATTCTACTGAGTAAAAATCAGTACTATTATAAATGGCAGAGTGCAACCAAAGCAGCAAGGCTTTTAGAATGGCCATAGCATCACTAGAGTAAGCACAAGTACTCTCAAGATAATAAAAGTATTATCTAAAAGACTAGCACAGTGAAAGGTATAAAATATTTAACAATAAATAATAAAATAGAAAGCATGAGAATACTATATATCTAAGTACAATAACACCAGAGTTTCAATCACAGGAGAAATAAAAATAACACAATTGCATAGACTCACACAGATATAGAAAAATAGTACTTAATTAATCTGACTGTATTTCCTGACTGTCTAAAAAATAACTGTTCTCTAGTTAACTTAATATAGTAAGGCAAGATGAGATGCTTACTTCCACAAGGCAATGTTAGGTGCTTCTCACTTCTAACTGAACTGAACTGTGATAACTGACATAGATATTTTATATCCAGTTCAAAGAAAATAAAACAAGACAAACTACTGCAAGAGTTCTGTCCTTTCAGTGCCGGTTATAGAATGGTGTCACATTTGATCACCTGACTCTGGTACAATACACACTCAGAGCTTTGCTAAGATCTGTTGAATTATCTGAAAGCTATAGAACAATTTCAAAAACTTCTACTCTTCCCTTCCAGAATTCTTTGTTTAAACATATACATTTAATCAGTTATAATAAGACTGTTGATACATTTTTAACACAAGCATCTGTACAAATCAGTGTGAGAATTAAATTACACAAAATTCTTTATAAACCTCCAGATAACTATGGTGGGATATGTTGCACATGCACTGTCATTTTTTCCCTAGCACAGATGGCAATACCTCACATCATCACACAGTCATGCTGTGCTCATCACATCCTGTGTACAGTCATGCTCTGCTTATCACACCTTTTGTACTGTCATGCTGTGATCATCACACCCTCCATACAGTCATGCTCTGCTCATCACACCTTTCATACAGTCATGCTCTGCTTATCACACCTTTTGTACAGTCATGTTCTGCTCGTCACACCATGCATATAGTGATGCTCTGCTTATCACACCTTGTGCACAGTCATGCCCTGCTCATCACACCCTGCATACAGTGATGCTCTGCTTTTCACACCTTTCATACGGTCATGCTGTGCTCATCACACCCTGCATACAGTGATGCTCTGCTCATCACATCAGTGGTGCTATGCTCATAACACTCTGCAGACAGTGGTACTCTGCTTATCACATGCTACATGTAGTGAAATTGTGCTCATTATACACTACACACAGTGGTGCTCTACACATCACACCATACATGTAGGGACACTGTGTTTATTACGTACTGTTAACAGTGGTGCTCTGCATATCACATCAGAAATGCAGTAATGGTGTGCACATCACATCCAGCATCAACACTGCTCTGCTCATCACACCTTGCATGCTATGATGCTCTGCTCATCACATCTTGCTTTCAGGGATTCTCTGATTATCACATCCTGTATACAGTGAGAGGGTCCAAGTGGAGAGATGTCAAAATCAGCAAGAAAAAGAGAGTAGTAATGCTGTAGCTGAATTCATCCTTAGGTCCTGATGAGTACTTTCACAAAGTGCACCCTGTTTTCACAAAATCTCACCAAGATGACACTGATATATAGACTGTATTTTGTATAGTATATATCATGGACAGGGATAGGTTAAAAAATAAAAAAGATAGCTGGGTGCACAAGTCCCGGGATAAAAAAGCCCCCAATCTTAGTATGCACACTGGTGGCAGGACTTGAAAAAATGGCAGTGTAGAATCCTCAAGACATGGAAATATATCTACAGTATCTACAGTGGGGTTAGGCCTGGTTCAGGGGGAGGATGGTCCCCTGTTGTAGAAGGAAGTAGTAGTCCACAAAAACTGACAGGCCAGAAAAGAGCTATAACAAATAGGGTGGACTGTTGAGGATAATGAAGAAATTATGTATTGTTACTATAATGCAAGAAGCACAGAATTTCCAGATAGAAAATATTCAAAAAGATTATGTTACAATACATGCAACTCTGTATGAATTGCAGGAGTCAGTTCTGGGCACATTGTGTGTGCTGCAAATGGCACTTTTGGTTAACATCAAAGATTGAAACGATACTAATTTCATGAATTTTAATCATACCCTGACTTAGGAATGTGATCCATTCCCATCATGGTATTAGAGATCAAAAAGACTTGAAGAAATTAAACCAAGTGATGCAATGCTCATAAGATACTGCACACAGTATGGCTCTGCTCATCACTCTTTGTTCCATTATACATGGCCTCTGCAGCTGATCCACCTTTCAGACGTATGGAACAAGGTTGCAGGTATGGTTACTGTCAAAGTAACTGGTTTGTAGGTATGTCTAGGATATGAATTATAGGAAGGAGACAGTGTCAGACAGGTAAGTATTATAAGTGATATAACAGTTACAGGTAGCATTAAGAACTGGGTTAGGTTTAGTCAATCTCTAATTTTCTTAGGTGGTGCTACATAGCATGGATTATATATTCTTTATCCTTATCAGCAAGCAGCATGCTTTTGCAAATGTTGCAGTGTCGAAACTCCTCCAGTATGTAGCACACTATCACATTGGCTGTCTCAGAATTTACCACAACACGGAAATGATACTGCACATTGTCAAGGTTTGTTATGTGAGGGCAGTGGAGAGAGAGATGTCAAGGATAAATTCTTTGATGTCTCATTTCTGTATATTTAATTCAGTGTCTGAAAGCAAGCTCATGTGGTAATTTTTTTAATGTGTGAAAGATGGAAGGTGTGATGAACTTAGTCTGTGTGAACTGTCAGTCCATCAACTTGCTTGCAGATGTGTGTATGTGTGTGTGTGTGTGTGTGTGTGTGTTCCTAAGTGTATGCATGTGTGTTTTTGCATGTCTTTTTAATTAGCTCATGACAGCTCTAAGATTAGTCCCTCTGACCTGGATCCATTGAATGACAGAACAGACACCAGCTCCCTCGTGATGCAGAATTGGATTAAAAAGGTTATCTTAAAGTGAATGAAAGTATTCACTGATGGGCAAAGAAGTAGTCTAAGGAACTGATTAAGCAGAAATGATAAGGTGTGTGTGACACCCTGCACTGGTCCAGTAATCAAGGAGCCTCAGTCCTCACCACTGGCAACAGTGAGGGAAGTACACAATGAGAGGATGGCAAGTACACACACATTAAAGTACAATTTCCCTTAAGAGCACACAGATCACAGTCAGTCTGGGGCTGTTTTCTCCCTCTTTCTCCAGATCCCCAATAAGACTCCCCACTGGCACAGCTATAGGGTTAAGATCTCAGCCGAGTGGCCAGACTAAGACCTACAGCACCCTCTCTGTCCAATCAGTGCTTCATGTCCCTGCCCAAGTAGCTGACACACACACACTTTGAGATTTGATTGATATACAAACACACACATAACACCTGGGGAAGGCTGGCACAGATTTACTAGCTATGCCCCCTTCTGCCCAGACCAGAAGGTAGTACCAGCTGCCACCAGCCACCCTTACTTATAAGCTACTATAAGGCCCCTACAAAGGGTGTCCCATCCTACTGTGTAATGTTAAAATGAATCCAAATGGTAGTTTTGACCAAGACTTGCAAGGCTATTTAGGAGTGGCCTGTACAGTGTCACCAAATACATATGCAAGTAGTCTAAGCTTAACTGTGTCTCCGAAATAGCCACAAAGATAGGATTAAATATATTTAATAATATATAATAAAAGAAAAAGACAATACTCAGAAAACAAACACAAATACAAAAACTTCTAGCTCTAGACATTGTGTCTGCTGCTGAACTGAAACTGAGAGATAACACAATTGTAAAACATGTATTTTCTTGAAGTTTTGCAAGTTAACTCTATATGTTCCAGCTTCTACTATTAAAACATACATTTGCATAGGTGTATAGTATATATACATTTATGTTTTCCAGTAGGGTATACTGTGGACACATTCTTGAAGCTCAGTACTGTACAAATACTGTTCAACACACACTTCTGCACCAGTAGTTTAATAAACACATAACATGAACTTCTCTTACATGTCTAAGACAATAATATGAATCACATTGATATTCACAAATAACATATGCTTCTTTACAAAATTCCAGAAGGCTGGGCTGGCAGTGTCACAACACCCCCCCCCCTCAAAAAATCAAGCTAGTTTTTCAAGTGACCCTTGAGAAACATTGCTTGAGAGGGTTGAACCTATCTGGGAATACCTTACCCCGTTCCCTGTTTTGAGAGCCCATCTGTGTTGGCATTGCTAACCCCACTGCGGTACTGCACTGTTCTATCATATGCTTGCAACCCTAGGCTCTACCTTAGTAACTTGGCATTTTGCTGGCTGGCTCGATGTAGCCATGTTAAAGGTTTGTGGTCTGTAACTATAGTGAATTTCCTTCCATACAGATAAGACTGAAGTTTCTGCAGTGCCCACACTATGGCTAGGCATTCCTTTTCTACAACTGCATAGCATTCCTCCCTGGGTTGGAGCCTATGACGGAGATATACCACTGAGTGCTCTTCTCCCTCTGAGAAAACCTGGCAAATTACAGCCACCACCCCATGGTTTGAAGCATCCACCTGTATAACAAATTATTTGCTGTAATCTGGACTGGCTAATGCAGGTGTCCCTCCCAAAGCTGCTTTAAGCTTCTGGAATGCCTGCTCACATGCTGGGGTCCACACTACTTTATCTGGCCTGCTTTTCCTTGTCAGGTCTGTGAGGGAAGCAACTATAACCAAAAATAACAAAATTTACGTCAACCCAAGAAGCAAAATGGGGAACGAATCCAAGTTTACTGAACACACCAAGATAAAAATGCCAAGTTGAGCACTTTTGTCCCTCACTGGACTTCCTCAGAACTTAATTTACAATAAATTCCAAGGCTCCTTATATAGCCGACATAGTAGTAAAACAATCAAAGTGCCAATTAATTAACAAAATTGTAGAGTAAGCTCATCATTATTTAAAGGAAACTCCAAAACAGTTCTTATTCACATTCAAACAGCATCAAAAAATGCTTCATGTAACTTAAGACTAAATAAGTGGAAATAAATAAATAAGTAGGAAAAATAGAAAACATAAGCAAAAAGCATGATAAAAAAATGACGGATATACATAAAAAGTTAAATACCATAAATTATTTTCTGTTTCTAAATACTTGCTCATAGGTTCATAGGTAGGTACTAGGCTATTGGCCCTGGGGCCTATATAAGCCTAGCCAAAAAGGTACCCTGGCTTTCACCACCCAAGAAAATTATTTTCCTGTGCCCTGTCGAGCAGAGCCACAGAGATGATCCCCAGAGTTAATTTCCTATTTCCCATCCAATCATCAAGATTTTTCTTGAGTGCTAATGAGGAGCTTTGTTTGATATAGATAGGTAGTTTGTTCCAGAGTATGGGAAGTCTCTCGGACAGGAATCTATCTCTCCAGCATGTTCTGTTTATTGTGGTGACAAGGTTTAGATCCCTAGTGCTTGCAACTTGGAGGGATTTGGATTTCTTTAAGTGGAGCATGTCCAACAGCTCTGGGTTTGACATAGCTTTGTATGTTAGGCAGAGATCGCCTCTGAGTAGGCGATATGCGACAGAGTAAAGCTGGAGTTTTTTGAGATGGCTTGCATAGGGCATCTGTTTGAGGCTGGTAATCCTCTTTGTGAGGTATTTCTGTGGCCTTTCCAGTTGTAGATGTCTTGTGTGGTACATGGTACATACCTAAAGGGTCGTTGTACTCTATAATGGATCTAATGAGTGATGAGCAGAGGGGAACTGTGATGGCCGTGCCCTGGCCCAGCAGTCAAGGAGCCTCAATCCTCACCACTAACACCAGAGAGGACATCTCATATAGGAGAAAGGATAACAAATACACACAGTAAAGTACAATTTCCCTTAAGTGCACACAGATATCACAGTCAGTCTAGGGCTGGTTGCTCCCCTGCTTTCCAGGTCCCCAATAACACTTCCCACTGGCACAGCTGTAGGGTCCAGATCTCAGCTTAGCTGACAAGCTAACCTCCCGTACCCTCTGTCCAACCAGTACTTCGTGTCCCTGCCCAAGTAGCTGACACACACACACTTAGAGATAAGTATTTATACAAAATGAAAATGAAAAGTCCAAGTGTACACAGCAGGTCCACACCAGATAAAAATATATAAATCCTTTTATTCACAAGTAGATTATGCACTTTCATCAGCTTATAGCTAAAGATGTCTTTAGCTAAAAAAGTCTTTAGCTAAGCTGATGAAAGCGCTTAATCTACTTGTGAATAAAAAGATTTATATTTTTTTAACTGGTGTGGACCTGCTGTGTACACTTGGACTTTTTTATTTTAATTTTGGTCTAAGTATTTATACAACTTCACAGACACTCCTGGCAAAGGCTGACTCAGATTCTCCAGCTGTGCCCCTATACCTAGACTATACGGTAGTAATTACTGCCACCACCAGCTACTATTTATCAGCTACCCAAAGGCCCTTAAATGGGTGTCCAGTTATTACTGTGCAATGTTATTATCCGACTGGTAGTATAGTCCAGGGCTAAAGCTATAGGAGTGGCTTAGACAGTAAACTATATAAATATGCAATGTACTCTAGAGATTAACATATCTCTACAAAAAAAACAGCCACAGTTGAAAAGGGTTTAAACATGTTTAATAATAAATACTAAAAGCACAAGACAATACTACTACACCACAGTGCTATTCAGGAGTTCAGAGATCACACAGAAACTTAAAATAATTCTGTAGTACAGTTCGGACATAACAGAAAACACTTAGTCTAATCTTTATAGTCCTAGCTATTTCTACAAGAAAACATACTTCTAAAGTAACTTATTTACATAGAGCAAGTCAGACCAAAAATGCTTAATAGTCTCTGGTTCTCACTGTTTAAATTGCTATTGTAGTTCTGATAAAGAATTACATCTTTTTACACTTCCTGGAGTTCCCAGGCTGATACATTAACTACATTTACATTCTTAACACCCCCCTTTTGTTATCTTGCAGCTGGTCAGGGACAGAGCAATAAAAATACATTTGCATGTTTAAGTCTAGCAATTTAACTCTTGGTTAAAACAATAGAAATTATTTCTTCATCTAGACCATTCAGCAGAACTGTTCCCTTGAAAGTGTCACCACATGCTTTTACTGGGTCAGTAGAGAGCACTGTTGCCACATTTCTGTAAAAGCATTTCTTCACATTTAAAACAACAAGCCTGTAGTTTACATTTACATTTACAAATGATAGAATTATGTATCAAATTCTATTTGACTAGGCTAGCAGCCTTCACCCTTCTCTACCAGTCTTCACAGGAACAATGACCTCTTTTTTCCTGGATGAGAAACCTTTTGTGATGAGGTGTGCCACGTAGAAGGATTTCCTGACTACTGTGACGATGTGATTATCAAAGGAGAGACTACTGTCCACCTGTGTCCCAAGGTCTCTTATCACACTTTCAGTGTTAGACTACCACCTATATGATAGCTGATGGGTACAGAGTTTTTACCAAAGGGGATGACAGTGCACTTTTTGGCATTGAGCTTGAGGCCAAGGCTTTGACACCAGGCATCTGTCTCAGTGAGGCATTTTGTAGGATGTCCACATCGTTAGGAGTTTCGATTATGGCTCCTAGTTTGCAGTCATCTGCAAACTTTGTTAGCCAAAGACCTTCTGTGTTAGCCTGTACTTCAGAAAAGTAGATACCAAACAGGAGAGGACCCAGGACTGAATCCACTTGTCACTGGTCTGAAGTCGGATTTGGAGTCTGCTACTTTCACAGTGTGGGTTCTGTCAGTGAGCCCATCTTGTGACATAGGGATTTATACCTAGTTTAGTAAGTTTATTTATAATTCCAGAGGGGGGATGGTGTTAAAAGCCTTGGCGAGATCTAGATAGGCTGTGTGAACCACCTTACCCTCGTATGCGGCTTTGGTGACTGCTTTAAAGAAGTGTGTCAGGTTTAGTAGACATGCTCTGCCTTTTACAAACCCGAACTGGGTGGGGTCCAGAGTTTGGAGATTACCAGTGTTTTTGTTTATAAGTTCCATGATGATATGTTCCATGGCCTTGCAGACCAGGCTCGTTAGGCTAATGGGGCAGTAGTTCCTGGGGTTCATGGTGGCTCCCCCTCTGTAGAGTGGGATAACCATCGCTGTGCGCCATTCAGTAGGCACAAAGCCTGAGGTGAGGCTATGATTGAACATGGTGCTTAGGTTTGGTGCCAGTTCATTCTGTAGTTCATGTAGAACGCAGCCTGGGATGTTTTCAGGTCCCGTGGATGCTGTGTTCTTTGCTTTGGAGAGTGTGTTTTTTACCTGTGCAGCCGTGATTACAGGAACTTTGCATTCTTCCTGTATATAGATGGGCCCTTTAGGGGGTGAGGGGGGGGGGGGTAAAGTTAGCACTGAACCTATCTGCCAGGATGTTGGCAATATCAGTTGGTTCTGTATATTTAGTGCCATTGTGCTGTAACTCAGAGCAGATCTGAGTGCTGCCATTGGGATTCTTGACATAGATATAGAATGCTTTGTGGCTGTCTTTAGAATCAGTCGCAATTTTGTTTTCATAACTAGCGTTGGAGGATTTTATGAAGGATCTCAGCTTCTTACTGAGGCTGACCAGGGAGTTCCTCCAATCATGGGATTTTACTCTCTTTTGCAACAGTTTCTTTCTTCTATTGTAGAGTTTGTTTATGGCAGGGACCACCAGATTGGCTTCCTTTGGAGGATAACATCTTGGTTCTGTTAGGGATAGTACGATCCATGCCCTCATGTAAGTGCTTATAAAGTGCATCTGTGTAGGATTCAGCAGTTGTACCTCTATTGTCCATCTGCACGGGTGTCGTGAAGTTTGCTACTTCTGTCTTAAGAAGCATGAAGTTGCCTTTGGAGAAGTTTTTTACAGTGCTTTCCCTAATAACATAGCTAAATAAAACTAAAAATAGTTAACCTAACAGGTTGTAAATGAAATACAATAAACAAATTTTCAAGAAAGGTTCAGAGTTTGCCTGCTCTGATTCTCAGCGCTAGGTATTTTATTTATTTATTTATTTATTTATTTGCAGTTGGTTTACCAGGATAGTCCATTGGGCCTAAAAGAACCCGTTTTCAATGGAGTCCTGGGGAGAAAAGCTCCAAAACACAGACATACAGACTAGGTACATACAATCGAAAAGCTCTAAAAGCAAACGAACAGACAAGGTACAAACAATAGATTACTAAGATACTTATACAATTGTAAAAGAGAATACAGTCATTGAATTTGCATTTGAGGTGCATTCAATAATGCAATCTTATAGAAATGAAGTAAAATAAATGTGAGGTGTGTTAGGGCTTTAAAGAGGTAGAATTGCTTTGTTGTATAGTGTAGATAGTTATGTAGGGAGTAATTAGTTATGTAGGCATAGTTGATTAGCATATGAATGAATGGAAGATGAAGAGTTACATATTTTTATGATGGATGGGAACAAGAGCATTCCCATTGGGACTTAAGATGTGTGTGAAGAGATTTTTTGAACATATAATGATTAGAGATGGTACGATTGGATGGTGGGAGTGAGTTCCAAAGACGAGCTAGGTTAAAGGATAGTAGGTTTTTGCCTGGGGGACGTGTTGGTTTATGTACTTCTAATAGGTTTTGATTGTTAGGTAGGTAGGTGGATGGATACATGGTCGTTCAGGCCTGGTCTTTGGGTGGATGGATACATTGGTCATTCAGGCCTGGATTTTGGGTGGTGTCCAACCTAAGTTACCAGAGGAGCTCTTTGTATTGCAACTTGTTCTCCCATGACCCCCTCTGGCATCCTGTGGAACTATCTCTAATATCCCAGAAACAAATTTCTGAAAACCTGCACAAGCAAGACAGTTTCTGTACAGAGTATTAGCTTTCCTTACATCATATAAATGCTCATAAATTTTCTTTGCTAACTTCCTTTCTGTCTTTCCTACGTAGAACGAGAGGCAGTAGTTGCATAATGCCATGTAGACACCCCTGCTGAGTTACAATCTCCCCTTCTGAAATTAATTTTAGTGCCACACATGTTACCCAGAGTAATCTCCTTGCAGCCCACAATGAATTGGCAGTAGTTACAGCTGCCACACTTCGTGGTGCCTAGTTTTATTCCTTGTGTACCTCTCTAATCTTCCCTTGATATTAGGATGAACCTTATAAATAAAGATAGGTTTACTGCTTCATTAGATTTAAGTATGGCCCAATTCTGATTAATTATTTGCTTCACCTTACTGGACAGGATATCAGATGTAATAATCATCCATTGATGAAATTTGTCTTCCTTAAAGTCGAGGGAAGAGTCCTTGTTTTTCAATAAATTGGGTTTGCCCAGAATACATTTAAATCTTATGTCCCTGTTTTCCTCCACTTATATCCTCAGCAACCTCAGGAGGTCCATAGGGTACCCACGGTCTAAAAACATCAACATCATTCTGTCAAGCTCTTTTTCCAAGAGTTTCTCATCTGAGACCATCCTTGCCACCCTGCTGTACTGCCCCTTTACCAGTTTTTTTTAGTATGGAGGGTAATTACTAGTGTAATGAACGTAGCTATTGGAAAATGGAACTAACCAGCAACATGAAGGGCTTAATGGTGATGGAAATACAGCATCTGTCAGCAGTAAGGAACGTGGAAACTCCAACATCCATGAAGCCAGACCGGTTCACATCAATGGAGGGTCAGGGTGTCTCGTACAGGACCGGACAACTTTAAGAACTGGTTGTCAGGAGACTTTGTGTATTCTGTCAACCCAGTGCCAGTGTTGAATGACAAGCAGGTCAGTTTAAGACATAGACTAAAGGAACTTGAGAAGAAATTAAACAAAACTAAGGACTTTACAGTTGAACAGTGCATATCTGAGGGACTGTATCTGCGACTACCACTCCACCCATACAGTATAAGAAGGAATCAGTACTGAAAACTAAACAAGGATATACATTTTGAGCCTCAAGAGCAGGAGCACACTCAAGCAAATCTGCAGTCTGTGGCTACCACTCCACCCATACAGTATAAGAAGGAATCAGTACTGCAAACTAAACAAGGATATACATTTTGAGCCTCAAGAGCAGGGTCAGTCTACCCAGGCATTGCTAACCCCACTGAGGTACTGCACTGTTATATCATATGCTTGCAGCCCTAGGATCCACCTTAGTAACTTGGCAGTTTGCTGGCTGGCTCGATGTAGCCATGTTAAAGGTTTGTGGTCTGTAACTATAGTGAATTTACTTCCATACAGATAAGACTGAAGTTTCTGCAGTGACCACACTATGGCTAGGCATTCATTTTCTACAGCTGCATAGCATTCCTCCCTGGGTTGGAGCCTATGACTGAGATATACCACTGAGTGCTCTTCTCCCTCTGAGAAAACCTGGCAAATTACAGCCCCCACCCCATGGTTTGAAGCATCCACGTGTATAACAAATTCTTTGCTGTAATCTGGACTGGCTAACACAGGTGGCCTTCCCAAAGCTGCTTTAAGCTTCTGGAATACCTGCTCACATGCTGGGGTCCACACTACTTTATCTGGCCTGCTTTACCTTGTCAGGTCTGTGAGGGAAGCAGCTATAACCAAAAATAATAAAATTCACGTCAGCCAAAGAAGCAAAATGGGGAACGAATCCAAGTTTACTGAACACACCGAGATAAAAATGCCAAGTTGAGCACTTTTGTCCCTCACTGGACTTCCTCAGAACTTAATTTACAATAAATTCCAAGGCTCCTTATATAGCCCACATAGTAGTAAAACAATCAAAGTGCCAATTAATTAACAAAATGGTAGGGTAAGCTCATCATTATTTAAAGGAAACTCCAAAACAGTTCTTATTCACATTCAAACAGCATCAAAAAATGTTTCATGTAACTTAAGACTAAATAAGTGGAAATAAATAAATAAGTAGGAAAAATAGAAAACATAAGTAAAAAGCATTCTAAAAAAATGATGGTTATACATAAAAAGTTAAATACCACAAATTATTTTCTGTTTTTAAATACTTGCTCATAGGTTCATAGGTAAGTACTAGGCTATTGGCCCTAGGGCCTATAAAAGCCTAGCCAAAAAGGTACCCTGGCTTTCCCCACCCAAGACAATTATTTTCCTGGTCCCTGTCGAGCAGAGCCACAGAGATGATCCCTGGAGTTAATTTCCTATTTCCCATCCAGTCATCAAGACTTTTCTTGAAGAGTGCTAATGAGGAGCTTTGTTTGATATAAATAGGTAGTTTGTTCCAGAGTATGGTAAGTCTCTGGGACAGGGATCTATCCTTCCAGCATGTTCTGTTTATTGTGGTGACAAGGTTTAGATCCCTAGTGCTTGTAGCTTGGAGGGATTTGAATTTCTTTAAGTGGAGCATGTCCAACAGCTCTTGGTTTGACATAGCTTTGTATGTTAGGCAGAGATCGCCTCTGAGTAGGCGATATGCGACAGAGTAAAGCTGGAGTTTTTTGAGATGGCCTGCGTAAGGCATCTGTTTGAGGCTGCTAATCTCTTTGTGAGGTATTTCTGCAGCCTTTCCAGTTGTAGATGTCTTGTGAGGTACATACCAAAAGGGGCATTGTACTCTATAATGGGTCTAATGAGTGATGAGTAGAGGGGAACTGTGATGGCCGTGTCCTGGCCCAGCACTCAAGAAGCCTCAATCCTCACCACTAACACCAGAGAGGACATGTCATATAGGAGAAAGGATAACAAATACACATAGTAAAGTACAATTTCCCTTAAGTGCACAGAGAGATCACAGTCAGTCAGGGGCTAGTTGATCCCCTGCTTTCCAGGTCCCCAATAAGACTCCCCACTGGCACAGCTATAGGGTCCAGATCTCAGCCTAGCTGACAAGCTAACCTCCAGTACCCTCTGTGCAGCCAGTGCTTCATGTCCCTGCCCAAGTAGCTGACACACACGCACTTAGAGATAAGTATTTATACAAAATGACAATGAAAAGTCTGCACATAGTTAAAAAATATAAATCCTTTTATTCACAAGTAGATTAAGTGCTTTCGTCAGCTTAGCTAAAGACTTCTTTAGCTAAGCTGACGAAAGCACTTAATCTACTTGTGAATAAAAGAAATTATATTTTTTAACTGGTGTGGACCTGCTGTGTACACTTGGACTTTTCATTTTCATTTTGGTCTAAGTATTTATACAATTTCACAGACACTCCTGGGAAAGGCTGACACAGATTCTCCAGCTGTGCTCCTATACCTAGACTATACGGTAGTAATTACTGCCATCACCAGCTACCATTTATCAGCTACCCAAAGGCCCTTAAAAGGGTGTCCAATTATTACTGTGCAATGTTATTATCCAATTGGTAGTATAGCCCAGGGCTAAAGCTATAGGAGTGGCTTAGACAGTAAACTATATAAATATGCAATGTACTCTAGAGATTAACTTATCTCTACAAAAAAGAACAGCCGCAGTTGAAAAGGGTTTAAAAATGTTTAATAATAAATACTAAAAACACAAGACAATACTACTACACCACAGTGCTATTCAGGAGTTCAGAGATCACACAGAAACTTAAAATAATTCCGTAGTACAGTTTGGACATAACAGAAAAACACTTAGTCTAATCTTTATAGTCCTAGCTATTTCTACAAGAAAACATACCTCTGAAGTAACTTATTTACATAGAGCAAGGCAGTGCTGAGTTAGATAGTCAGACCAAAAATGCTTAATAATCTCTGGTTCTCACTGTTTAAATTGCTATTGCAGTTCTGATAAAGCATTGCATCTTTTTACACTTCCTGGAGTTCCCAGGCTGACACATTAACTACATTTACATTCTTAACATCCCCCTTTTGTTATCTTGCAGCTGGTCAGGGACAGAGCAATAAAAATACATTTGCATGTTTAAGTCTAGCAATTTAACTCTTGGTTAAAACAATAGAAATAATTTCTTCATCTAGACCATTCGGCACAACTGTTCCCTTGAAAGGGTCACCACATGCTTTTACTGGGTCAGTAGAGAGCACTGTTGCCACATTTTTGTAAAAGCATTTCTTTACATTTAAAACAACAAGCCTGTAGTTTACATTTACAAATGATAGAATTATGTATCAAATTCTATTTGACTAGGCTAGCAGCCTTCATCCTTCTCTACCAGTCTTCACATGAACAATGACCTCTTTTTTCCTGGATGAGAAACCTTTTGTGATGAGGTGTGCCACGTAGAAGGATTTCCTGACTACTGTGACAATGTGATTATCAAAGGAGAGACTAGTGTCCACCTGTGTCCCAAGGTCTCTTATCACACTTTCGGTGTTAGACTACCACCTATGTGATAGCTCATGGGTACAGAGTTTTTACCAAAGGGGATGACAATGCACTTTTTGGCATTGAGCTTGAGACCATGGCTTTGACACCAGGCATCTGTCTCAGTGAGGCATTTTGTAGGATGTTCACATCGTTAAGAGTTTTGATTATGGCTCCTAGTTTGCAGTCATCTGCAAACTTCGTTAGCCAAAGACTTTCTGTGTTAGCCTGTACTTCAGAAAAGCAGATGCCAAACAGGAGAGAACCCAGGACTGAACCCTGTGGTACTCCACTTGTCACTGGTCTGAAGTCGGATTTGGAGTCTGCTACTTTCACAGTGTGGGTTCTGTCAGTGAGCCAGTTGGCAGCCCATCTTGTGACATAGGGATTTATACCTAGTTTAGTGAGTTTATCTATAATTCCAGAGTGGGGGATGGTGTTAAAAGCCTTGGCGATATCTAGATAGGCTGTGTGAACCACCTTACCCTTGTCTGTGGATTTGGTGACTGCCAGGTTTAGTAGACATGATCTGCCTTTTAAACCTGAACTGGGTGGTGTCCAGAGTTTGGAGATTACCAATGTCTTTTTTTATAAGTTCCATGGCCTTGCAGACCAGGCTCATTAGGCTAATGGGGCAGTAGTTCCTGGGGTTGATGGTGGCTCCCCCTTTGTAGAGTGGGATAACCATCGCTGTGTGCCATTCAGTGGGCACAAAGCCTGAGGTGAGGCTATGATTGAACATGGTGCTTAGGTTTGGTGCCAATTCATTCTGTAGTTTGTGTAGAATGCAGCATGGGATGTTGTCAGGCCCCATGGATGCTGTGTTCTTGGCTTTGGAGAGTGTTTTTTTACCTGTGCAGCCGTGATTACAGGAACTTTGCATTCTGCTGATATAGAAATGGGCCCTTTAGGGGGTGAGAGGTGGGTGAGAGGGGGGGTGAGGGGGGTAAAGTTAGCACTGAACCTATCTGCCAGGATGTTGGCAATATCAGTTGATTCTGTATATGTAGTGCCATTGTGCTGTAACTCAGAGCAGATCTGAGTGCTGCCATTAACATTCTTGACATAGATATAGAATGCTTTGTGGTTGTCTTTAGAATCAGTGGCAATTTTGTTTTCGTAAGTAGCTTTGGAGGATTTTATGAGGGATCTCAGCTTCTTACTGAGGCTGATCAGGGAGTTGCTCCAATCATGGGATTTTACTCTTTTTTGCAACAGTTCTTTCTTCTATTGTAGAGTTTGTTTATGGCAGGGACCACCAGATTGGCTTCCTTTTTTTGGAGGATAACATATTGGTTTTGTTAGGGATAGCACGATCCGTGCACTCGTGTAAGTGCTTTTAAAGTGCATCTGTGTAGGATTCAGCAGTTGTACCTCTATTGTCCATCTGCATGGGTGTCGTGAAGTTTGCTACTTCTGTCTTAAGAAGCATGAAGCTGCCTTTGGAGAAATTTTTTACGGTGCTTTCCCTAATAACAACATATCTAAATGAAAGAAAAAATAGTTAACCTAACAGGTTGTAAATGAAATACAATAAACAAATTTTCAAGAAAGGTTCAGAGTTTGGCTGCTCTGATTCTCAGCGCTGGGTAGATGGATATATGGTCGTTCAGGCCTGGTCATTGGGTGGTTGGATACATTGGTCATTCAGGTCTGGATTTTGGGTGGTATCCAACCTTAGTTACCAGGGGAGCTCTTTGTATTCCAACTTGTTCTCCCATGCCCAACCTCTGGCATCCTGTGGAACTATCTCTAATATCCCAGAAACAAATTTCTGAAAACCTGCACAAGTAAGACAGTTTCTGTACAGAGTATTAGCTTTCCTTAGATCATATAAATGCTCATAAATTCTCTTTGCTAACTTACTTTCTGTCGTTCCTACGTAGAACGAGAGGCAGTAGTTGCATAATGCCATGTAACCCCCCCCCTGCTGAGTTACAATCTCCCCCTCTGAAATTAATTTTAGTGCCACAAATGTTGCCCAGAGTAATCTCCTTGCAGCCCACAATGAATTGGCAGTAGTTACAGCTGCCACACTTCGTGGTGCCTAGTTTTGTTCATTGTGTACCTCTCTAACCTTCTTTTGATATTAGGATGAACCTTATAAATAAAGGTAAGTTTACTACCAAGGTGCGTGTAAAGTTCTTCATTAGATTTAAGAATGACCCAATTCTGGTTAATTATTTGCTTCACCTTACTGGACAGGTTATCAGATGTAATAATCATCCCTTGATGAAATTTGTCTTCCTTAAAGTCGAGGGAAGAGTCCTTGTTTTTCAATAAATTGTGTTTGTCCAGAATACATTAAAACCTTGTGTCCCTGTTTGCTTTCACTTGTATCCTCAGCGACCTCAGGAGGTCCATAGGGTACCCCCAGTCTAAAAACATCAACATCATTCTGTCAAGCTCTTTTTCCAAGAGTTTCTCATCTGAGACCATCCTTGCCACCCTTATGTACTGCCCCTTTACCATTTTTTTTTTTTTAGTATGGAGGATAATTACTAGTGTAATGAAGGTAGTTATTGGAAAATGGAACTAACCAGCAACATGAAGGCCTTAATGGTGATGGAAATACAGCATCTGTCAGCAGTAAGAAATGTGGAAACTCTAACATCCATGAAGCCAGACCGGTTCACATCAATGGTGGGTCAGGAGTGTCTCGTACAGGACCGCACAACTTTAAGAACTGGTTGTCAAGGGACTTTGTGTATTCTGTCAACCCAGTGCCAGTGCTGAATGACAAACAGGTCAGTTTAAGACATAGACTAAAGGAACTCGAGAAGAAATAAAAAAAAAACTAAGGACTTTACAGTTGGACAGTGCATATCTGAGGGACTGTATTAAATGTGGGCAAATTCCAAAAGGGTTGAGATTATAGAAGGCTCTAAAAATATTTTGCATTGATTGAAATGTTTAACAGGCATGGGATCGAGTTGTTATAATTTATAATTAAGTTCAATATGGACTGGATTGAAAACTTGATTAGTGAAACAACTATATTCTTAAACAAGTAATTTCTGGTAATTTACTGTTTCCTGAATATACGGAAAATTATGACAATGTTTTCACGTTTGTGGATGAACATGTAGTTCAGATCAAAAAGAAAAAGGACAAAAAGCTTTTAAGAGATTGTAAAGATTATGAAGAAGGAAAGGCTTATCCATTACACACACGTAATACCGTCCCAGAGGAAAGGGGAGGAACACAGGAAGGCCCTAACTATACTGGGATAGAGGATTCTACAGAGTCCAGGGAAGAGCAGGCTGTCCCTTTAGGGATCTTCAGGAAATCTGAGAGGATCAGGGAACAGAGGGAGAGTGAGCCCCCGATCATTCTGATCATTTCAGAGCCCAGGTCAAGGGTGAGGGAGACCACTGCTCTCGAGGGGGAGAGGTCAAACATCCAGAGGAACCCAGAACAGGTGGTAGATAATACAACGGATGTTATTAAGTTGTTACATGAAAGAAAGGTATTGGAACACAAGGGATTTCATATATTTAACTACACTGACCTCAAAATGGAACCAGCACACTTCCACTTGTTTGAAAAGGGTTTCAGATTTGATCCAAAGAATAAAAGTAACATCAGTGAAGTCATTTTAGACTTAAAATTGTTTATTACAAATTAAACCTTTCCTTTTTTGAGCAGAGACAGGGTTTTATCTAACTCTGCATGTAACACAAAGAAAAAGAGTATGTTTAACCCACCCCTACACAGGACATTACACATTTTTGAGTAAACATGTGAAAGGGACCTTTATTCCCTTTACAAGGGGAGAAACTGGTACACAGACAATTTATCCCAGGAAGAAAGGGCCCTTTTGGAGAAATTAAGTGGAGATAGATCAATCCGTATTATGCAACTCAATAAGGGAGGGGGTGTTATGATTGCACCACATATAGATTATGTAAGGAAGATTTATAACATGCTTATGGATGATTCTCATTACACAATAGTGTCTATAGAAATGAAATCAATATTACGCACAGAAATATTGATTTGTTCCTTGAGGATGCCCTTTTGCAGGGTATTATTACTAAGGAGACTTATGACTTCTTATACAATAAAAGTCCTTACATTCCAACAATGTTCGGGATCCCAAAGGTGCACAAGGATGTCTTGGACCCCCCAAATAGGCTGATGGCTTTGGCAGTGTACATTGATAGGAAACTGAAAACAGTGCTGGATTCCTATCCTAACATCTTAAGGGATTCCTGGGACTTTTTGGCCAAATTGAACAATGATCTAGTTCAAGATAGTGCTAGTTTTCTTACCGTGGATGTGGTGGACCTCTTTTCTAGTATTCAGCATGATATAGGGCTTGACTGGTTTGAGGAAACCCTTTTAGAACATCACCCTTTAAAACATGCCGAATTGGTCTTTTTGGTACAATTGATGGAAATAGTACTGAAAAACAACTTTTTTTATTTTGAAGGGGAGTACTACAAACAAGTGAGTGGGGTGGCAGTGAGCACAGTATGCACCCCTATATTTGCCAACATGGTCATGTTAGCCCGAGGAGAAAAGTATTTATCAGCTCAGACCTTAGATATTGTTGGTCATTTTATGTTCGATATCTGGATGACATGTTTATTTGGAAGTCAGATCCTAAGGAGATTTGTTTGTGGAACATTTAACTAATACCACTGCAGTTTTGACGTTCACATACAACCAAAATTCTCATAATATACATTTTTTGGATGTAGAACTTTCAATAGATCAGGGCGGCCTGGTGTCAGGGATTTATAGGAATGAGACATTTTCCAATAGCTACCTTTATTACACTAGTAATCACCCCCCATACTGTAAAAAACCCTGGTAAAGGGCAGTACATCAGAGTGGCAAGGATGGTCTCAGATGAGAAACTCTTTGAAAAGGAGCTTGACAGAATGATGTTGATGTTTTTAGACTGCAGGTACCCTATGGACCTCCTGACGTCGATGAGGATACAAGTGGAGGAAAACAGGAACACAAAATTTAAATGTATTCTGGGCAAACCCGATTTATTGAAAAACAAGGACTCATCCCTCAAATTTAAGGAAGACAAGTTTCATCAAGGGATGATTATTACATTTAATAACCTAGGCACCATGAAGTGTGGCAGCTGTAACTACTGCCAATTCATTGTGGGCTACAAGGAGATTACTCTGGGTAACATTTGTGGAACTAAAATTCATTTCAGAAGGGGAGATTGTAACTCAGCAGGGTTGGTCTGCATGGCATTATGCAGTATATGATGTAGGGAAAGAAAACACGAATAATGCTCTATACAGGCACTCTCTTGCTTGTACAGGTTTTCAGAAATTTGTTTTTGGGATATTAGAGTGCCACATGATGGCAGTGGGGGGAGGCATGGGAGAATATGTTGGAATACAAAGAGCTCCTCTGGCAACTTAGGTTGGACGCCACCCAAAAAACAGGCCTGAATGACCAATGTATCCATCTACCCAGTGCTGAGAATGACAGCAGCCAAGCTCTGAACTTTTCTTGAAAATTTGTTTATTTTATTTCATTTACAACCTGTTAGGGTAACTATTTTTTTGTTTTATTTAAATATGCTGTTATTAGGTAAACAAGTATTTAGAAACAGACCATGCTTTGTGGTATTCAACTTTTTATGTATATCCTTCATTTTTTATCATGCTTTTTACTTATGTTTTCTCTTTTTCCTACTTATTTATTTCCACTTATTTATTCTTAAGTTACATGAAGTATTTTTTGATGCTGTTTTGGAGTTTCCTTTAAATAATGATGAGCATACTCTACCATTTTGTTAATTGATTAATTGGCACTTTGATTGTTTTATCACTATGTGGGCTATATAAGGAGTCTTGGATTTTATAGTAAATTAAGATGTTCATCTTGTTTCACTGTTGCAGTCCTTAGAAAATGGGTTATCTGGCTCCCAGTAGCCCACAGTCGGACAGAATTCCAAAGTCCTTGGTATATGACATTGGCTGCCTTCAGCTCAGGCCTGACATCAGGTACAAAAGAAGGCAGCCATCACCATTTCGTCAATCTTTCTTGCTGCAGAGCCCGAAGCAGAAGCATTTTTGCATGAGTGCGGTCAGCTGAGTAGTTTCTTTTTGTATTCCAGCTGCTTAGTTGAAGACATCCTCAGATAAGTACCCCATTGGGGACCCTCTTTTCTTGCTTTACCAATTGTCAGGGAAAGTTAATAACTGTCTTGCCTGTGGAAAACAGATTCCGCACCATGATTTTCATTCCTATTGTATTACTTGTTTGGGCTTTGAGCACAATATCCTTAATTGTGTTCTCTGTGCCTCTTTCAATCCGTGTACCATTCGCCGTAGAGCTAGGATTTTGTTTAAGCATTTTGGAGTTTGGCCTAAAATCGTCGGTATGGCGTCTTTGGGGTCTCCTGGCTTCATATGTTCCTAAGAAACGCAAAGATAAGGACTGCGACAGGCTTAGGGTCAAAATACCTGACAATGTCCCTGTAAAGTTGGTTGTCGGCCCAGCGGTAGTCAGTGAGGTGCTTTCTTTGCCCCTGCAGTCCGCGGATGTTCAGTAGGCATCTGCAGAGACCTTTTCTGAGTCCTCCATACCGCAGGCTTCCACTTCGTCTTCTGACCCTCTGCCAGTCGCTGCCTTTGAGGAGTCCAGAACCGCTAAGCAGGTGCTGGCTTCTGAGGCCATTAATCTCTGCCCAGAGACCAGATCCAGACTGACGACCTTGATTCAGATTTCTGCTGTGGCTAGGCCTCCTGAGTCCCTCCAGCTTTCTAGCAGGCCATCCTGCCGAAAATCTACTCCAAAGCAGGTGCCGGCCTCCCCTCAAATGCTTCAGGCTCAGATGGTTAAAATGGCTAGTGATCTTTTGACCCTTATCAAGGGCTCTCAGCCACCTCCTTTTAAAAGGATTAGGGAATTGTCCCCAGAAGCTTTCTCTCCCTCAGACTCTGAGGTTTCCAGCAACTCTGCTGATGAAGAGGGAAACTCTCCACTTTTTTCTGGTTTTGAGGATTCTGATGCAGAAGACTCCATCCCTTCTGCCTCCCCTCCGGAAAATTTTTCTTTTGGAAATACTCTGAATACTCTTAGGGAGCATTTCAAATGGGAAAGTCAGGACTACCCTCAGTCTAAGCAATGGATTAGGGAATTCTTGGATTTGCCACAGCATAAGCCTTTGGCTATCCCTCCAGTTTTGGAAGTTGTTTATGTTTTCTTGGAGAATTATTTGACTCCTAATTCTGTTCCTCCTGCTCCCAGAAAGCCTGATGGGTATTAGAGTTCCTGATTCTCATCAGTTTCTTTTCAAGAATCCTACTGCTGATCCAGAGATTATTTCTCATGGTCCTAATGGTGTTAAAGCTACGGTTGCTAAAAATTCTGTTCCTTCTGACAGGGAATCTAGGGCCTTGAATAGATGGGGTAAAAGGTTTATATTTCTTACACCTTGGCTATTAGGTCTGTTAATTGTCTTTTTCATATGCTTAAGTATCAGCAGCATACTTTGGAGGCTATTAAGGCTAAAATTGCTGGTGTTTCTTCCCTGATGGAGAGTAAGGACATGCATGATTTATTGAATTCTGGTGTTCCATCCCTGATGGAGAGTAAGGACATGCATGATTTATTGAATTCTGGTGTTCCGTCCCTGATGGAGAGTAAGGACGTGCATGATTTATTGAATTCTGGTGTTCCTTCCCTGATGGAGAGTAAGGACATGCATGATTTATTGAATTCTGATGATCCTTCCCTGATGGAGAGTAAGGACATGCATGATTTATTGAATTCTGGTGTTCCGTCCCTGATGGAGAGTAAGGACATGCATGATTTATTGAATTCTGGTGTTCCTTCCCTGATGGAGAGTAAGGACATGCATGATTTATTGAATTCTGATGATCCTTCCCTGATGGAGAGTAAGGACATGCATGATTTATTGAATTCTGATGATCCTTCCCTGATGGAGAGTAAGGACATGCATGATTTATTGAATTCTGATGATCCTTCCCTGATGGAGAGTAAGGACATGCATGATTTATTGAATTCTGGTGTTCCGTCCCTGATGGAGAGTAAGGACATGCATGATTTATTGAATTCTGGTGTTCCTTCCCAGATGGAGAGTAAGGACATGCATGATTTGTTGAATTCTGGTGTTCCTTCCTTGATGGAGAGTAAGGACATGCATGATTTATTGAATTCTGGTGATCCTTCCCTGATGGAGAGTAAGGACATGCATGATTTATTGAATTCTGGTGTTCCGTTCCTGATGGAGAGTAAGGACATGCATGATTTATTGAATTCTGTTGTTCCGTTCCTGATGGAGAGTAAGGACATGCATGATTTATTGAATTCTGGTGTTCCGTCCCTGATGGAGAGTAAGGACATGCATGATTTATTGAATTCTGCCACTCTTGTCACTAAACATTCTCTACATTGTGGATGTTCTTCATGTTTCACTGTTGCAGTCATCACATTTGAGTTAGCTGCCTGCAGGTAGCCCTCAGTCGGCCTGAATACCAGAGTCTTGGATTCCTGCATCAGATGCTGTCTTTTCTTCCATGACGTCAGGTCGTCAGGGGTATAAAACATGCAGCCGATGCCGTTACATCAGTCTTTCTTGCTGCATGGTGCCCGAAGTAGAAACAGTTCGCAAGTGCCAGTCGGCCGACTCCTGAAATTTTAATTTTGGAGTTTTAGACCCAAAGTCTTCAAAAAAGCTAAGTACCCCATTGGGGATCCCTTTTCTTGCTCTTAACTGATGTCAGTAAAAGTTAACAATCGTATTACCTGTGGAAAGCAAAGACCTTATAAAGATTTTCATTCGTACTACATTCCTTGCTTAGGCCCAGACCACAACGTCCCTCGCTGTCAGTTTTGTGCCTTGTTCAACCCCAGAACTATTCGTCGTCAGTCTATAATTGCAGAAAATTATTTTGGTACTCGGTATAACTATCCAGAAATGGCTTCGGTAAGCCATCCAACTACCGATATTCTGAAAAAAATGTAAGGATAAAGACAGATTCCATAGGTCCAAAACTGCCGACGATGCTTCCGTTAAGCTAGTCATCAGTCTGCCAGTACTCAGTGAGGTGCTTTCGTAGCCCCTGATACCCGCTACTTCAGATTCACAGGCCTCTACTGAGACCCATTCGGAGTCCAGAATGCTGTGAGATGCTTCGACTATGGAACCTGCAGATGTCTGTACCTTGGATGGGTCCGGAGCCGCTGTCCAGGCACCGGCCTCTGAGGGTGTATTCAGGCCTACAGACTTGCATTTTAAACTAATGCCATCTTCTTCATCCAGGCCTAAAACTCGACCCACACCTAGAAAACCGACGTCCAAACCGCATGCTCAGGCCCATATGCCTAAAAAAACAAATGCTTAGAATGGCTGAAGACATTATTACTTTAATTACGAGAAGCCAGCCTTCCCCCTCTAAGAGACCTAGAACTGATTTTCCTTCTGATTCTTCTGATCAGGGATATGATATTTCTGTTTCTTCTGATTACCAGGATTTGCCAATATCTACCTATGACGACTCTGATGCAGAGGATTCCATTCCCTCTGCTTCCTCTCCAGAAGATTTTTCTTTTGGTGAAACCTTGCACACTCTTAGGGAGTATTTCTGCTGGGAAAGCCAGGATTACTCTGACTCCAAAAAGAGGCTTAAGGAATTCTTATTCCTCCCTCAACATAGGCCTTTAGCTATCCCGCCTGTTCTGGACATTGTGGATGATGCTTTCTTGGAATCTAGCCTTTCCCCAGGCACTTTACCTCCAGCTCCCAGAAAACCTGATGGATATTACAGAGTACCTGACTCTCACAAGTTCCTCTTTGAGAATCCTACTGCGGATCCAGAGACCATTTCCCAAGAACCAAAGGGCATTAAGGCTACTGCTGCCAAAAACCTTACCTCTTCTGATGAGATTCTAGAGCCTTGAACAGATGGGGTAAGAAGGTATATACTTCTGCTACTTTGGCCATTAGGGCTTTAAATTGCCAGTTTCATATGTTAAAGTACCAGCAGCTTATTATGGGACTACTTAAACAGAAAATGATGTTGATTCCTGACTGTGCTGAACACAAAGAATTACAGGATTTAATGCATTCTGCAGAACAAGTTGGTATACATACTTTGCAATGTGGTTTTGACTCTTTAGAAGCATCTTGCAGGGCTGCTGTCACTGGGTCTGTACTTAGAAGGCAAGCTTGGCTTTAGGAGCAAAACTTGCCAGACCATGTTAAAGCTAAATTACTGGATGCTCCCTTGCACCAAGACCGCCTGTTTGGCAACAAAGCAGAAGAAGTCCTCAAAAAGATGGAGGAAAAAGCTAAATCTTTGCAAACTGTTAAAGATTTCCTGCAACTACAGCCTCCCAGATTTAGTAGGCATTGGCCTTCAAAGAATTGGTCCTTTCCAGCCTCTTCCAGTCCTTCTCAGTCCAAACCCTGGAACAGCAGACCACCTAGGTTACGGTCTCAGGCTATGCACAGGCCTAAGCAGTGGAGGGCTCCCACTTCCAAAGCAGGGAGTAGTAAGATGCCTCCCTACGGGAAAATGGCACAATGACTTAACCTTAACCCTTCCAAGCCCTTCTCAGCTACCTGCTCCCTTAGGAGGAAAGCTCGCCCTGCATGCAAAAAACTAGAAACTCATTACCCAGGACAAATGGGTTTTAAACATAGTTTCCCAAGGATACAGATTCCACTTCCACACCTTACCAACCCCAAACGGTTGGCCAGACCTACCCCCAAATCAGTGAGCAGAGGCTCAGCAGCAGGCTCTCTTCTAAGTATCAGGGCTATTCATCTTATTCCAGCAGAAGAAAGGGGACAAGGTTTTTATTCAAGACTTTTCCTGGTACCCAGAAAAGACAGCTGCTGGCATCCTATCCTGGACCTCTCTATTCTGAATACTTTTTTGGTAATCCCAAAATTCAAGATGCTAGCGCTTCAACAGCTGCTTCCTATGCTAGGCAAAGATGCCTGGTTGGCAACCTTAGACTTAAAGGAAGCTTACCTGCACATTCCGATAAGGGAATCTTGCAGGAAATACCTACGTTTCAAGGCAGGCTCCATGCACTATCAGTTCTCTGCACTGCCCTTTGGCTTATCTACTGCACCCAGGGTATTCACAAAGTGTCTAGCTCCAGCCATTGTATTTTGCAGGCAGAGAAATATTCAAATATACCCATAACTGATTCAGGCAGAAAGCCAGGAATTAGTATTAAAACATCTGGCATTCGTAAAGAAACTTCTAAACTCACTGGGTACACTATAAAAGAAAATAAATCTCACCTAGTACCCTGCCAACAAATTGTATTCCTGGGAGCAAGCTTGAATACAACTTCCCAGATGGCTTTCCTCACTCCAGAGAAACAAGTTTATTTGACAACCTACTTCAAACTACTGGCCTCAAAGACCCAGCTATCTGCAAGGAAAATTCTGCAAGCTCTGGGGTTCATGGCCTCTTGCATTCTACCAATTCCATATGCAAGATTGCATATGAGGAAACTGCAATGGTATCTAAAAAGCCTATGGTGTCAACAGTCTCAGGACCTGGAATCAATGATTCCTATCATTCCTTGTCTAAGGACAGAGTTCCTTTGGTGGGCAGAGACCTGCTACCAGAACAAGGGGCTCCCTTTCACTCTACCCCCTGCCGCCCAAACCCTAACAGCAGACACATCAGACTATGCATGGGGGGCTCACTTGGCAGGGCAGTGCATTCAGGGCAAATGGAACCTGAGACAGATGCACCTGCATATCACCCAAAAAGAAATGTTAACTGTACAGAATTCCCTGTCAGCCTTCAAGGACCACATTCTTTCAGGACAATTATTGGTAAAGACAGACAACACCACAGTTATATGGTACATAAACAAGCAGGGGGTTACCCACTTGTACCCTCTCTGCAGACTAGCCATGGTTCTGTGGAACACAGCCTTGATCTACCAAGTGCACCTACAAGCACAATTCCTGCCAGGCAGGCTAAATTCACTGGCAAATGACCTAAGCAGAAATCTCATGGACCCACACGAATGGAAACTGGAGCCAAAAATATTCAACTTCTTGAGGAACAAATGGGGGACCCCAGAGAGAGACCTGTTTGCCTCCCCCTCAGAACTACCAATTGGACAAATTCTGCACAAGGACTTCCCACAGTCAAGCTTGGAAAGTGGATGCCCTGTCCTTTACCTGGGGAAGCCTCTCAGTTTATGCCTTTCCCCCTCTGCCTCTCCTCTCGAAGGTTCTGCTAAAGATCAAACAGGACAAACCAAAACCAGACTGGCCACGCCAGCACTGGTACCCCCCCCCCCCTTTGCACAGTATGACACTGCTGGAACCATGGCAGCTGCCTCAGACCTCTTCCCTGCTGTCCCAGATGGCGGGCCAGATTCTGCACCCTCTGCTTTAAACCTTGAACCTTGCAGCCTGGCTAATTCTTTGAGCTCTCCAATAGCATCCCTCAGTAAGCAAGTGCTAGATGTCATTCTGGAGGCAAGGATGCCTAGTACTAGAAAACCCTATGCTGAAAAGTGGAAAATATACTGTTCCTGGAGCCAGACGCAGTGGATGGGCACAACGGTGCCCAGTTTACCTCATATTCTTCAGTACTTAACAAAAGTGCTCCACAAGGGCCTATCCTTCTCATCTATTAAAATTGATGCCTCTGCCATTTCAGCACATTATAATACTGAACCACCCCTCTTCTCTCACCCCCTGCTAAAGCAATTCCTCAGAGGGGCCAAAAATTTAAGACCCCCCCAGGAGAGCCCCTACTCCTGCCTGGGACCTTAACTTTGTATTGGAAAAGCTCACTTTCCCTCCTTTTGAGCCAGCTGCAACTGCAGAGTTGAAATTCCTTTCTTGGAAAACAGCCTTCCTTCTAGCCATCACTTCAGCAAGAAGAGTGTCTGAATTGCAGGCCCTCATGGCAGTGGAGCCCTTCATTATCTTCCATGCAGACAGGGTTTCCCTCAGGACCAATCCTTTCTTTATACCCAATGGGGTGTCTAGTGTGGCCCTTAATCAGTCCATTCATTTGCCTACCTTTCTTCCTGAATCCACAAAACAAAGGAGAAGGAATACTGCACTCTTTGGACATGCACAGACAACTTAGATTTTATTTGGACAGGACTAAACCTCTCAAGAAATCTGAATAACTGCTAGTTGGCTTTGCTGCAAGTGCAGAGGGGAAGGCCATTTCAAAGCAAACTAAGTAGATAGCCCATTGCATTCATTTCTGCTATAAGCACCATGGAAAACCTACCCCACAGGGGATAAGATCACATTCCACCAGGGCTGCATCTACCTCTACAGCCTTTCTCAGAGGTGTCCCTACCAGGGACATCCTAGAAGCTGCTACTTGGAGCTCTGCATTTACCTTCACCAAGCATTACCACATGCCTATTTTTTCTAAATCCAGAGCTGGTTTTGCCACTGCAGTCTTGCAAGGCTTAATAGCTGGCCCTAATGCTCTCTAACTTCCTCCTCCCTTCCTTAGCTTTGGGAATCAACCCAAATATGATGACTGCAACAGTAAACAATGAAGAACATAGTACAATTGTGTACACTTACCATAAATGTAGATGTTCGAGTGTATTCACTGTTGCAGTCCTGGTTACCCTCCCTCCAGCCCCCTGACTTCTTTTGGCTCTACCTTTCCTTCTTGTTTGGTGTATTTAAGCTTTCTGGTGTATTTTCTTTTTGTTGGAGGGGTACCATAACATATAATTGCATCCCATTGTGGGGGCACCTGACATCTGGGGCAAGACAAACTGATGTAATAGCATCGGCTGCATGTTTTATACCCCTGATGACCTTACCTGAAGAAGAGACAGCACCTGATGCAGGAATCCAAGACTCTGGTATTCAGGCTGGCTGAGAGCTACCTACAGGCAGATAACCCAAATGTGATGACTGCAACAGTGAATACACTCGAACATCTACATTTATGGTAAGTGTACACAACTGTACTTTTCAACACTTTGGAGGCTTCTTGCAGGGCAGCAGCCACTGGTTCTGTCATTAGAAGACACACTTGGCTCAGGGAACAGCCCCTTTCTGAACCTGTCAAATCTAAATTACTGGATGTGCCTTTGCACAAGGACAATCTTTTTGGTAGCAAAGCAGAAGAGGTGTTGAAAAAGTTGGAGGATAAGGCTAAATCGATGCAAGCTGTTAAAGACTTTTTCTGCAAGTTCAACCTCCTCGTTTTAGTAGACATTACTGTTCTAAGAACTGGACTTTTCCTGACCCTAGTAAACAGAGTCGCACTAGGCCTAGGGGTTACAGGTCTTCTAGGGGACCAACTTCCACCCCTCAAAAGGCTAAGCACTGCCAGGCTTCCTCTTCAGAATTGGGGAGTTCTAAGCAAACTTCCCAAAGCAAGCATTCCCAATGACTCCGGCCTTCCCCTGCCTGCCTCTGCTGGCCCAGGGTTTCCTTTAGGGGAAGGTTAGCCATTTTTGCAAATGTCTGGATGTTGTGTAGTCCTATCTCACCTACATTCTTACCCATGGGTTCGGAGCCGAATATCGGCTCTGACTCAGCCTATTTACTAGCTCAAAAGTTTCTGATTGGCTGAGTTAAGAGGGTATCCCATAGTACACTGCTTCGCATCCCCAGATCTCGTTTGCCACTTGTAGAGCTCGGACGTGGTCTCGCTTGGCTGTGGCTAAGTACTCTTTTTTTACTTATTTCTCTTGAGAAATTGCTTGCTTCATACTTCAAAAGCTATTTTAATAGATATTTTTGCTGCAGTAGTTCTGTTTGCATGTTTAGTATATCTACCTATGAGGATTCTGATGCAGAGGATTCCATTCCCTCTGCTTCCTCTCCAGAAGATTTTTCTTTTGGTGAAACCTTGCACACTCATAGGGAGCATTTCCGCTGCAAAAGCCAGGATTACTCTGACTCCAAAAAGAGGCTTAGGGAATTCTTACTCCTCCCTCAACATAGGCCTTTAGCTATCCTGCCTGTTCTGGACATTGTGGATGATGCTTTCTTGGAATCTAGCCTTTCCCCAGGCACTTTACCTCCAGCTCCCAGAAAACCTGACGGATATTACAGAGTACCTGACTCTCACAAGTTCCTCTTAGAGAATCCTACTGCAGATCCAGAGACCATTTCCCAAGAACCAAAGGGCATTAAGGCTACTGCTGCCAAAAACCCTACCCCTTCTGATGAGATTCTAGAGCCTTGAACAGATGGGGTAAGAAGGTATACACTTCTGCTACTTTGGCCATTAGGGCTTTAAATTGCCAGTTTCATATGTTAAAGTACCAGCAGCTTATTATGGGACTACTTAAACAGAAAATGATGTTGATTCCTGACTGTGCTGAGCACAAAGAATTACAGGATTTAATGCATTCTGCAGAACAAGTTGGTATACATACTTTGCAATGTGGTTTTGACTCTTTAGAAGCATCTTGCAGGGCTGCTGTCACTGGGTCTGTACTTAGAAGGCATGCTTGGCTTTAGGAGCAAAACTTGCCAGACCATGTTAAAGCTAAATTACTGGATGCTTCCTTACACCAAGACCGCCTGTTTGGCAAAAAAGCAGAATAAGTCCTCAAAAAGATGGAGGAAAAAGCTAAATCTGTGCAAACTGTTAAAGATTTCCTGCAACTACAGCCTCCCAGATTTAGTAGGCATTGGCCTTCAAAGAATTGGTCCTTTCCAGCCTCTTCCAGGCCTTCTCAGTCCAAACCCAGGAACAGCAGACCACCTAGGTTACAGTCTCAGGCTATGCACAGGCCTAAGCAGTGGGGGGCTCCCACTTCCAAAGCAGGGAGTAGTAAGACGCCTCCCTACGGGAAAATGGCACAATGACTTAACCTTAACCCTTCCAAGCCCTTCTCAGCTACCTGCTCCTTTAGGAGGAAAGCTCGCCCTGCATGCAAAAAACTAGGAACTCATTACCCAGGACAATTGGATTTTGAATATAGTTTCCCAAGGATACAGATTCCACTTCCACACCTTACCAACCCCAAACGGTTGGCCAGACCTACCCCCAAATCAGTGAGCAGAGGCTCAGCAGCAGGCTCTCTCTCTTCTAAGTATCAGGGCTATTCAGCTTGTTCCAGCAGAAGAAAGGGGACAAGGTTTTTATTCAAGACTTTTCCTGGTACCCAGAAAAGACAGCTGCTGGCATCCTATCCTGGACCTCTCTATTCTGAATACTTTTTTGGTAATCCCAAAATTCAAGATGCTAGCGCTTCAACAGCTGCTTCCTATGCTAGGTAAAGATGCCTGGTTGGCAACCTTAGACTTAAAGGAAGCTTACCTGCACATTCCAATAAGGGAATCTTGCAGGAAATACTTATGTTTCAGGGCAGGCTCCATGCACTATCAGTTCTCTGCACTGCTCTTTGGCTTATCTACTGCACCCAGGGTATTCACAAAGTGTCTAGCTCCAGCCATTGTATTTTGCAGGCAGAGAAATATTCAAATATATCCATACTCGGACGATTGTCTGATTCAGGCAGAAAGCCAGGAACTAGTATTAAAACATCTAGCATTCGTAAAGAAACTTCTAAACTCACTGGGTAGACTATAAACGAAAATAAATCTCACCTAGTACCCTGCCAACAAATTGTATTCCTGGGAGCAAGCTTGAATACAACTTCCAAGATGGCTTTCCTCACTCCAGAGAAAGAAGTTTATTTGACAACCTACTTCAAACTACTGGCCACAAAGACCCATCTATCTGCAAGGAAAATTCTGCAAGCTCTGGGGTTCATGGCCTCTTGCATACTACTAATTCCAGATTGCATATGAGGAAACTGCAGTGGTATCTAAAAAGGCTATGGTGTCAACAATCTCAGGACCTGGAATCAATGATTCCTATCATTCCTTGTCTAAGGACAGAGTTCCTTTGGTGGGCAGAGACCTGCTACCAGAACATGGGGCTCCCTTTCACTCTACCCCCTGCCGCCCAAACCCTAACAACAGATGCATTGGACTATGCATGGGGGGGGTCACTTGGCAGGGCAGTGCATTCAGGGCAAATGGAACCTGAGACAGATGCACCTGCATATCACCCAAAAAGAAATGTTAGCTGTACAGAATTCCCTGACAGCCTTCAAGGACCACATTCTTTCACGACAATTATTGGTAAAGACAGACAACACCACAGTTATATGGTACATAAACAAACAGGGGGGGGAACCCACTTGTACCCTCTCTGCAGAATAGCCATGGCTCTGTGGAACACAGCCTTGAGCTACCAAGTGCACCTACAAGCTCAATTCCTGCCAGGCAAGCTAAATCCACTGGCAGATGACCTAAGCAGAAATCTCATGGACCCACACGAATGGAAACTGGAACCAAAAATATTCAACTTCTTGAGGAACAAATGGGGGACCCCAGAGAGAGACCTGTTTGCCTCCCCTCAGAACTAGCAATTGGACATATTCTGCACAAGGACTTCCCACGGTCAAGCTTGGAAAGTGGATGCCCTGTCCTTTTCCTGGGGAAGCCTCTCAGTTTATGCCTTTCCCCCTCTGCCTCTCCTCTCGAAGGTTCTGCTAAAGATCAAACAGGACAAACCAAAACCAGACTGGCCACGCCAGCACTGGTAGCCCCACCCTTGCACAGTATGACACTGCTGGAACCATGGCAGCTGCCTCGGACCCCTTCCCTGCTGTCCCAGATGGCGGGCCAGATTCTGCACCCTCTGCTTTAAACCCTGAACCTTGCAGCCTGGCTAATTCTTTGAGCTCTCCAATAGCATCCCTTAGTAAGCAGGTGCTAGATGTCATTCTGGAGGCAAGGAGGCCTAGTACTAGAAAATCCTATGCTGAAAAGGGGAAAAGATACTGTTCCTGGAGCCAGATGCAGTGGATGGGCACAACGGTGCTCAGTTTACCTCATATTCTTCAGTACTTAACAAAAATGCTCCACAAGGGCCTATCCTTCTTGTATATTAAAATTCATGCCTCTGCCATTTCAGCACATTATAATACTGAACCACCCCTCTTCTCTCACCCCCTGCTAAAGCAATTCCTCAGAGGAGCCAAAAATTTAAGGCCCCTACTCCTGCCTGGGACCTTAACTTTGTATTGGAAAAGCTCAGTCTCCCTCCTTTTGAGCCAGCTGCAACTGCAGATTTAAAATTCCTTTCTTGGAAAACAGCCTTCCTTCTAGCCATCACTTCAGCAAGAAGAGTGTCTGAATTACAGGCCCTCATGGCAGTGGAGCCCTTCATTATCTACCATGCAGACAGGGTTTCCCTCAGGATCAATCTTTTCTTTATACCCAATGGGGTGTCTAGTGTGGCCCTTAATCAGTCCATTCATTTGCCTACCTTTCTTCCTGAATCCACAAAACAAACGAGAAGGAATACTGCACTCTTTGGACGTGCACAGACAACTTAGATTTTATTTGGACAGGACTAAACCTCTCAGGAAATCTGAGCAGCTGTTAGTTGGCTTTGCTGCAAGTGCAGAGGGGAAGGCCATTTCAAAGCAAACTAAGTGGATAGCCCATTGCATTCATTTCTGCTATAATCACCATGGAAAACCTACCCCACAGGGGATAAGATCACATTCCACCAGGGCTGCATCTACCTCTACAGCCTTTCTCAGAGATGTCCCTACCAGGGACATCCTAGAAGCTGCTACTTGGAGCTCTGTACATACTTTCACCAAGCATTACCACATGCCTATTTTTTCTAAATCCAAAGCTGGTTTTGCCACTGCAGTCTTGCAGGGCTTAATAGCTGGCCCTAATGCTCTCTAACTTCCTCCTCCCTTCCTTATCTTTGGGAATCAACCCAAATGTGATGACTGTAACAGTAAAACATGAAGAACATAGTACAATTGTGTGCACTTACCATAAATGTAGATGTTCGAGTGTATTCACTGTTGCAGTCCTGGTTACCCTCCCTCCACCCCCCTGACTTCTTTTGGCTCTACCTTTCCTTCTTGTTTGGTGTATTTAAGCTTTCTGGTGTATTTGCTTTTTGTTGGAGGGGTACCATAACATATAATTGCATCCCATTGTGGGGGCACCTGACATCTGGGGCAAGACAAACTGATGTAATGGCGTTGGCTGCATGTTTTATACCCCTGATGAACTGACCTGAAGAAGAGACAGCATCTGAAGCAGGAATCCAACACTCTGGTATTCAGACTGGCTGAGGGCTACCTACAGGCAGATAACCCAAATGTGATGACTGCAACAGTGAATACACTCGAACATCTACATTTATGGTAAGTGTACACAA
Source organism: Protopterus annectens (assembly GCF_019279795.1). Lineage (NCBI taxonomy): Eukaryota > Metazoa > Chordata > Ceratodontiformes > Protopteridae > Protopterus > Protopterus annectens. The sequence continues at coordinate 1,452,456,566 of NC_056745.1, read as the reverse complement.
CTGTACTTTTCAACACTTTGGAGGCTTCTTGCAGGGCAGCAGCTACTGGTTCTGTCATTAGAAGACACACTTGGCTCAGGGAACAGCCCCTTTCTGAACCTGTCAAATCTAAATTACTGGATGTGCCTTTGCACAAGGACAATCTTTTTGGTAGCAAAGCAGAAGATGTGTTGAAAAAGTTAGAGGATAAGGCTAAATCGATGCAAGCGGTTAAAGACTTTTTCTGCAAGTTCAACCTCCTCGTTTTAGTAGACATTACCCTTCTAAGAATTAGGACTTTTCCTGACCCTAGTAAACAGAGTCGCACTAGGCCTAGGGGTTACAGGTCTTCTAGGGGACCAACTTCCACCCCTCAAAAGGCTAAGCACTGGCAGGCTTCCTCTTCAAAATTGGGGAGTTCTAAGCAAACTTCCCAAAGCAAGCATTCCCAATGACTCCGGCCTTCCCCTGCCTGCCTCTGCTGGCCCAGGGTTTCCTTTGGGGGAAGGTTAGCCATTTTTGCAAATGTCTGGATGTTATGTAGTCCTATCTCGCCTACATTCTTACCCATGGGTTCAGAGCCGAATATCTGCTCCGACTCAGCCTATTTACTAGCTCAAAAGTCTCTGATTGGCTGGGCTAAGAGGGTATCCCATAGTACACTGCTTCGCATCCCCAGATCTCGTTTGCCGCTTGTAGAGCTCGGGTGTGGTCTCGCTTGGCTGTGGCTAAGTACTCTTTTTTTACTTATTTCTCTTGAGAAATTGCTTGCTTCATACTTCAAAAGCTATTTTAATAGCTATTTTTGCTGCGGTAGTTGTGTTTGCATGTTTAGTAGTGTTTTTTGTGGTATCCCTAACAGTTCCCACGGGCTAGGCCCATTTTAGTTAGAGGACCTAGTCCTCCCTTAGTGAGTAGTTTATCTGTTTCTTATTGTATATTGCTTTTTAAGAACCGTTTAAGTTAGAGGTTCTCTCTCTGTGTTCTCGTTGTTATTGCTCGTTGGTTTAGAGCTTTGCTCTTCCCTGTGGTACTGTCTAAGCAGTGGGCTTCCCGCCTTTTTTTGGTAATTGTTAACTGTAGTTACGCTGTGTGCCTTGCATCCGTTGGAAGTCGTTAACTCTTGGATGTGTCTAAGGATCAGAAAGAACATAAGCCTTCTGGCTTTAAAAAGTGTTCAAAGTGTGGATATAAAATGTCCATCACGGATGGACACTCTGTCTGTGTTTACTGTCTTGGAGCCATCCACTTACAGGAGTCATGTAGTTTTTGCCACGCCTTCAGTCCTAGGGTGCTCCAAGAGAGGAAAAACAAATTGATTTTAAAGGGACTGCTTAAACCATCTTTCGAGGAGGCTATAGATTCGGCTCCTAGCTCCCAGTCAAAATCTAAGTCCTCCAAGTCCAAGAAAAGGTCTCCGGCTCCATCAACATCTTCGGAGCCTCCGTAGAAAATTACCATATTGGATACTGCTTCCTCGGCTCCACCGTCCTTGGGGCCACAGGAGGTGTCTGTGTTAAGTGAATCAGCGTCCGCTCCGATCATTCTTGAACCTATTCAGAGCCGGTCGCCGAGTGTGAGGCTTGGTTCACCAGATAAGAGGTCTCAGTCTCCATCCATCTCCTCCAAATCCTCCAGGCTCTCCAATTTGGATGTGGATAGGGTGATGCAGAGGCTCCTGCAGTCGCCGGTGTTGGCTAAATTGTTTTTGGCTCCGACCCATTCGGCTCCGGAGCCAATTCCTATGGTTGTTTCATCGATTCCTCCTCCGAGCACATCCTTGCTGTCAGAGCCGGTATGTCCCGCTCCTAGTGATGTTCCTGCGCCAGCTCTGATACCTCCTCTGGGTTTATCGGTGCCGACCTCGGCTCCGACCATGTTGGTTCCGTCCACAGGGTTCGAGACTCGGGTCTCCTCTGTCAGGCCTGAAGGGGATGCCTCGGGACATCTTTCGGTTCCGAATCTCCCCCTCAGTGCATTGGCTAGGGGGATCCCGGTCATGGCCTTGGAAGCCAGTCGGTCCTCGGACTCGGGGGACCTGCCTTCAAGGCCATGCGGAGCGTGCTGGCCAGGTCGTCAGCAATGTCACTCGGGTCGGTCATGCCATCCTCCACCACTCCGGCGAGAGCTTCTAACACCCATCTATCCTTGGACAGCAGAGCACCAGAACCCTAAGGATACCCCCACGAGCGGTTCCCCACTTTCTGAAGGTCCCTCAGAGCCTGTCCCTGAGGAACCTCCCAGAAAGAAATTGTGCAAGAGGAAGCACATAGACTCCCAGGATGAGTCTCTCACTTCTGATACTGAGGGAAACGGAAGGGTCCCCCAAGTCTTCTTCTGATGATGTTTCCTTCTCCGATATCCTGGAGATACTGAAACAGAGGTGACTGGCCTTCCAAAACCCCTTCCGAGGAGGAGTCAGTGTTCCTTAAGGATTTTGGTGCTCAACCTTGCCCTTGCAGCATGTCATCTTTATAGGAGCAGAGCTGGACACCATTCAAATGCGAGTGTTCCTACCACAAGAAAGGATCACAGGGTTGCAACAACAAATTCTCACGCTGATGCCTCTGAGACATGCAAAGGCAAGACTGATTCTTCAACTCCTAGGGACCATGGCAGCTACTATCATGTTGGTCCCATTAGCGAGATTACACATGAGAATTCTTCAATGGCTTCTCTTTGTCCAATGGTCTCTCCAAAGATTTCCGCTATCCCATCCAATCCTAATGACAGACAAATGCAAGCAGGACCTCCGTTGGTGGCTGTGCACCAACAACTTGAACGTAGGAAAACTCTTTGTTCCACCTGTCCCTGTGGCCACAGTGACTACGGACGCCTCCCAGATAGGGTGGGGGGGGGGGCATTATCTCTGCAGGATGGTGCAAGGCACATGGCAGGAGCACGAGATACATTTGCACATAAACATCCTGGAGATGAGAGCAGTGCTTCTTGTGTTGCAAGCACTTCAAGAAGTCCTACCTCTAGTGACCATTGCGATACACTCAGACAACATGTCTGTAGTGTGGTATCTCAACAAGCAAGGAGGAACCAGATCTTATCCACTATGCAGGGCGGCCATGCGCATGTGGAATTGGGCAATAGCTTCCCAACGGTTTCTAGTGGCAACGCACATCCCGGGGAGGACCAATGTGATAGCAGACAAGCTAAGCAGGGCGATTCTTATGCCCTACGAGTGGTCCTTGAATCGCCTGGTGGCAGAGCGAATCTTCAGCAGATGTGGTCAACCTTGCTGCGATCTTTTTGCCAGCCCCCTCAATGCGAAATGCAGCAACTACTTCTCACTGATCCCCCCACTGGGGGAATTACCCAGGGACGCTCTAGCTCACAACTGGCCATCCGATCTGGTTTATGCTTTCCCTCCATTTCCCCTTCTCTCAAGGGTGATTCAAAAAGCACAATCCTTGGGAAGCAGGATGATTCTGATTGCCCCACACTGGCCTCGTCAAGTATGGTTCTCCTTCCTTCAACCCTACCTTGTGGATACTCCTTCCAGACTTACTGACACACATGTCGGGACAGTTCCACCCCTCTCTGAGGACACTCCGGCTGACAGCCTGGCTACTCCACTTCCATCCTTAGTCAGATGTCATAATTTTTCACCAGACGTAGTCCATATTTTGTCGTCCTCTCATAAACCATCCACTGGGAAAATCTACTTTAGGAAATGGAAAAGATTCTCTATTTCGGCTCATTCCAGAGGCATTGATCCCTACACGGCTCCAATTGATTCTGTTTTGGAATTTTTGTCCATATTGTTCTATCAGGGATCCGCTTTAGCCACCATCAAAGTTCAGCTGGCAGCTATATCAAACTTCCACGTGGCCAATGAACCTAGCCTTATGGCACACAGACTATGAAAAGCATTCCTTAAAGGTACCCTATTGCTTTGTCCCCCAGTATCACAACCTGTTAAGCCCTGGGACCTCAATTTTGTTCTTCAAGACCTCACTCTTCCTCCCTTTGAGCCTGTAGCTACCTGTGAGTTAAAGTTTCTAACCTGGAAAACAGCCTTTTTAATAGCTATCACTTCAGCGAGGCGGGTTTCTGAAATCCAAGCCCTTTCCATCAAACCCCCATATTTGATCTTCCATAAAGATAGAGTCTCCCTTAGACCAAACCCGTCTTTTCTTCCCAAAGTGGCTTCCCTGTCTAATATAAATCAGTCTATTGAGCTGCCAGTTTTCTTCCCCAATTTCTCCAACAAGGCAGAATTCAGATTTCACCAACTAGATGTACATAGACAGTTACGCTTCTATCTCCATCGGACAAAAGATATTCGGAAATCTGACCAACTCCCTGTCTCCTTTTCTGAAAACCGGCTTGGTTCTCCGGTATCCAAGGTCACTCTCTCTAGATGGATAGCCAGCTGTATTTCCTTCATCTGTCATACAGCAGGTAAACTTTGCCCTTTCCACCTAAAGCCCACTCCACAAGAGCTGTTTCCACATCCACAGCCTATCAAGCTAGATTGTCGATGGATGATATATGTGCTGCGGCCACTTGGGCTTCTCCTCACACTTTTGTCTCTCATTACAAATTGGACATGGTTTCCAGGGGCAGATCTTCATTTGGCTCCACAGTTCTCAGGAGTATTTTCCTATATGCCACCCGGGTTGTAGGTGCTAGGGATGCTGTCCCATGGGTAAGAATGTAGGCGAGATAGGACTACATAACCTAAAGAAGTTATGTACTCACCATAACGTTCGATGTATGTAGACCATCTCGCCTCACATTCTTTCTTACCCTCCCGCCTTCCCCCCTGCCTGGAGGATTTGGAGGAAAAATTTTATCATGCAGAGTCCCTTTGATTAATTTGTTTGGATATTTGTTTGTATGGATGTGTCTTATGTATGCAATAACTGAGTTGTTTGCAGCAAACTAGATCTGGGGATGTGAAGCAGTGTACTATGGGATACCCTCTTAGCCCAGCCAATCAGGGACTTTTGAGCTAGTCAATAGGCCGAGTCAGAGCCGATATTCGGCTCCGAACCCATGGGTAAGAATGTGAGGCGAGATGGACTACATACATCAAACGTTATGGTGAGTACATAACTTCTTGTTCACACAGACGACAAATGGATGCTCAAAATAGTATCCCAAGGCTACAAGTTCTCCTTTCACACCTTCTCTCTCCACCAAGGATACCCAGATATACCCCCAAATCAAAGGGCAGAAGCAGAAAAACAAGTTTCTTTTTTACTAAACCAGGGAGCAATAGAGCCAGTTCCTGCACTACAGATAGGCTAGGGTTTCTACTCAAGACTTTTCCTGGTCCCCAAAAAAGGGGGCACCTGGTGCCCTATTCTGGATTTGTCCATTCTAAACACTTTTTTCTGGTGATTCCAAAATTCACAATGCTCACTCTTCAGCAGTTGCTACCAATGCTGAAGAGTGTCAGTTCATGCCTCACTGAGATCATTCACCAGATCCCCCTCAGACTCCTCCTTCCATCCACGGAAAATTCTCAAAAGGGCCTCCCTATCATGGTGAGGTTTCATCATGTTAACATGGTGCAATTTGTTCCCTTGCCTCCTGCCTAGCAGTTCTACCATGTCGTTAACATCACTGACCTTCCTTACTATCTTGTAGGGTCCCTCCCAGGCTGCCTGCAGCTTGTTCTGTCTGGCATGAATGAGAATCATTACCTGCTGCCCTATGGCATACTGTCTAGCTCTAGCATTCCTGTCATACCAGACCTTATTCTGCTGTTGGGCTTCTGCCAGGTTCTCCTTGGTCAAGCCCTGAGTTCCCTGAGCCTTGTCCTGAGGTTTAGGACATATGCTACAACAGACTCCTTGTGGCATTCACACTCACCCTCCCACTCATCTCGAATCACATCTAAAGGTCCCCTCACCCTATGCTCATACAGCAACTCAAAGGGTGAAAAACCTGTGGATTGCTGGGGAACCTCTCTAAGCAAACAGGTGCAGCAAATATTTGTCCCACTCCCTCTTAAACTCATCTGCAAATGCCCATAGCATGGATTTGAGTGTAGAGTTTAACCTCTCAACAAGACCATTACTCTGGGCATGGTAGGGTTGTTTTTTAGGTGCTTCACCCCACAGTGCTTCCACAGACAAGCCACCAGGTCTGACATGAAATTGGCACCTTTGTCAGTCAGTATTTCTTTTAGAAAACCTAGCCTGCTAAAAATCTCTAGCAAAGCATTTACCACCTTTTCTGCCTCAGTGGAGGACAATACCACTGCCTCATGGTATCTGGTAGCATAATCTACTACCACTAGGATCTACGTCTTCCCTGTGGACTGTGGGGTACACAGGGGACCACAATGTCCATAGCTACCTTCTGAAATGTCTCCTCAATCACAGACAAAGGCATCAAAGGAGCTCTCAGCTTCTCTCCTGCCTTGCCTACCTCTTGGCACTGCTTACAGGTCCTGTAGTACCCTGTTACATCTCTGGAAATCCCAAGCAAATAAACGTTCTGCATACTATGTCTCTTTGTACGTTTTATGCCTATATGACCTGCAATGGGAATATCAAGGGCTATGGCTAGAAGTGTCAGACGGTAGGTTCTAGGCACTACCAACTGCTGTATTCTCACACTCTAGCCCTCCCTCAGGGGGTCCATTCTCTATACAGTAACCCATTGTCCCAGTATACAGATTTCCCTTTCCCTTGAGAATCAGGTGCCTCACTAGCTACCACCCTCAGGCCTTGTAATGTAGGGTCTGAGAGCTGAGCCCGACTCAACTCTGTTTGTAACCCTTCCCAGCTCCCTTTCCACAAGAAGTCTGGCATCCTCTGACAGAGGTGCCTCACTGTCAGCCTGGGTACTACTACTACTCACATCTGCCCTTGCAGTCACTCTGTCCAAGGGAACATCAGTACCCACAAGCAGCTGTGGCTCACCTTTAGTCTCACTGCTACAGGGTAGCCCCCTCCCTGAAGTAACCACCTCACCAGTCCTGGCTGCAAGTGTACAGTCTGTCTGGGTCTCCCCCAGGCTACCAGACCCACATGCTTGTCTCCAAGCCTGAATGCATGTAACTGCATGCACACATGGTACTGCATTATCAAATTAATTCCTCATCAGGACATCTGCAGGGATATCCTCAAACACACCTACTTGCTGGCTTCCTTTTCCTCCCTCCTAGTCAAGATGAACCCTAGCCAAAGGTATTTGGAATGGGGTCCCTCCTAAAGCTCTGACTGGAGTAGACTGCCTAAGGAAGTGGTGCTCCTTTTTAACCATTGCAGGCTTCACAATGGGTAGGTCAGAGGCTGTGTCTCTCTTAGCAGTAGCCTCTTTCCCATCCACTAAGAGGATATAACGTCTTGTGGTAGTTTGGTACCCTTGTCTTCTCGAGACAACTTACTACTGGCATTTTGTCACTCCAACGTACTGGCTGTCCCACCTTTTGTTCCCCACCTTGCCTCTGTGGACATCTATATGCTACATGGCCCCACTGGTTGCATTTAAAACATTTAACCCTTAGTCCTGGATGTGTACCTGGATTAGTGGCTTCCTCTGCTACTGGCAGACTCTGTTGGAGCAGTCTGGGCTGCCCACCATAGGATCCTTTAGACCCATGAACAGCACTGGGTGTCCATTTCCTGTGGATTGATGCCCTGCTTGCTAGGTATTGGTCTCCCTTCTTCCCCAACTCATCTGCAGTATTGCATTGTCTATCAGCTAACCAGATTTTCATGTCCTAGGGCAAAGTGCAAAGGGCTTGTTCCCTCACCAAAAGGTCTGCTACCCCTTCAAAAGTGGTGATCTGACATCCACTCACCCGCCTGTGAAAATAAATGCTTAGTTCAGCAATATATTCACACACACTTGCCTTGCATCTGTGCTCATGAAACTTTTTCCTATAAGCTTCAGATGTTAACTTAAAATGGTCCAGCAAACAGTTTTTTACAATATTATAATTTAAACAATCAGTATCAAACAGTTTAGAAATAACAGTTACAGCTTTACCATGGAGTAAGAGGGGTGAGGAACTGCACTCAGAGCCCTTGGTCAACATTATACTGTTTATATACCCTCTCAAACATAAGAATGAAACTATCAAAATTATCCCCCTCTGTAAATTGTAGAAGGAATTTACTGACCTTTGTTGCTTCTGTGGTTCAGTTACTTCTGTCCCCATTACATCCATAACTCTGGTGAAGGGTCAGCATCTCCTTTTCATGTTGCCTCTGCTCTCCTTTTTCTCAGCCTCCAGCCATTGCAGTTTTTCACTTTCCTCAGCCTCAAGATGTATCAGCTTCTCTATTGTTATATTTCCAAATGCTTGGCCTCCATCTCAAGTGTCTTTAACTCCAGAAGGATTTTTAAGTCCTCTATGGAAAGTTTGAACTGTCCATTTTCTGAAAGTTTAATATCTCCACGGCCAGTCTAATTGTCCTCCTGGTTGCTACTCTGTGATGCAGCTGTGACTAAAGCTGCAGTCATGACTGCTTTAGTCAAGTTGGCATGCACCAGTCCTTTAGCCTGGGACATTTCAGCCAACTGGCTCCTTGTCAGCTTGCCATACTCTTCTGCTGACATGCTCGCCTGCTCTCCCTGACTAACTAAGCTAACAAAAAATAAAACAATTGTGATATGAACTCTGAATGTTCACGGCATGGCTGACAGAGTACAAACACCTTCAGTGACCACTGTACACAGGCTACAGGAATTCAATATCCACACCACTACAGGCCAATTAATATGTGATGTGGCTAACTCATCACTGTCAACCAATTAATATGTGATGTGGCTATCCCACCACTGCCAACCAATTAATATGTGATGTCCCTGCACTGGCCCAGTAATCAAGGAGCCTCAATCCTCACCACTGGCAACGGTGAGGTATGTACACAATGGGAGGATGACAAGTATACATACAATAAAGTACAATTTCCCTTAAGAGCACACAGAGAGCTCAGTCAGTCTGGGGCTGGTTTCTCCCTCTTTCTCCAGATCCCCAATGAGACTCCTCACTGGCACACCTGTAGGGTTACGATCTCAGCCAAGTGGCCAAGCTAAGATCTCCAGCACCCTCTCTGTCCAACCAGTGCTTCATGTCCCTGCCCAAGTAGCTGACACACACACACTTTGAGATTTGATTGATATAGAAACACACACATACACTTGGGAATGCTGGCACAGGTTTACTAGCTATCCCTCCTTCTGCCCAGGTTATAAGGTAGTACCAGCTACCACCAGCCACCCTTACTTATCAGCTACTATAAGGCCCTTACAAAGGGTGTCCAATTCTACTGTGTAGTGTTAATCCAAATGGTAGTTTTGACCAAGACTTGGAAGGCTATTTAGGAGTGGCCTATACAGTGTTACCGAATACATATGCAAGTTGAGAGCTTAAATATGTCTCAGATATATCAGCCACAAAGATAGGTTTAAATATATTTAATAATAATAAATAAAAGAACAAGACAATACTCAAAAAAAAGTTACTACAGAGTTCAAAATCACAGGAAATATGTTAAAACAACATTGCAGGACAGTCTCACATAAATACAGAAAACATCTAAACTAATCTTTACTATATTCCTGTCTATCTCTAAAAGAGATACTGTGCCCTAAATCACACTTACAGACAACACACAGACAACAAACACACAGGCAGAAGTGCTGAGTGGATGTTTCTAGGTCCAAGACAAGATACAAAATGCCCAGTCTCTCTCTGAGAGAGTTCTTAAATTAATAATAAACATTACTGCTGGGTTAGCTTGGATGACATCACTCTTGGTCACCTGACCTCAATTCCCAGGCCAAAACGATACTAACAGAATTTTAACATCTCTGTGTGAGAAGTACATATCTCTCAGAGGTTTGCAGAACTTGGAAGTCGTAAAACAATAAAACGCTTTTACATTTGAAACCTAGTAATTATTTCTGTTTCAAGACAATAAAAAAACTTCTAGCTCTAGACATTGTGTCTGCTGCTGAACTGAAACTGAGAGATAACACAATCATAAAACACTTTAATTTCAACTTATTTTCTTGAAGTTTTGCAAATGTTCTATTAAAACATATATTTGCACAGGTATATAGTTTATATACATTTCTGTTCTTTTCCAGTAGGGCACACTGTGGACACATCCTTGAAGCTCAGTACTGTACAGACCCTGTTCAACACACACTTCTGCACCAGTTGTTTACTATACACCTAACATATAGTTCTCTTACATTTGTAAGATAAGCATATGAATCACGTTGATATTTATAAATGACATGATTATTTACAAAATTCCAGATAGCTGGACTGGCAGTGTCACAGTGTGAATTCATCTGTGTTCCAAGATAGATAATGCAAACTGATGGAATGTTTAAAAAGCTATCTGCGGACTCCAGAAAAGGAAACGATCACCAGAGGCTCTTCAAAAATTAAAGCTGATTACATGGTATATACAACAGTCACTGTAGTAAAGTTGGACAGTGCAATTTTTCTGTAGCTGTTTTTATTTCACAATCATTTTTTTTCTTTTCTACGATTGTACATTAATACATTAAATATCAGCTAATTTCTTTACAGTATTTTTTGTTTAATTCAACACTTTGTGGCAGAAGAGGGCATTCTGAGTATTTTATGCTGTACTGTTTTCTTTAGTAGATATTTGCTATAAAACATACAGGGTGATAACCCAGCTGAAAGATTTCATATTGGGCCTTGGGACTCGGTCTAGTTGTAGCTCAAACAGATATGTGGGTTTTCACATTTTAACTTCTGTTCATTCGTGCATATCTGAGTTCAAGACTTTGTGGGTATATGGCCAGATGACCAAATTACATCTGTTAGAGGGATAGCCAAAAGACATGGGTAACCTGAACCCTCCCCTATACTTGCCTTCCAATTATATCTTTAAAACCTGAACCAGACATTTAGTTTCTCATGTGCTGCTGGATAACCTCTTAGAAGTGCAGAACTTCCAAAAAATAGTATAGTCAAAGCATATTTTACCATACCTTAGTTTGTACATTTTCTGCTAGGTTAACTATGAAAAATATTATTTTATCACAGGTGGAGTCCTATGTTTCATTTTGTGGAGGTCTTCCATCACCTGAGTGCTCTGATAATCCACTGAGGTACAAATTCAGTTGGTATCCACAGGGAGTTTTGTTGAACACAATAAAACCTGCAACATATTTGAAAGATGGAAAGGTAACTGTGTGCTTTACTGTATAGTGATCCCTTTGTAACTGTTTGAAAGTATCACATGTACATTAATATTTTATGTCTTTCGCACATGCAGTTTTATATAGTTTGTGTGTCATTTGCTGTAAAAAAATATTGTATGGTTTTGGAATATTGTGAATTAAAACCTTTTCACAGTGCAAAAGAGTTGAGAAGAAACTGGTCAGCCTTGAAAGATGAATAGTATATATGTTGCAAGAATTCAGCTGCACTTAAATTGCATTTTAAAAGTGAATCTGAAGTCTGAAATCAAATAACTTTACATTAAGAAAATCTAAGTAGCAGTAACTCAGTAAACTGGTGTAGAGTTCTTATCTTGCATTTGTTGTGCTTTGTAGTGAATTCATGTGTTTGTCAGTTTTCTTTAATTTCCCTATGTCATAGCAGAATACAAACTTTAAATGGCTCATAGATAATTCTGAGTGCTTTCTAAAGATGGCTTTTGAATACAGCTGACTTGACTGATGTGTAAACCCATAAGAAACAAGTATTCATTGTTTTGATGGTGTGTTTCCTAACCTGTAATCATTTTTTTTATAATCTAGTAGAGTCTAATTTTCGGTTTGATTCTCAGCTAGAACGTCTTCTGTGTGGAGACATGCTTGAATGGGCGTACCTTCGTTGAAGGTTGTGCGTCAGAGCTGGCAACTCAATACGTAAAAATCTACTGCCAATCATTAGCGGACCAGAGTTCTGCTGTGGTGACTCCTAACAGGGAAAAGCCGAAAGACACGAACAAAGTAGATCTAATTTGTCTCTCAATAACAATGCTTCAGATATGATCACCTCGTAACAGCTGTCCCTCCGAATGGTACACATTTATAGACTTCTTCCTGCTACTATAAATTTGCTGTATTATTTTAGCTATTTGTCTTGCACAGTACCTCTGAATTCCTTCTAAATGATGTGTTGCAAGCTGTATCTAAAAAGGCCTGCAATGATTCAGTATGAGACAGTTCTAGTCTGACAGCTAATGTTAGCAGTTCCCGGTATTTTTAGTTGCCATTGAATTTATCAGAAATAACACCTTTTTGCTGGTAATTGATATAGAATATTCAAAAGTGAGTTTCTAAAATGTTTCTACAGTATCTGTTTACTTAATAACTGTTAATTGACAGTGGATATTGGAATTTTAAGAGGTTTTGTCCCTCAGTACAGTGAATCGTATTACATTACATTTTTACATTATATAGTTTGCAACCTAAGATGCTGTCTACTATGAATACTGCAACATATAGGTAGCTGAGAAGCACTGGAAACAGGAACCAAAAAATAAATATACTGAAAATTATTAAACATGAAGATGTTCTAATCACATTGGCTCATCCAGTGCAGCAGTTAGGAAAGTAGAAGCAAGAAAAACAGATGTAAGGTAGTCAAAGAAAAAGGGACAAAAGTGACATTAATCATTGAAATATATTAACTTAACATCTATAGTGTCATGCATACTGAGAGATAAAATACCAGGATATGCAAGCAGAAATTACAACAATATGGAATAAGGACACCTGGATAGTTTCAGTGGTAGAAAACACAATACGGCTGTAAAATTAATTATACAATATACTTAAGTATGTTACCAGTACAAATAATTCTATATGAACTACAGAAGGAGATAATCATAGAAGCATTGTGGGTGCTGACAAAAGCAATCCTGGACAACATTAAACATTGAAGCAATACTAATTTCATATACTCCGATCATAGCCTGACTGTGGAATAGGGTCCATTCTAGTCTAGATATTGGAAATCTCAAACATTTGTAAAAATATAGAAAGAGAACAAAATCAGCATTGCATTCAGCTTCATTTTCCAAATAGAATTAAGATTCTTCTACCATCAGTATGTTTGTTCCACAATAAAGGTAAATCCACACTGCTTGTAGACATGCCATGTTTTACCCTTTTTCTGAGCTTGTCAGCATATCATAGGCGTTTAGCCATCCTGCTTGACTGGGTCTTTCTTGTAGGTTTTAAATGACTCTGACTTGACTGGGTCTTGCAGTTTTTAGATGACTCTTGCTTGGCTAGGTCTTTCCTATAACTTCTACTTAATTGTTTGTTTGACATTTTTCCCTTTGGTTTTAATGTCACTAGGGATATTTTGCAGTCAGTCTGATGTTTATGGACATCAGGCTCATTTTTAAGCTCTGTATTTCTGAAGTTTAGCCCAACAATCTGCTTACCCTGTACTATATACATTGATTCGATTCATGTACAGTCATCAAAGGTAATTTGGCAAATGGAAAAAACCCAAAAAACATTCACCGAAACCATTTCAGCAAACAACTCAACAATTCTGCTTCTGCTGGGGGGCAAGCCCCTGTAGACCCCCACACCACTCATATATAGACCAAATCCAAAGCCACAATGAAGGAAAAAAGCAAACTCCACTATCAGTGAAAGCAATTTTGGTGAACGCCACTTGCTGTTTTTGCATTTGCCAAAATTACTTTTGACAACACATGCTGCTCCCATTTCTTTTACAAATTGAACAGGGGTCTATATTAAAAGACTGAATGTTCACAACCGCAACACGTAAATGCCGAACAGCTGAAACAGCGAAACACATAAACATTGAAATACGGAACACCAGACAGATTTCCTTGGCCAGCAGGGTGTTCGTAGGGAAGAGGAAATATATCCTTTTCCCCACTGTAGTGCAATCTCGGAGTTGGTGTATATAAGTGGGGGGGGGGCACAGCCCCCCATATGGGGGGGTGCAGTGGAGGCTTGCCCCCCTGCAAAAGTGTGTTTATTGAGGTATGTCTAAGTAAGATTTACTTACCTGTATGGCGCTGTTGTTTTCAGAAATGTGTTCGGCGTTCCGTATTTCGTTGTTTACGTGTTTTGCTGTTTCAGCTTTTCGATGTTTACATGTCACGGTTGTCGTATTCACGGTTGTGAACATTCGGTCTTTTAATATAGACCCTTTGAGCAGTACTGATTTAGCATGCATCAAGTGTTTCAGAAATTCTTCATATACGTCAATCTTTGCCGTGAAGTAGCTCATCTCCCAAGCTCTGTAATTTATCTCTGCAGCTCCTGTGGTTCCCTCATTACCCTGTACCTCTGGTGCCTTCATCTCAGGCATTTTTCAGTAAGTCCATATCAGTGCTAAACATGAGAAAAAGGGCACAATCCCATGCGGCACTGATTTTATTTATTTAAAGTTTGTTTGCCAGGATGGTCCATTGGGCCGAAAGAGGCCATTTTCAATGAAGTTCTGGGGAGAAAAGCTCCATAGATAAAATGTATAAAATAACAGGTTGTTATAGTGCAAGCAGAGCACATAAACAAAGTATTTTATACAATTTAGAATATAAAAACAGAAATTATACAACAATTAGTAAACATTTACAAATATATAATTCTGATCTGTACTACATGTTGTGAATATTCATTCAAAAGCCACATTATGATATGAATCATGGGCATTTTAAGACAGCTGAGTTTTATGGCCATTTGTTCCTTGCCAGTGCCCACCCTCAGGTTCACATCCCTTTCCTCCAGAAGGACTAAGCCAGTCAAACTTGTGGTAAGCTTATGGATAATCATCCATTCAGGTTCTGTTTGCAGGATGATAGTTTGCTGTACTTCTTAACCTGCAGGGTGCAATCTGTTCCTAAGGCAGGGGAGGTATTGTGATGACTGTATCTCTCCACTGGGTTTTGTTTATCTGCTGGTGAAGATCTGGGCTGCTAGCTCTTATATTTGTGGAACTATTAAACATATGGTGATTAAGTAGATCCAAGGCAATCAGGTTTTTAATAGTGCAGAAAGCAAGGCAGTGGTCACTCCTCAAGAGTCTATAAGATATTGAACAAAGGGACAGTGCATCCAGCCTCTCTTAGTAGCTCTGGGTTTTAAACCCCATGATCGTCTTAGAAAATTCTGTTTTTTTTCTAGTTGTTTGCTATATCTAATGCTGTATGTCACAAAGTGGATAGTGTACTAAATAACTGGCCTCATGAAAGCGAATATAAATGATGACCTCTTTAGATGTTGATGGTATTCCATAACTGTTGCCACATGATCAAAAGAGGGAATAGCCAGCCCATGTTCCAAGGTCCCTAACTATACTTTCATTTTGTACTAGAGTGGCTATTTAAGTGGTCTTACTGATCCTTCCATCCTTGTTCTAGGGTTTTGGTAAATATTTTTTAATGTGCTTTTAGTAATAATTAGATCCAAGTGTCCTTCTAAATGGAAATTATTCCTTGTCTGAGGAAAACAATAGACCTCAACCAAAACGCTTGCCCTGCATTCACTTTCTCTGATTACTTCCTTGTTGTTTAACATTAAAGTTTAACTCTTAGCTGTTTCTCTATCCCCAGTCCTTTCTATGAAGGCCCCAGAACTTGGACTGAAGCCCCAAAGGCAGTGATGTTTCCATGTTCATAAAGGATGTGCACACCTCCAGACTGGTAGCTCAACATAATGCATCAGAGATACTTAAAGTGCAGCTAACATTGGATAAGACAGTGATTCAGGTCATAGCCTGCTATACATCCCCAGCCATGTCCCAAGACTCACAGTCCACTATCCTAACCACCCTGGAGAACATTAGGGTCCAACCTAATGCAGTCATACTGGGCGACTTTAACTACCCCTCCATTAACTGGGAAAACTGCTCATGTACCAATACACTTGCCCAACATTTCCTAGAATTCATCAATTCCAATGCCCTGGACCAGCTCATTCTTACTCCCACTAGAGGTAGCAGGATCCTTGACCTGGTCATTGCTAACCTGGGCGACCATTGCTGTACACCAATAGTCCATTCCTCCCTGGTTAGATCAGACCACAAACGAATCACCTTGGAAATCCACATCCCCCACCCCACCCCCGCAAAGGTAACCACCATGAAAAACTTCTCCAAAGCTAACACTGGGCTCCTAAAAACAGAGGTGGCTAACTTTACTGCACCCATGCAAATGGAGAATAGTTGCATGACCACCAAATCATACACCTATGCACTGTACAAACACGTACGCAAATGCATGGATCTCGCCATACCCAATAGAACCAAAATTGACCTTCTTAGGACATGACAAAAGTTGTATCACTTAACTGTAACAGAAACATGATAGGTCAATAAAGTTAAAAATACTTGCTTAGTGGGAGGCTTTCCTTTTCTACTAGTAGCAAATGAAACAAAAATGTGGTTACAAGTGTAGACTAGAATACTCCTGACGACTCAGTAAGTCAACCTTCTTTTAACTTGTATAAACAAATCTCACCTGGATTAGCTTTATCTGGAAAATTTACAGTTAGCTGACTGGATACACTAATTCAAAATGAAGTCAAAAAACAGAAATTGAGATTTCTTCCACACAGATACCTTGTCTTTCTCACTAGATGTAGCAACATCCTTGACCTGGTCATTACTAACATGGGCGACCGTTGCTCTACACCAATAGTCAACTACTCCCTGGTTAGATCTGACCACATACTAATCATCTTGGAAATCCAAATCCCTCACCTCACAAAGGTAACCACTATGAAAAACTTCTCCAACCTAACTTTGATCTCCTAAAAACAGAGATGGCTAACTTCACAGCACCCATGCAAATGAAGAATAGTTGCATGACTGCCGAATCATACAGCAATGCACTGTACGAACACATACACAAATGCTTGGATCTCGTCATACCCAATAGAACCAAGATGGTCTCCTTCAAAAAAAGGAAGCCAATCTGGTGGTCCCCTGTCATAAACAAATTGTACAACAGAAGGAGGAAACTGATGCGGAATAAGGTGAAGTCCCAAGACTGGAAAAACTCCCTTATCAGCCTCAGCAAAACGTTGAGATCCCTCATCAAGTCCTCTAAAGCTAGCTATGAAAACAGAATCACAGCAGATAGTAAAGACAACCACAAGGCTTCTATAGTTGTGTAAAGAATTTCCATGGCAGTACCCAGATTTGCTCTTAGCTACTGCACAATGGTGCCTCCTATACCGAGTTGACAGATTCAGTGCCAACTTTACCCCTCTCTCCTCCACCAAAGGACCAATCACAATACCAGTAGATTTCCAAGGCCCCAATATTACTGCTGCACAGGTTAAAACAGCACTGTCCAAGGCCAAGAATATAGCTTCTATGGGACTTAACAATATCCCTGGCTGTGTTCTACCTGGACTACAGAGTGAACTGGCACTTCACCTGTGTGCCCTGTTCAGTCACAGTCTCACCTCATGGTATGTCCCTACTGAATGGCACACTGCTGCAGTCATCCCTCTCCACAAAGGAGGAGCGACTGCAGACCATGTGAACTATTGCCCTATTAACTTGATGAATCTGATATACATACCTATGGAACGCATCATCATTGACCTAATAAACAAGGATATAGGGAATCTCCAAACTCTGGATCCCACACAGTTTGGTTTTGTGAAGGATAGATCATGCGTGCTCAACCTGGTTGACTTCTTTGAGTCAGTCACCAGAGCTGTGGATGAAGGCAAGGTGGTTCATACAGCCTACCTTGATTTGGCCAAGGCCTTTAATACCATTCCCCACTCAGGAATCATTGAAAAACTCACTAAGCTAGGCATCAACCCCTATAGCACTAAGTGGGCTGCAAACTGGCTCACAGATAGAACCCACAGTGTGAAAGTAGCTGACTCCAAGTCAGACTGCCGACCAGTCACGACAGGAGAACTACAAGGTTCGGTCCTGGGTCCTCTCCTGTTTGGCATGTACTTCTCTGAAGTCCAGGCCAACACAAAGGGACTCTGGCTGACAAAGTTTGCAGAGCTATTATTAACTCCCCAAGTGATGTTGACCTCCTACAGAAAGGCCTCGCTGAGACCAACGGCTGGTGTCAGACCCATGGCCTTAAGCTCAATGCCAAGAAATGTGTAGTCATCCCCTTTGGGAAAAACTCAG
>NC_056745.1:1451953508-1452116008 GCF_019279795.1 Protopterus annectens | reverse complement strand
CTGTATGATGTAGTTGTCCAGATGCCATACCCTAGAAGGCAGAAAGCAATGTGCATACCCCTAAAGTAAGTAAAAATAAAACACTTTTTTTTCCATCCCAAATAAGGTTTAAGTATAGCTGATCGGGTCTGCACGTTGCACAGCTGTGTATAACATCGCTTAAACATCCAAAGGTGTTAAATATAAACATACAGTCAAAATAATCACAGTGAAATAGTGTAGTGATTTCACAGTTCGAGCCCCAATGCAGTCCATTCATTGTTATATGTGAAAACAGCACTAAAAGTATATTTTTCATAAATAGGTAGTGAATAATATATATTTGTTAACCAGGGTAGTGTAGCAGGTCAAAATGTGAGGTGCCAGTGTAGTACAAATGTGAAACCCTAATATAAACAGAAGTGTCCTATACAGTATAGCCACAAAATAATATAATGTAATGAAAGCACATAGGGGGATTTTTTGGAAGGGAAACATACATATCATAAGATGTCATTAAGAAGGAATCAACCCCACAATCCTGATAGTCCATAAAATGAAAGCTGAACAATGCTAAATTGTGGTCAGCTATGCTTAGCTGGAGTAAGCATTGCTTAAAGTTGTATGCTTAGCAATAATCAGAGTAACTAAGCGGATTTGCACATTGGTAAGCAGTGCTTAGTATCTACCCCTTTAAGCAATGCTTATCTGTGCTAAGCAGGTTTGCCTGTCACTTAGCTTAGCTCAGCATATTCAAAACCATCCAATCACGGCAAAGTGTGGGAAATCAGCCCTATTTAAACCTTGCAGGTAGGAATGCAGCCCATAACCCATTGTAACTCATCAATGCAGGCACTATGGCTGGTGTTGGTGAAGGTGTGTGCTTTTGGGTGCAGCACTGGGGCATTCAGGAGTCCAGGGTCATGGTTGGACTTCTAGTAAAAGACCATGAAGGGAGACTGCTGCAGGACCAGTACCAGGGCTCCCAATACAAAGCGTAGGCCTGGGACCATATCGCACGTGATCTCACTAGTGCCACTGGCATCCCTCGGACTGGTGAGCAGGTCTGGCACCGCTTTGCGGACTTGGAGCATAGGAAGAGGGAGCTCTTGGACAGGTGGGTCCAAGATGCATGGGCAGGGAATGTCCCAGCTGTGTGTAAGTATCAGTGTCAATAAGTGTTTTCCAAAGTCCAGCCTGTGTATGTGATGGATAGGTATGCATAAATGTTTCTCTATCTCCTGTACAGTTGCAGAAGAGAGGGCAGCGAACATGTGAACATGGATGCTCATGCCAGTAGGCTGCTAAGGCTGCATTGCCAGGCTGGTGAGTACAAATCTAGCTTGTAGTATTCATGGCAAATAAATAGAAAGGAGTAGAATGTTACCTGTCAGCATTTAAAAATGGGCATTGTTTGTACTGAATAAATGAGACATTATCAGAGTAATAGTGATGTACAGGGTATATATCAATAAAACTGTCATTACCTGTCAATAAAAGTCAAAACCCTGGACTAGTTGCGTTTACTCTGGTATGTGGTGGTATGAATCAAAACATGTCCAGTTTCTGCTCAGCAACTATAGCTCTGAAAGCATTAAATAAACAAGGCTCACCTGACAAAGATTGTGGAGTAGTAAAACAGGAAATTAACTATATGAAATGTTCCCTGCACCTAGATCTGACGCCTGAATAGTAATGTTGAGTTAACCAGTGTTTTCCAGACTGTGCTATGTCAAAGTATGAATACACAGTATAAGAACTATCTGCCATGCATGAATTCCAGAATTACAAGGTCAAATTATACAACCAAGAGAACATTAGGCAGAAGACAGTCAAACAAGAGACAGCAGTTTCTCAATAGCTCATTCTGATGAAACACAAACTTGTATTTTTTGCACAAACCAGCACAGTTCAAATGCCGGGAGTGGTAGTAAGCTGTATGCATAATTTTATCTAGGAATATGTGAATATGTGTAGAAACAGGTAGTGTTAACAAAAATTTCCTCCACAGGTCTGCCAAGTAAGAAAAGGTATATCTTAGCTGTAAGAAGGTTGTACTTATACACTGTGTACAACACCCACTGTCCAACCCCAAGGCTGCAAATGACAGCAAGATAAGTACATACACCAAGTAGTTTCCTCCAAGAAATGTCCCACAACTGTCACGCTGTCACAGCTAGTGGGCACTGCTGCCAACACCCAGCATGACTGATAGAAGTCAAGGCAGAGCATGCAGAGCATAGCAGTAGCACACACACACACACACACACACACACACACACACACACACACACACACACACACACACACACACACACACATACACACTATGAGTGCACATATGTAATCCTGACTATTTGAATATGGGTAGAAACAGTCTGGTAGTGTTAGAAATTTCTCCACAGGTCTGCCAGGTAAGAAAATGCACATTTTAGCTGTACGAAGGCTGTTCTTATACACTGTGTACAGCACCCACTGTTCAACCCCAAGTCTGCAAATAACAGCAAGATAAGTACATACACCAAGTATTCTCCCTCAAGAAATGTCCCTCAAGTGTCACGCTGTCACAGCTAGTGGTCACTGCCACCACCACCCAGAGTGACCAATAGAAATGAAGGCAGAGTATGGCAGTAGCAAACACACACACACACACATACACACACACACACACACACACACACACACACACACACACACACACACACACACACACACACACACACACACACACACACACAGGCACACACACACACAGACACACAGAGACACACAATATGAGTGCACATATGTAACCCTAACTATGTAAATATGAGTAGAAACAGTCAGGTAGTGTTAACAGAAACTTCCTCCACAGGTCTGCCAGGTATAAAAAGGTATAAATTAGCTGTAAGAAAGCTGTAATTATACACTGTGTACAAACATACTACTGCCCAACCCAAGGCCAAAGGTCAATGTAAAGTGAGGTAAAACCTGGAGAGTAATGATTAGAGCAATGATCATTAAAGTTGTGAGCAATTGAAGCATATACAGTTGTTAATTAACATCTCTCTCTCTCTCCCCCACCCTATCTGCACCAATAATCGAAACACATAAATCAATAGGTATGTTTTTCACCAACCTACTGTTGGGACATGTGTCCTATTGTTCTACAAATATTTAAACATTTGACTATTAATGTTCCCTGTTCAAATACTATCATTGTTGGCTTGTTGTTATCAATATAACATGCATGCCATTATAATGCCCACTGTAGTTCTATATATGCATGTGTTCTGTTTGCTATGCAACTGTTCCAAATCTGAGTTTTGGGTTAATAGAAATACCTATGCATGCTGTTATACTTAATCCTGGAATGTGTTTTTCATGCCTAACCAACATATGTTATAAAACTGCAACACCATAGCACATCTGGGAAGGCCAATACCAGCGGATCCGCCTGTCCCACCTCAACTGGCTGTGGCACCAGGCCCCAGCATGTCTTGGACCCAACCCATGACCTCCTTGTCCACTGGTCCTGCACCACCTTCTGGTGGAACCGCCTCAGGGGATGGGGCCCATCCACCCTAGGAGCGGGCATGGACAGGACACTGTCAGACAAAGTCAGGTCTGGGGATTGGTATGTAGCGAGCTTTGAAATGAGTTCAGAGATCTGCTATGCTAGCTTGAGAGCTGCATGCCACATCTTGAGGATCAGCCTGCCCTTCCAGCTCAGCCCCCAGCACAGCCACCTTTGGGGCCATGAAGGTGTAGGGGTGACTGCCCATGGGTGGGGACCTCAGTCCCACTGTATTCATTTGGGGGCTCATGGGCATCCAATTCCCAACCACCCTCCCCATCCAAGGTGTTTACCACCTACATGTGACATATACCGCCCCTGTCTGCTGTCTTGTCTATCTTCCTACCCAACCTACCTCCCCAAATATACGTACTATCCTTCCCCAACATCCCACTCTCACCTTATAAAAAAAGGGGCAATCTGTACACACAAAAAAATGTTGCCCCATACATAGCTGTCCATTTCACACATGTGTCCACTGGACGCATGTAATCTGGTCTAATTGGCTTAACAACACATTACTGTTGTCCTCACCCCTTTCTTAGGGGTTTTAGTGTCCATATTCACTTCCAAAATCTGTACAAATGCACAGCTGTTGCTGTATCAGAAATGGACAGCTATGGACCTTCCCTACACCCGTCCTGCACATCCCTAGCTATCTGTCACATTGTTTTTCCCTCTGTGTGCCCCCTTTTTCACCACTTTCCTATTACCCCTTTTCTCTTTTCTTTTAAAGAAATTAGCACAGGGGTAAGTGAGAGTAAGCTGCAATAAGCAGCAGTAAATGGCAGTAAGTGAGTTTCCACAATGCTAAGTGATGCTTACACAGATTAAGCAGTTTCCATTTAACCATGAGTTGGCATAGCTTACTATCACACAAACTTGCGCAAACCCACTTACAACTGCTTAAAACTGTCTTAATCACCCTGTCTCCATGAGCCACTGTTCTTCCCAGCAACAAAATAATCAGCCCTGCCAAAACTTGAACCCAGGACCCTGTACACCACAGTGAGAGCAATTTACAATTACACCATCTAAGATGTAATAACAAATGCTGTTTTTTCAAATATATCATTCAGTACAAGTATAGTAGGGAATAAACACTGTGGAATCAGACATGTTTGGTATATATAAATATAGACATATGGATGTGTATGATGATAGATAAATATTAAAAAGTATATACATCAGATATATGGAGCTATACATATAAAACAAATACATATAGAATATATACATATATATTGTTATATAAGCACATGTATAGATATCAAAAAAGGAATATATATATATATATATATATATATATATATATATATATATATATATATATATATATATATATATATCTCAGTATAGATATAGCTAACCCATATGCCCATAAGATGTAGTGAAGTCATACCCAGCACCATACCTCTACACCTCTTGGTACAATAATTTTGGACAATAGCTGTCAAAATGGGGGCACAATGGTCCAAGAACAGGAACATAATGTATATACTGCAGTTATAATTGTAGAATGTTCCTACAGTAACAAATACTGGAGTAGAAAAGGTAACACAGTTGATGCAGTAACCCCCTCCTGTCTGTTGTACCATATATTGACTGAAATAGCCCAAGTCCAAAACCAAATTACTCCCCACTACTCACTGACATACATCTTTACATCATCCCACTGATGTGTCAGAGATAAACAACACGTAGGGGGACAGGCAACAGTACATATGATAAATATCGGGACATAACATCACAGTACGGATACTACCCTGAGCTGCTAGGCATGTCACCAAGTACTGTCTAAAGTGCAGGCAGATTGACACAACATAAACCCCATTTTGCTATGGGGAATACATATGTAATTGCATATATATCAGGCACTATAGGGATGTAACAACACAGACCAACAGACACCAGCATGAAAGTGCATATCCAGAACCAATCTCACCACATTCAAAGTGACATACTGGGAAGCCACAGGAACAGTAGAGTATATGGGCTGTGTGAACAAAATCATTAGCATATTTGCCATTCACACACTACCCCTATATATACTGGTTGAATTCACAGTGTAGTCTGATGCCTGACTGTGTTATGGGACATGCCTCAGTCTGCTCCTACAAACATATACAGCTGATCGAGCACCAGAAGCTGGAGCAGCATGCAAAGTCAGATAGAAAAGGACCCCTAACACTTACATCTACCCCCCTACACAGGCAAAATAACACATTCACATTACACTGCTACACAATCCTGACAGTCTGTCAACCATTTCCAGAAATACACAGTCCTATCAACTGTATAGAGTCTCACAGAATGTACAGGCTTTGTCCTCATATTTAAGGCCTTCTACACGTAACATGTCTGGTAGTCTGATACATCACTGGAATGATATCTGGAATGAAGTCACTATAAAATTATATACTACACCTATACATCTCTTACAGCATGACATCTGGACAAAGCCTGACATGTTTGAGGGCAGAGGCTCAAACACAGGGGCACTATTGACATATTTCTGTCATAAACTGAGAAAGTTGCTGGTGTAACAGGGTTGTTGTAACATATCTGTTCTGAGGAATATGAAGTCAGAAACATACATGGATGTTACCATTTACTGACTGCAATCCTCAGAGCATGCTACTGAATTTCCAAGGCCAAAAAATGTGTGAGTAACACACCAAATAAGAGTCCGAACTCTGACCACTCTGTGGATAGTCCTACATTTGGAAGTTATGTTAACCACATAACACTATCAGACTTAAATTCATGCAGAGCAGCCATATCCACATAAACCCTGTCAAACTAGCATTAGTTCAACTGTATAACAGCAAGACTTACATTCTGTACTTATGTCTGGAACATTCTCCCCCAGTTTGTTGGGCTGTCTCCACAGTGTTTGTTGTAAGAGATATTCCCAACTGCACTCTGTGATGCTGTTTGTCACACACCTCCATGGAGTACTCCTCCCAGGCAACCCATGTAACAGGGTTGTTGTAACATATCTGTTCTGAGGAATATGAAGTCAGAAACATACATGGATGTTACCATTTACTGACTGCAATCCTCAGAGCATGCTACTGAATTTCCAAGGCCAAAAAATGTGTGAGTAACACACCAAATAAGAGTCCGAACTCTGACCACTCTGTGAATAGTCCTACATTTGGAAGTTATGTTAACCACATAACACTATCAGACTTAAATTCATGCGGAGCAGCCATATCCACCTGTCAAACTAGCATTAGTTCAACTGTATAACAGCAAGACTTACATTCTGTACTTATGTCTGGAACATTCTCCCCCAGTTTGTTGGGCTGTCTCCACAGTGTTTGTTGTAAGAGATATTCCCAACTACACTCTGTGATGCTGTTTGTCACACACCTCCATGGAGTACTCCTCCCAGGCAAGGAAAATGGGCAACGCCCACATGAAGTACTCAGTTATAGGAGTGTGTTTCCATGCTACTGGTATGGGAATGATACCACAGCTGTTCCACATGCAATTATCAATTGGGGGACTCCAATTGGTGCACAGGCCATCAGCTGCTCATGAGCATTACCTACAAAAGGCAAGATGCTGCCTATACAAAACAGATGTATATCCTACACTTGTCTTAAAGAGACACACACACACACACACACACACACACACACACACACACACACACACACACACACACACACACACACACACACACACACACACACACACACACACACACACACACAAACACACACACTGAGACTGATGGACTATACCAACTGAACTGAAAACAAATAAACACAGCTATGTCAAACAATCAAGCCTGTAATGGAATGTAGTAGGGAGCATGTAAACATGGAAATATGAAGTTGAAACCATATTATGTCTCAACAACACGTACTGATATATTGCTGAGCAGAACCTATGGCCATAGAAACTGTGTCTGTTTGCAGTAATATAGAACACAGCTCAGGGCCCTGAGTCACCCAAGGAAAGGATGGCTCACATATGACCACTACTGGAGTCTGTGTTGCACAATACTGACTATGACACTGCTAAGCCACACCCAGTGCAAATCATACCATCAGTAACTCTGCTACATCCAGCTCTGACTTGTGCCTCTTTTTCCAGTACCAATGTCTCCAACCCATATAACATAGCTGGTTCACTACCCTCTCGTAGCTCTTCCCTCTCACTCTTAATGGTACTTGTCTGTCACAAATTACACATGACACTCTTCCCCACCACCTACATCCTGCCCATACTCACATCATCAACTCTCCCCACACTCACCATTACTCTGAACTGTTGTTCCCAAGTACTTACACCTATCCACCTTTGCAAACTGTACTCCTGCATCCTCATTATTCCTCCATCCTCCCTCCCATTTGCACACATATATTCTGTCTTAGTCCAGCTGACCATCATTCCTCCCCCTCTAGACCATACCTCCACCTCTCCAGGGTCTCCTCAACCTGTTTCCTACTCTCACTACAGACCACAATGTCATCTGCAAAGAGCACAGTCTAGGGGGACTCCTGTCTGATCATGTCTGTCAACCTGTCCATCGCCACTGCAAATAAGAAAGGGCTCATAGCTGATCCCTGATGTACTTCCACCTCCACCTTAAACACACCTGTTACTCCCAATGCAGAACTCACTGCTGTCACACTAGCCTTGTACATATCCTGTAGCATTCTTACAGATTCCTCCACCACTCCTGACCACCTCATATAATACCACAACTCCTCTATAGGCATCCTGTCATATGCTGTCTGTGTCCAAAAAGATACAATGCAGCTATGTCTGACCATCTCTGTATGTCCCCATCAACCCTCTCAGAACATTGCATCTATACTGTTCTATCCTGGCATGAAACCATGCTGCTGATCAGTAATCCTCACCTCCCTTCTTAGCCTAGCTTTCACCACCCTTTACCATTACCTCATGCTGTGACTGATCAGTGTTATCCCTCTGTAGTTACCACAGCTCTACACACCACCCTTATTCTCATAATCAGTACCCAAACACATTCATCCACTCCTCACGCATCCTCTCACTTTCCTAGATTACAGTAAACACTCTGGTTAAAAAGACCACTGCCATTTGTCTTGAACAAATCCATGCTTCCACAGGTATGTCATCTGCACCAATAGCCTTTCCATTTTTAAACCTCTTCATAGCTATCCTTACTTCCCCCTTGATAATATGTTACACATCCTGATTCACCATACCCACATCATCCACCCTTCTCACTCTGTCATTCTCTTCATTCAACAGCCCCTCAAAGTACTGTTTCCACCTGCTTGACACGCTCTCCTCACTAGTGAGTGCAGTTCCACCATTATCCTTTCTCAGCCTTATCTGCTGCACATCCTTCCTAACTACATGCCTCTGTCAAGCCAATTGGTACAGGTCCTATTTTCCATCCTTGGTGTTCCACCTTACATACAACCCTTCAGATGCCCCATCCTCAGCCTTTGCCACCACTCTCTTTGCCATGCACCTCAGCTCCCTATACACCTGTCTATTTTCAGCATCTGTCTGACAATCCCACTTCTCCTTAGCCAACATCTTTCTCTGTATACTCCCCTGTACTTCCTCATGCCACCACCAGGTTTCCTTGTCTTCCTTCCTCTGTGCAGATATCACAACATGCCCCATTCTACTCATCTCCCTTACTAGCTTGGATGTAGTTAGCCAGATATTTGCTATCTCTTCACTGCCACCCACTGCCTGTCTTCACTCTTCCCTGAACTCATCCTCACAATCACAATCTCAGTATCCACCACTTGACCCATGGTGCTGCCCTCACACTCCTCCCCCTCTATGTGATCACCAACGTCGTCCCACAGACCAACCTTCCATGTTGCCTAACTACACTTTCCCCTGTCACCACTTTACAGTTACCAATCCCCTTTAAACAGGCCCACCTGCATAGGAGATAATCCACCTATGTGCATCTTCCTCCAGTCTTGTATATAACCCTATGCCCCATGGTCTTGTAATACTATGTATTCACCACACTCATGTCCAACCTCTGTTGCAAACTCCACCACCATTTCACTTTCTGCGTTGCTTTGCTTAACACCATACCTACACATCACTTCTGCATCCCCTCTGTCCCCTTCACCAACATGCCCATTGAAATCTGCTCCAATCACCACTCACTCACCCTTGGGTACACGCATCACCACTTCATTCAGCCACACAAAGTATGTCTGTCTCATCCATCGCACATGCAACTAGCAGAGCATATGCATTAACAACTGTAAACATTACACCATCAATTCCCAGCCTCCTGAACATCACTCTACTCGACACTCTTATCACCTCCGCAAACACTCTTGGCATAATGTTCTTTCAGGTTAACCCTTACACCATTTCCCCCCATACACACCATGACAGAACTATTTGTACCCAACTCCGATACACACAGCTGTACACCCCTTCCATCTGGTCTCTGGCACACACAATATATCCACCTTTCCTCTATCCAGCATATTAGCTAGCTCTGTCCTCATACCAGTCATACTCACAACATTAACAGCTCCTACCCTCACTACCATACACCTAGCCTTTCACATCCTCCATGGTATGTCTGTGAATGCAAAGGCAACTGTACTATCAAATGACATATGTGTGTTACAGTAATATGAAGAAAGTGTCACCAATTGTGGCCCATAGCCCACCATGTATGTGCGTTGTCCTATAGAGGTCCTGCCCTAACAGGTTGACATGACTGACTGAGCAGCAAGACTGTCATTACAGTGTGCCATACTGACATAGAACAGAAATGTATAGCAAGTATTACCTGTGCATATGTATGTATGGATAGGTGTACCTGGATGCTTCATAACAACTGACATGGGATGCAAAACATCAGGTGAATAAGCTGTACATGTTGTATATGTGTGTAACCTTAGTTTCTGTGCATCCAACAGAGTTACACCTCTACAGCTACTGGTGGTGTCATTGCCCTGACACAGACATGGGTAGTATAATAAGCATGATTATCATGTTGAAATTGTAGAGGTGGCCAGCTGTGTTCTGACCCTGTGTCCATGCTTACTACAAACAGATATATAACCATCCACATAGCTGTATGGCCTCAGCAATACCTTACTTGTAAAACCTGTCTTCACCAAAATAGAGAAAACCCCTTTGCTGGACAGCAGTAATGTACAAAGCACATAATGTGATGCTATATTGGTTGTACAGGGTAAAGTAGGAGCAGGCACCAACTGGGCTGCATGTCAACCTTTGTCTGAATGAGCATAATAGGTCACAGGTGGATTACTGTAAGGCTAACTATGAGTACAAATTGGACACATCTACTAAGGGCAATCACAAGGCCATCTTCACATATTTCTGCAGTCTCAGGGGCACCAACCCACCCTGTAATGGTGGTCAATCACAGCACATACACACACACACACCACAGCTACAGACAACCTGCTGCAGACAGGTTTAGGGCAAACATCACCACGCTGGATCACCATAAGTATAGGTGGATATGCACAGCACACACACCCCTCCCCTCATCATCATGGATCAGGTCCAAACTGCCTAATCAAAGTTGACAAAAGCAAGTCCCCTTGGGGCCTGATAATATTCATGTCTGTGTCCTACATGAACCCAGGCACATGCTTCCAGCTCAACTACACACTGTATGCAAGCAAAGCCTGAGCACCATTGACATTCCATCTGCAAGGAACATGGCCACTGTCATCCCTCAATACAAACATGAATGATGAATGATGGTTTATGCAATGTACTGGCCCTCATTGGGGGGGAAATGACACATCAGGACCAGGAGAACAATGCATGTTCATACAGTGCTACCAGGAACAGGGGTATGATGTGTTTGTAAGAGGTGGCTAATGATAGTCCATATGCATGTGCTGGCTCTGTAAAGAACTCTGGGCAATGTCTGAGGTCCTGTGATGTGTTTCCCTGTGTATGTCCTCCAGGTGCCATGCAGCGGAAAATGCCTTACACAGATGTGGGAGACAGCAGCCATCACAGAAGCTGTAATCTTAAACTATGGCATCCTTTCTGGCTGTAGCCGGCAAAATCTGCGGGAGCAGACTGCCCTGTCAGATGAGATCATCCACAGAGTGAACGTGTTGGGCCACCATGAATGCACATATGATCAGGTCAAGCATAGAGCAACTGACCTGATACTTCATGCCTGGCAAAGGGCTGCTGCTGTAGTGAGGGACTGTACTGTTACCGGTGGAAGGCCAGCCGCACAAGCCTTACTTATGGTGACAGAGGAGCTCCTTGCCAACCTTGGGGTAGCTCCCACACAAACTCATACAAGGGAAACAACAGTTGTGTAGGTGGGTGGCACCCAGGCAACAGGCAAGGAGTATCCAGGTAAGGCCAAAGTGCACATCAATGTAATGAGGTAGCATTAAAACTGTCATCTACAGAGTCTCTAGATGCATATGTCATTGCAAAATGGATTATTGGGTGGGGTGTAGTAATGCACACAAGTGCACATCTATGGTGAAAGACAGCATATTGTGTAATATCATAGTGTGTACTGTACCTGTGCCGAAATGTAGCGTTCATCTTGTAACAATGCCTAATGTGAATCTGCTGACTATACCTCTCCCTCACAACTACTCTCTGGTCTGCACATGGGACAGCAGCCTGAACCCAGTAAGTATGGGGTTTCCCTGTTGTGGCTCACCAGTACTTCAGGCATGCTAAAGTTAATGCATGTGACCATGCACACAACTGTTACATTCTGCCATTTGGCAATATCTGCATGTTCACCTGTGGTGGTGTTTACTGCATTGCATCACGGTGGTCATGACAGGGGCCTATTTGCAGGAGATGTCACATATCTGTAGCATATTTCACAACCTGTCATTGCAGGACACCTGGGCAAAGACCAACAAAATGGGGGGACAAAGGCCCAAAACTAAGGTCACATTGTGGAAATTAGTGGTATACAGTGCATATAAATGGTGTACACACCTGTTAGAATGCCAGGTATGTGTGATATACAAAAATGAGAGCAGAACAGACAAGTTCAGAATACTGCCAACCTTTCATGTGACCTATAACCTGTACAATTCAATTGTAAAGCAAACAAATCTGTTAGGGGAACAATAATGACACATAACAATAGTACAACAGCTTAGATGCATATGTGTGCACAGGCTGAAGCTAGGACTGTGTTGAGGCAGCTTTTGATATAACTACAGCAGTACATCTTATTGGGTACACAACAGCCATCAATTACTTATCCTCTTTGATTAACAGCAACTAACGGTCGGCTGTTCTACCAGGATTATCCAAACATATATCCAGTTGCCTGCTACAGCAACAGTCATAGTACACAGAGTTTACAAAGCTGCTAAGGGACCTTGTGTTTATGATCTATCAACCTGGAGAAGGGTACCCAAACATTTCCACAGCATTGCACATACCATGGAACACAGTGCAGACAGTCATCAATAGGTGGTGAGAATTTGGGGCTACAGTGACATTGTGAAGGAGTGGATATCCTATCAAAGTCTATGAGAATACAAGACCAAAACTGGCCAGGGAAGCTGCCAGGAGCCCTACAGCAACAGTGAAGGAGAATCAGGAATCTCCAGCAAGTACTGGGTGTGTACTACATGTCACAACAACCTTCCATGGTCTCCATATGTCATGCTTGTAGGGCAGGGTTGGAAGATGGCAGACATTCCTCACACCAAACAATATCCAGGCCTGGTGAAAGTCTGAAAACAATACATTTGGTCTCCAAAAAGCAAGTGGGAAAATGTGTTATGGTAATATGGGGCCACAGTTGTACTCATTGGCCACAATTTTTGACAGGTGTTTTTAGCACAATTTCACCACTGCACATCACCACAACACCACCCCCACAGTGAAGCATGGGAATGGCAGTGTCCTGCTTTGGGGTTTCTGTTTACAAGCTCAACTGGGGCTGTAGCCAAAATAGAGAAGATTATGAACAGTTCCAAACACTGGTTCCCTTGTGACTCCAAAATGTTCTGGTGTCTGCCACATAGCTGTGGATGGTAAGGAATTCCACCCTTACACACAACAATGGCCCAAACCATACATCCACATCGACAAAAGGACAGCTTCACCAGAACACATGCAATGTTCTGCACAGGCCAAGTCAGAGCCCACACCTACATCCAATAGGATATATGCAGGGTGACCTGAAGAGGGCACTGCACAGGGATGCCCTTGCAATCTGACATAGTTGGAGGTGTTTTGCAAGGGAGAGTGTGCAAACTTGGGCAAGTCAAGATGTGCCATGCTGATAGACACCTTCCCAAGAGGACTGCATGCTGTGATGAAATCAAAAGTTGCTTTAACAGAGTATTACTTTAAGGGTGTGCACACTCATGCAACCAGCCTATTGTACCTATTTCAGTTATCAGATACTTGTAATTGATGTTTATGTTTTTTCATTTGGATTGCACAGGTCATATGTCATATGAAATGTTGGCAATGTTATGACCTGATTTCTGAGGTCTCATATGATATATCATGAAAACGTGGCATGTTAACAGGTGTGTGTACACTTACTATATCCACTGTAAGCTTGGGAAGTTGTTTAAGTAACCCACTTTGTTTTAAAATACATGTACTGCAGGCCATGCAGTCTGCACCTCCAATTAGGACATTACTTAGTGACACCAATCCACAGGCCAACCGAGTAATGTATAAGACAAACACATGAGTTATGAGGAACAGACCAAACATGAGCCACACATGCAGACATTCAGCAAAACCCTGTACAGTTGAAGTTATGTTCTGTAGGAGTTGCCACAGTGCTATACAGGTAAATAGCAATAATTTACATGGGTACAGTGTGTGCTATGTGAAGGGCCATCACCTACTGACACCACTCATGTATCCCAGAGGGTGTATATTAGTAGAAACGGTAATTGGAAAGGGCTGCACTGCATGATGCTGAGGGTCCATCCAGAGTGTGCATATTATTGTCTAACTGTGTGTCACGAATGCCCCCAGTCAACTAATGCGAGGTCTGTGTAATGCCTTTGAGGCACCTCATGTGCGTGTGTGTGTGTGTGTGTGTGTGTGTGTGTGTGTGTGTGTGTGTGTGTGTGTGTGTGTGTGTGTGTGTGTGTATATATATATATATATATATACATCAGCAAGCCTTACAGTGCCAGTAGTGATTTACATATGTTGTGTTTCCCTCCCGCTATGATTCTGATGACAGTGTTTCTGCAGACTCTGATCATGATGATACTCATATTGAGGCACAGGTGTGGTTATCAGGGGCTGATACTGTACCATCAGTTGGTATCCCACTATTGTCAGACCCATTCCCACACAGTCACAATGCCCACACATACCCCATCACCAGTGGCCACAGATAATGGACAGTTCGTGGGTAGTGGAATGGAACAGGCTACTGTGGTGACTATGGCAATTGAGGGTGCAGGCACTAGCCGTAGCCAGAGTGCTGGCATGGTCCCACACAGGGAGATGGGCAAGGATGTTCAGTGGAGGATTGCAGCCCGTCATACCCCTGTTGCAAGTGCCATGGCAGCAGTCACCAGATGCATGTTTCAGGCTGTCATGGGGGCACAGGCATGTAATGAACATAATAACAGATATATACGCAGGGTCATGGATGAGCACATCCCTGGTGTCTGTAGCAATATGAACTCACTACAGCCAACTGCGAGTGTACTAGGGTCATGGATAGATGGTGCTGGGAGACCTTGGCACTCCTCAACCATGGAATATCTGTGCCTGAGTGTTTGGCTGACACTAGCCAGTAGCCATGTGGCTATAGGGCAGCACCATGATAAGTTGTGGGTCTACATGGCCATGAACCACCACATTCCCATGCTGGCAGTACCTTCAACACTGCTGAAGGGGGTGTGCTGTCCACACAATGATGCAGCAGGCCATGAGCACATGATCCTTGCCGGTCGCAACAGGGATGCGGCTCCAGCAGGCAGCAGTCACCAGTGTGGAGTAGTACTGCATCTGGACTCATTCCTGGTGGTGCCAGTGATACTCTTGGCAGACCCAGTTCCTGTGTCCATGGCCAGAGACGGTGAACTGTACACCCTGTCATGTACCACCCACAGTTGTCCAAAATAACCCTGTGTAGGGCGCCCAAATGGCATGACTGTGTGCATACAAACACATTCACATCACCATCAAAAAAGTCACCTCCACACACACACACACACACACACACACACACACACACACACACACACACACACACACACACACACTTGACAGGACTCATATTAGAACCCCTAGCTATGTGGTTATTGGCATTATAGTGTTATGCAGTTACCGCACACACCACAGAGCTTAAATGTTGTTGAGTGTCCCACGCTATGTATATAGTGAATAACATCTCCTGCACTTGTAAGGTGTGATAATGGTAGTTGTACTAGGGGAGATGGGCCACCAACTACTTTCACCCACATATTTACACACTCACAAACACTTTCAGACACATTAATGCACACACACATTTGACAGTAGTGAGATCCATGGGTTCAACGAGTCATAGGTGTGTACGTAGCAAATGGCCATGGAGGCTTTACAAGGCTAGCCCATGGGAATACACTGGCATCATGCCACCTGACTTTACTCCCCTGTGTATCTACTGAGTTTCTTTCACACTGTGGGTTCTATCTGTGAGTCGGTTAGCAGACCACCTACTAATGTAGGTGTGGCTGCCTACCTGAGTGTGTTTGTGTATGATTCCAGAGTGGGGAGTGACATCCAAGGATTAGATGGGCAGCCTATTTTATCTATTCCATACTGTCACATAGTTATTGCACATGGCACAATGCATATAGGGCTGCAGAGTGTCTACAGGTCCCTCTACAGTGAATGACAACTGTGGGCCTTGTAATTTGGACACTAGGACATGTACTGCGTGGGCAACAGCCAAAAGTAGCAAAACCCACCCCCCCAGTGGATATGGTTCTCACTCAAACACAACAACCCCACCACAGACAGGATATTGTTTACACACACACACACACACACACACACACACACACACACACACACACACACACACACACACACACACTGAGATTAGAACCCCTACCTATCTATTTATTGCTACTACAGTGTTATGCATTTATCACATGTGCCACAAAGCTTATAGGGTGAAGGTTGTCCAAAGGTATTTCTAAGGTGAGGAGCACCACCAGCCCTTGTAAAGTATGGCAATGGGTAATGTACTGGGTGAGAGAGGCCACAAAATACTTTAAACTACACATATACACACGCACATTTGCCAGAACTGGGATTAGATCTCCTACCTAACTAGTTATTTGTACTATAGTGTTGCTCAGTTATCGCACATGCCACAGAGCTTATGGGGCTGAGGCCTGATGAAAGGGACTTCTAACTTGACCGATATCTGCAGGACTGCTAAAGTAGGGAAAGGGGAATTGTACTGGGTTTGAATGGACCCAAAAACTTTAACTTGTAAACACACACACACACAGACAGACAGACACACACACACACACACACACACACACACACACACACACACACACACACACACACACACACACACACACACACACACACACACACATACACTTTTCCATTTGCCAGGATTGAGATTAGAATGCCTACTTAAATAGTAATTTGTACTTTAGTGTTACACAGTTATCACACGTGCCACAGAACTTATGGGGTTGAGGCCTGATGAAAGGGACTTCTAAGGTGACTGATATCTGCAGGACTACTAAAATAGGGAAAGGGGAAGTATCCTGGGTTTGAAAAGACCCAAAAGCTTTAACTTGTAAACACACACACACACACACACACACACACACACACACACACACACACACACACACACACACACACACACACACACACACACACTTTTACATTTACCAGGATTGAGATTAGAATTCCTACCTAACTAGTTATTTGTACTATAGTGTTACACAGTTATTGCACATGCCACAGAGCTTATGGGGTTGAGGCCTGATGAAAGGGACTTCTAAGGTGACTGATACCTGCAGGACTGCTAAAGTAGATAAAGGGGAATTATACTGGGTTTGAATGGATCCAAAAGCTTTAATTTGTAAACACACTTTTACATTTGCCATGCTGAAATTAGAATGCCTACCTAACTAGTTATTTGTACTATAGTGTTACACAGTTATCGCATGCACCACAGAGCTTATGGGGCTGAGGCCTGATGAAAGGGACTTCTAAGGTGACTGATATCTGCAGGACTGCTAAAGCAGGGAAAGGGGAAGTGTACTGGGTTTGAATGGACTCAAAAGCTTTAACTTGTAAACACACACACACACACACACACACACACACACACACACACACACACACACACACACACACACACTTTTACATTTGCCAGGACTGAGATTAGAACTTCTACCTAACTAGTTATTTGTACTATAGTATTTGACAGTTATCGCACGCACTACAAAGCTTACAGCGCTGAGGCCTGAGGAAAGGGATTTCTATGGTGACAGACATCTTCAGGACTGCAAAAGTAGGCAATGGGAAGTGTGCTGGGTGGGGACGGCCTGTTCATTCCTTGATCCTACTGACATTTCTCTCATTCCTAAATCCTACTGACATTTCTCTAAGTGTATGAGCATGCCCAGTGTGACCTTCTATAGTACATGTGGGACTCCATTCCAGGGATTGTTGTACTCCAGTCTGGTTTGTTTTGTGCTACAGCCATACCTCTCAACCTGTTGGTGTAGGATATCTGGAGATAGCTTATCAAAATGGGGAGACAATGGGCCATACGGTGATTGTGACTATCTCAGTAATGTATGGGTTGCTAGGGTTACAGGGCTTGTTGTAGCACACATCTGACATATATGCCATTTGACACTGTCATGTATTGTTTCAGTACCTCATGGCATACCTCCTCAGATCATCACAGTGATTTACCAGATGAATACAGGATGGATGATGCACACTCCAGGATTATGGGCCAAATGCTACGCATTCTTGCACAATCTAGCCTGTTGAGAGGTGTGCCTACAAGCAATTGACTGCTGGTGCTGTGGAAATGGCCCATCACCTTGGTGATATATTACAATGGTGGAATCTCTGTGCATTTCTGTTCTGGCCTGGTCTGATTTCTAGTCCATGGTTGGGTTATATAAGTCAGACAGGATCAGGATGACAGGCAGACTCCGGATAGATTTGTAGGGGATAAGATATGTAGGGGGGGTGTGTCCTGGGTCAGGTATGTTTGCCTATAGCTACCAGCACTTTACATAGGGGTCTTCTCAAAGGTTGACTGCACTTGGAGGGTCTTGTGTGTGTCAGACTGTTTGACCAGCCTGGAGGTGTGTGTTTGCCACACATATATGTATGGCCCACCTCATTTTGCTTGGATGGCCACATTTTGGGGTCAGGATGTTGCATAGGATGAGTGATCAGGGAAGGGTGTGTTACTCCCCATGGCTGTGGGCCAGGATTCTCTGGGTGCAGACATGTCACCATTTTCCAGGGTTAGGACTGCCTGCAATGAGTGCAGTCCCATGTTTAGACTCCTAGCCCTGCCTGTTGACTGTACAGAGTATCACAGAATGTCTACATCCATGACTCATATATCTTGTTGGTTACCCAAACAAGTGTGATTTTCAAGGAAAAGTGTTTTGCAAGTCACTCAGGGTTGAAGTCAGATATTACTGACAGTTGACATTGCAGTTTCAGACTTCGTACCCATCAGACATTCCATGCTACTACAATCATTCCATCAACTTTATAACATTATTAAAGCAGTATTTCAAAGGTGTCCTTCTCATTGGACCTTTTTCACCCCATTATTCATGGCTTTGTCCAGATTTCTGTCTCTCTGACATGGCAGGTTTTTGCATAGCAGTTAGCAGCATGGCCTTTCTTTGCATTTTGTAGACTGAGTTATGTTGGTGTTATGGACCTCATGCCACTCCCTAACAGGGCACTGTGGGTGAGACATGGGCATTTTCCACAGGCCTGTAGGCCAGGTGTGACAGATGCAGGCCATCTGTAGCAAGGCAGTGCATTCTGATGATCATATGTTCCCAGGCTGCCAGCAATGGACAACCCTGGGATGGTACCAGTAAGTTAACTGTGGGTGTTACTGACAATTGCTTTCTGTTTGTGTTGAGCCATCACTCTAGTTGATGGCTGGATGCTGCTTAATGCTAGGGACATGTTATTGCATTTCTTTGGGACTATGGTGGGGTGAAACATCTGTACACAATACACATTTGCAGAGACTGTGCTGATATTTGCTTAATATTTTGGTCCCATTTAGCATAGTGGTGTGTCCTATCTTTAAGACAAGAGGCATAACAGTACTGACCTCAGGTCACATTGTTCTGGCTTAAACATTTGTAGTTTCAGATGTCTTACCTTTCAAAGCTATACTGCCACTGCCAGACCTGCTGCAATACCACTGTGTAAAAGTCTATAGGTGGGGATTTCATGGAGGTTGCCATGTGGGGGTCTTTGTCAGACATTTCTGTATGGTTTTCTACAGCTGATCTGCTGGGTGAGGCTGGGGGTGGGTATGGGACCCCCACTTTGACATCCATGCATGTGACCTATGACCTCCCCAGTTTTTGGCTCATCACATATACTGCAGTGATATTTGTCAACTAGGGTGGTACTGCATGGTGTGGGTAGGCCAGTACTGAGAATACACTTCCTGCTGTCCCACAGAGCTGTCAGTTGTCTGCTGCTATCCCAATAAGCCACCCCAGTTCCTTGCATGCTTGAATCAATACCATAGATATGCTATCAGAACATTCCACTCCATTTATTTTGTTAAGGAGACTGACTTACCTTGTGCCTGAGGATGTTGTGAGGATGGTGCTTGAGGGCTAACTATGTCAGACGCATGCAGTACACTGCCTATACATGGTAAGGTATAGGTGTGATGTTTGGCATCCATTTTACTGTGTGTGCGAGTCAGAGAGAGAGAGAGAGAGAGAGATCAGTCCCTTGGGCCCTATTGTGTCAGTGTATATGCTATGCATTGCCTCTTCTGCCTACAGGGGCAGGCTCGGGATGTTCCTCCTCCGAATCCCTCTATGCCTGTGGAGACCTCTGCAATGGTGGGGAGCTGTGTGGCCCTTCCCAGTTTTGTTCCTGCTGCAGCTGTTTCTGCAGGATAATATGGTGTAGCATGGCACATACTCTGAGTGTGCACATGTGGGTGGAGAGTACTGCAAGGCTCCACCAGATATGTCAAGGCAGTGGAACCATGTCTTAAGCATCCCAAACACCCACTCTATAATGATCCTGGTTTGTGGGTATGCCTCATTATGGCATTGTTGTGTGGGTGTGTGTGCATTTCTGATGGGTGTCATCATCCATGGCTGCAGTGCGTAGCCAGCATCCCCCACCAGATGGTCATATGGGATGTCCGCACTGGCAAACACCCAGTACAGCTGTGATGAATGCCAGATGTGGGAGTCGTGATAGCTTCCAGGGCTGCCAGCACACACATTCATGATAATGCCCTGGGCATCGCACACAATCTGGCAGTTGATGGAGTGGAACCCCTTGTGATTTAGGTTGACCCTGCCTTGGTCACCGGGTGGTGCTTTGATGTGGATGTGCATGCAGTCTATGGCACCCAGTACATCGGGGTAGTCTGCTACATGGTGGAAGACATGCATATTGCTGGTCCTCTCCTCACAGGTGCTGGGGAAGTAAATGTGCTCAGCGGCATGTGGTCACATGGCATCCAGGAACTGGTGGAATATCCTGGATGCTGATGCCTGTGAGACCCCCATGATATCCCCAGTTGGTCAGTTGGTCTTTGGAAAGTACCTGTAGCTAGTATTCTTAAGGCTACACATACTTTGGTATCCACTGGGATGGGTTCCCCTCTGTTGGTTCTGGGTCAGAGACGAGGCCGGCACAGCTCAACAAGTTGCTGGAGTATGTCACTGTCCGCCCTATAGTGCTCTACTATCTCCAGATCATATAACCCCAGGTAGGTTACTCTGGGTCTGAACACTCTTCTCTTCCTCCTCAGTCTGAGTTGGTTGTCAGCATTATCCTCCTCACCATCCTCAGTCTTTAGCACATACTGATAAATCAGAGCAACACCAGCCCCAACATATTTTGTTAGTTTTGTCAGTTTAAAATTCCCCTAAATGTGTACACCAGTGGCATAGAGTTGGTGGGAAAAAACAGATGGAAAGGTGTTAGCATAGCTTATAGTAGTGTGCTTCTGTTTCCCCTTCCCATTTCCAGTTTTAAGCAGAACTGGCCCTCCCTGGATGTGAACACACTCTTGCATTTCATGGAATAAGACAATACAGCCTCAGACACACCCCCTTCCATAGCTGTGCTTAGCTAAGGGCAAACACGGGCCACTGAGCTCCAATTTGTTTACAGCAAGCATGACACACCCCCTTTTCATGCTAACTGCTCCTCCTGTCTACAAGGTGTTGTTAGAGCACCTACACAGTTAGGTGCAGTCAGATTCAATATAAATCCCCTCATTTGCATACAGCACTGCCTTACTCCATAGTTACTACACTTAGACTGGGCCTTTCCCCTTAGCAACCACTCTTCCCTGGTATTGTTTTCATTCTGCATGCCACGGACTATAATGGCAAAATGCAGATTTCTGTAAAAATTGATTTCTCCCCTTCTTTATTTTCAGCACGATCCCATTTGTGCACCACTGCCCTATGCTTAAAAGACCAAGATCAGCCAAAAAAAAAGTCTTATTTAAAAAAAATTTAAACTATTTATCATATCAATGGCCATATATTCAGCCATTGCCATGCCTACAAGATATAATGCATGCTTTATTATGAGCTGTCATGCCTCCATTTTCAAATTTGCAGAAATGTATTCAGCTAGTAACTGAACACATTTCTGCTTCTTCCTGCACAAACATGGCATGGCATGAATTGCATGGTTTTCACCAGCAAATGAGGTAATTAGCATTAGGCAGTGGTGTCTGTGCATGAATAGTGCTGCCAAGCTCGTGCATGTCATATCTGCTATCTGCTGAATTGCTCGGCGGCCATATTCCATGCATCAGCTGCTGCACTATTCCTGCACTCTGTGTAGAGTTTAATGAATCCCAGGGAGAGGTCAAATAGTAATGCAGTTGAGTTTGGCATTGTGTAAGCTTTAAGATGATATCTTTTAAAACCTTGTACATAGCATGGTTTTAAAATTATTGAGGCAAATAAGAACAAGCAATATTTGACGCCTAGAGACGTCAGTGGGAGTTAACTGCAGATACATCTGGAGGCGTCAATCGGATGTAATGAGTTAAAAGCACAAATCTTGTTTTATATTGCTCAGCTAATCTTTTCTCTCATTTTAAACAATTATCTTTTTTTAACCCTAACCATATATACATCAACTGTTGTTGAAGCGTCATGCATTTTTTTCACAATTTCTTGCTCTTCTTTCATGCTTTTTCATTTATTTACAGATAAAATACTTCTTTTTAATTTCTGCGTTGTACAAATCAGCTTCCGAATCCAGATATCACGTTTTATCATTTTCATAAACTTTGATTACCAGTCCCAGGATATTTTCAGTTTTTTCTTTTACTAATTTTTAGTACCTACCTTTAGAAAGTCTTTCTCTATCAGAAATGTATTACCCTTTCATTCTTAACAAAACTAAAGTAAATAACCTGAAAAGGAAAAAGCAATATCTTGTAAGTCATAAAATTGCATTCTCCATATAATCTATTACATAGCCTAATTCTGTGGGTTTGTTCTGTAATTTATTTTTAAAGTTCTTGTTACATTTTAATTTGCATGTTAATGTGTATCTCTGTGACACATTTTTGTATATTCCCAGCATGTTTACAGTTAACAGTTCTTTCCTTTTCTTACATCTCTCTTAAAGTTTCGAAAACAAAGAATTGTCTTTCACTTACATATATCTTCAATCTGTCAGACACACTTCCTCCTTCTTTCAAAACAAAAGAATGCCTAAATTAAAAAAAATACTCTTTCATAAATTTGAAAAATAAACTCAATATGAATGAATATTTCTGTTTCTATTATTCCACACCCTATTTCATTCAAAGCACACATTTTCTTCACTCAGCACCTAACACCTAACCTAAATATAAAGATCATTCACCCTTTAACTCAATGTTAATCTTTCTCCATCTCTTTTAAATATAAATATCATGTTCTTAAGAATAAGTCCACGTACTCCTTTTTTGATTATCCATTAAATTAATGCATTTCTTATAATTTTTAATGCTATTAATATTTATTGAAAAAATTTTATTAGCATGTATGCTTTCTTATTTCACAGTTTCCTTTGCCATATTGCCCTACTGCAGCCTTTCCTTTATCCTGACATTGCTTTTCTGTTTAACTCTCGGATCCAGAACTTTCTAAATCTGTCTGTAAAACTTCACATTATTTTCTAGGAATGGCCTGGCTTATAGGCTTAATTGTATCCATAGGTCTGAGATAAATGGTAGTCAGATGAGAAAACATTGTTTTTTGTCTAGATTCAGTAGTGCGATTGGCCTCCTCAGAAGCCGTTGCCTGCATCGCAGCTCTGAACCCAACCAAGGCAGAGACAGCCAAAGGCTTGGAAGACAAAGATTTCTGAGGTATACCGGACTCCAAAAAGGTCTTGGTAGAGGCCTGTATAGATATCAAATCGGGCATCAGGGGACTGAATTCCGTAGAACTGACGGCCTGCTTAGCGGTAGAGTCGTTGGAAGGGTTAGCCTTGTGTGGTCTGTCTCTATCTTTATCTCTGTGTTTTTTTAGAATGTCTACAGATTGTTGGCTGACAGATGGCATTTCAGAATGTGAAGATGGAAGATAAAAATACCTGTCTATAATAAGAGCTCTACAGCGAATGGTTCTCGCCTTAAAGAGGGCACAGAACCGGCAACGGGGGACATCGTGGTCTGGGCCTAAACAAGTGACACAGTATAAATGGAAGTCTCGGTGTGGGATCTGCTTTCCACAGGCGAGACAATTGTTAACTTTTTTGGACATCAGTTAGTGCAAGAAAAAGGATCCCCAGTGGGGTACTTAGCTTTAGATTTTTTCAGCTGAAATTCAAACTCTGGTAACAACCGACCAGCACACTTGCAAAATGCTTCTGCTACAGGCTCCACAGCAAGAAAGACTGATGTAATGGCACCAGCTGTCTTGCTTTATAGCACTGATGACCTGAAATCAGACTACAGACGACAGCAGCTGATGCAGAAAAACATTGAGTCTGGTGTTTGGGCCGACCGAGGGCTACCACAGCAGGGATAACCCACAGGTGATGACTGCAACAGTGAAACATGGAGACCATCTTCATATTTTTAGACTACATTTCCTTATTCAATTTTAAATATTTATTTTATGTTTCAGCTACCACTTTTTCTGTTCTTCAATGTTTCAGTATGTCAGTGTTTCACAAAAAATAAGAAAAAGAAAAAAGTCTTAAATCTTCCATGGAGGCTACCTGAGAATCTATATCCCACTACAAGTGATTTGTTTGAATTATCCAAAAAATTGTTCAACAGTTGTTTAAAGGACTTTCAAGCTCTTGGCCAACTGTATTTTGACTGATGATTTGTTCCATGCAGAGGACACTTAAGTTGTGAAGCCAATTCTCTTAATATTAGTATTGCACTTATCAACATTTATAAATAAACTATTATACCTAGTTAGGTGTGTATGTATGTGTGTGTGTGTGTGTGTGTGTGTGTGTGTGTGTGTGTGTGTGTGTGTGATGCAAACCTAACCTCCTCAAAAGTACATAACAGGTCATTAGATATGAAATTGTATGCCACGAGTACGTCAGCTTTGTATTATTTATAATAAATGGAATGCAAGATTAATGCTCGCAATCATTTTATCTCTCTCCCTCTCTCTCTCTCTCTCTATATATATATATATATATATATATATATATATATATATATATATATAAAGTTTCACTTCAGAATCCTGAAATATCACAATCCTGAACTTCATAATCTGGAACCCAAAATCCTGAAAACTCAAAATCCTGAATCACAAAATACTGAAAATATACAGGACACAAAGAATGACAATATTCCAGTACAAGGACACAGAGAAACACATACAAGACAAAGGATAGCACTTTTCACCAAGTATGGGAAGAGGGGCAAGCCCCCCTGCACCCCCCATGTGGGGGGATGTACCCCCACACCCCCTGCTAATTAAATATATAAACTCCAAGATTGCACTCCACAGAAAAAATGGCAAACATACCATCACGTGTTCATGACTGCCTGCTGTAACCTTAGTAACATTCCCTTTTAACTTGATATACTACATAACTCATGATACTGTAGTGAAGTTCAGTCTTTTAGTTGATATATTTGAGAAGCAGGGGGTGTGGGGGGCACAGCCCCTCACATGGGGGGGTGCAGGGGGGCTTGCCCATCCTGCTTATATTTGGTGGAATGTAATCTGGTTTGTGTTCTCTATAGTCAGTATATGTATCCTGTGTGTTTTCAGTCTTTTGGGATCCAGGATTTTGAGTTTTCAGGATTTTGGGCTTCCAGAATATGAAGTTTTCTGAAATTTAGGATTGTGATATTTCAGGATTCTGAAGTGAAACTGTATATATATTTATATTTATATATATATATATATATATATATATATATATATATATATCTATATCTATATATATATATATATATATATATATATATATATATATATATATATATATATATAAAATATATATATATATATATATATGTGTGTGTGTGTGTGTGTGTGTGTGCGTGTGTGTGTATGTGTGTGGGAATACCTTATAATCCCAAAATTCTGAAATATCGAATTTCAGAATCTCGAGATCATAAAGCCAAAGGCTGACAATACCGAAACACCAGAAGAGCGAAATTCAAAATCCCGAAGTTCGGAGATTTTGAATTAGTGCTTCTGGTGTTGCGTTGTATGAATGGATAGGTGGAAATTCAGATAAGTATTTATGTTTAAAGGTTTTGTTTAGGGGGTCTAGAATGTGTCAGTGTGTTGTGTTACTATGATGTGTGTGTGCAAGGGGAATTCAGA
Source organism: Protopterus annectens (assembly GCF_019279795.1). Taxonomy (NCBI): domain Eukaryota; kingdom Metazoa; phylum Chordata; order Ceratodontiformes; family Protopteridae; genus Protopterus; species Protopterus annectens. The sequence continues at coordinate 1,452,089,434 of NC_056745.1, read as the reverse complement.
TTGTATGGTGGTGTTTTCATGTGTGTCTGTGTAGTGCGACCTTGGAGTTAGAATATTTAAGTGGGGGGTGTAGGTGGTGCAGCCCCCCCACATGGGGGGTGCAGGGGGGCTTGTCCCCCTGCTTGTCTGTAGTGTAGGTTCATTTGTTTGTGTGTGGGGGGGTTGTGTGTATGTGCATGTGTGTATGTAATATTCGGGATTTCAGAATTCACGCTCCTGGGGATTCGGTATTGTAAACTTTCGGCTTTATGATCTTGAGATTCTGAAATTCTGTATTTCAGAATTTCGGGATTATAAAATTAATCCATGTATGTGTGTGTGTGTGTGTGTGTGTGTGTGTATATATACATGTATATATATATATATATATATATATATATATATATATATATATATATATATATATATATATATATATATATATATATATATATGGGTCTACCTGATAACGCCGACACGCCAAAACACCAACAATGAAATAACCGACACCTCAAAACCGTTCAAAAGCACGAAACTTCACATGCCCCGACAAACCACAATCCTGACAATCAACAAAACAAATACAATTTCTGAAATTCAGACACACAACACAAGCACACCAAACACCTTACAAACCTACACTAAACCTTACATATACAACTATCTATGCACTAACCTTAACCCAAACCCTAACCCTAAGGTCCATCACTATCGCACACTTTCCTTACCCGCACCCTAACCCTAACTCACTTAATCCGCCCCTAACCTTTAAGTCTGTCACTATCGCACACTTACCTTACCCGCACCCTAACCCAAACTCACTTAATCCTCCCCAACCCTAAAGTCCGTCACTATCACACACTTACCTTACTTGCACCCTAACCCTAACTCACTTAACCCGCCCCTAAACCTAAAGTCCGTCACTATCGCACACTTACCTAACCCACACCCTAACCCTAACATCTGTCACTATCACACACTTACCTTGCCCGCACCCTGAGCCTAACGTCCGTCCTTACCGCACACTTACCTTAACATGTCGGTGTTCTCAGCGTCAGGATTTTCAACTGTCGGTCTTCTCCATTGTTGATCTTCCGGTGTTGATTATCTTGTTGTCATTCTTCTCAGCTTTTGGCGTAATCAGGTAGACCTATATATATATATATATATATATATATATATATATATATATTTATTTATTTATTTTTTTTAAATCCATAATCTTCTTAGTAAAATGTTTCTGAATCCTTGACAGCCTGTAGATGTCCTTGACTTTATAGATACACATAGCAGCACAATAAAAAGGTAATAAGATTGAAGGGTGTCTGGATGATGCAGTTTAATTTATTGTTGTTATGGAACAGAAATACTTTATAGCTATTATATGTGTGTTAGAAACAAATTTATTAACTCCTAAGTCCTTCATTTGTACTGCTGAAGTCAACGTGATATACTTTAGTGTTAATACAGAGAACAAAAATCATCGTGGTCAAAGTGCATAGTCAAGGATTTAAGTTATTTATTTATTTATTGCTTTTAAATTGCATTGTCTCTCTTCCTTTTTGACCTCCCTTACTGTTTTTAGTTTTAATCATACTTTTCATAATATAATATATTTTTTTCTCTCATGAAAATCATACAGAAAGTATCCCGCTTTCATACCTATATTAAGTTCTGGATGACATCTCCATCTCAAATGGCCTTTGTATCTACACAATTTGAAATTTCTTCTGTTGCAATTTACACCTAAATATCCCTTCATGTTATTACTAATAGCATTTTAACAGATATTCCCCCTGTATGATAATAACCCTCATTTCCCATTTCTGTACTTATCATTTTTAAGTTATTGCAATTTCACTTCTGGTATTTTCAGTTCAGCAAATATTTCCAGAAGTGTATCGGGGTGATGAGATGGGGGCAGCCACACTGGGCACAAGGTGATAAGGAATGCGATTGTAGTGTGTGGGTTTTGCACTCTTTTCTGTATCAGCACTTTAGTACTTTGTGTCCGGTACTCTGTAGCAAGCTACTGTACCAACACTTTAGTGCTTTGTGTATGTTAATCTGTATCACGCTGTTGCTGTACCAGCTCTTTAGTGCTTTGTGTCCTGTACTCTGTATCAAGCTGCTGCTGTACCAGCACTTAAGTAGTTTGTGTACAGTAATATGTAGCAAGTTGTTGCTATACCAGCACTTTAGTGGTTTGTGTACAGTAATCTGTATTAAGATGCTGCTGTACCAGCACTTTAGTGCTTTGTGTATGGAAATCTGTAGCAAACTGTTGCTGGACCAGCACTTTAGTGGTTTGTTTACACTAATCTGTAGCAAGTTGCTGCTGTACCAGCACTTTAGTGCTTTGTGTATGGTAATCTGTAGCAAGCTGTTGCTGTACCAGCACTTAAGTGGTTTGTGTACAGTAATCTATAGCAAGCTGTTGCTGTACCAGTACTTTAGTGCTTTGTGTATGGTAACCTGTAGCAAGCTGCTGCTGTACCAGCACTTAAGTGGTTTGTGTACAGTAATATGTAGCAAACTGTTGCTGTACCAGCACTTTAGTGCTTTCTGTATGGTAATCTGTAGCAAGATGCTGCTGTACTAGCAGTTAAGTGCTTTGTTTATGGTACCCTGTATCAAGCTGCTGTTTGCTACAGTTTAAAAGGAGAAGTAGTCTTTTTGCTCTTTAACTGAAGAGCTGAGGGTGGGGGTGGGGGATCTGGCATGGAGCTCCAAGCTATGCAAATGGTCTTTTTTTTCTCTACATGTTAAGAGCTAAGTGAACAGAGTGCCAGATAAGGGTCCAACACCAGGAGCTAGGGGAGCCACCATGGACCCTGGAAACTACCGCCCCATTAACCTAATGAGCCTGGTCTGCAAGGCCATGGAATGCATCATCATGGAACTTATAAACAAAGACATTGGTAATCTCCAAACTATGGACCCCACCCAGCTCAGGTTATGTCTCCTAAACCTGATAGACTTCTTTGAAGCAGTCACCAAAGCCGTAGACAAGGGTAAGGTGGTTCATACAGCCTATCTAGTGCTCGCCAAGGCTTTTGACACCATCCCCCATTCTGGAATTATAGATAAACTCACTAAACTAGGTATAAATCCCTATGTCACAAGATGGGTTGACAACTGACTCACTGACAGAACCCACACTGTGAAAGTAGCAGACTCCAAATCTGACTTTAGACCAGTGACAAGTGGAGTACCACAGGGTTCAGTCCTGGGTCCTCTCCTATTTGGTATCTACTTTTCTGAAGTACAGGCTAACACAGGTCTTTGGCTAATGAAGTTTGCAGATGACTGCAAACTAGGAGCCATAATTGAAACTCCTAATGATGTGGCCATGCTACAAAAGGGCCTCACTGAGAGAGATGTCTGGTGTCAAAGTCATGGCCTCAAGCACAGTGCCAAAGTGGATTGTCATCCCCTTTGGAAAAACTCTGTACCCATGAGCTACCACATAGGTGGTAGTCTACTTAAGACCAAAAGTGTGTTAAGAGACCTTGGGACACAGGTGGACAGTAGTTTTTCCTTTGATAATCACATCACCACAGTAGTCAGGAAATCCTTGTGCATGGCACACCTCATCACAAAAGGTTACTCATCCAGGAAAAAAGAGGTCTTTGTTCCCCTCTACTCTTTACTCATTAGACCCATTATAGAGTACAATGCCCCTTTTGGTATGTACATCACAAGACATCTACAACAACTGGAAAGGCCACAGAAATACCTCACAAAGAAGATTACCGGCCTCAAACAGATGCCCTATGCAGGCTGTCTCAAAAAACTCCAGCTTTACTCCATCACATATAGCCTAATCATAGGTTCATAGGTTCATACTAGGCTATCTGCCCTGGGGCATTTATAAGCTAGCCCGATTGTGTTTGGCTTACGCTACCCCTTGATTTGAGTATACTGTGCCCTTTTTAAAGTTTAGTTTACTGTGCCTCTGTCTAATAGTGACACGGAAGTAATCCCCGGGACAAACCTACGATCCCCCATCCACTCATCAAGATTCTTCTTGAAGAGAGTCAGTGAGGTGCTCTGCCTAACATGAATTTGAATTCTATTCCAGAGCGAAGGGAGCCTCTGGGTTATGAATCTGTCCCACCAGCATATTCTATTTATTTCTGTGCTGAGGTTCAAGTCCCTCGAGCGCGTGGCTCTAAGGGATTTAGATTTACTGAGGTGGAGCATGTCCATTAATTCTGGGTTGGACATAGCTTTATATGTCAGGCATAGATCACCTCGAAGTAGGCGGTATGCAACTGAGTAGAGCTGGAGTTTTTTTAACCGAGCAGCATATGGCATCTGTTTGAGTCCCTTGATCCTCCTGGTGAGGTACTTTTGGGGTCTTTCTAATTGCTGCAGGTGTCGGGTAAGGTACATCCCAAAGGGGGCACTGTATTCTATGATGGGCCTGATGAGGGATGAATAAAGGGGCACGACTACCTCTCTTGATCTAGATGTGAATCCTTTCATGATGAGGTGGGTTATGTAGAAGGTTTTTCTAACCACTTTGGCAATGTGGTTGTCAAAGGAGAGATTGCTATCAACTTGGGTCCCCAGATCCCTAATTACTTTCTCTGTACTTAATGGGTTACCACCTATGTGGTAATTTGTGGGCACATTGTTTTTGTCAAAGGGTATGACTATACACTTTTTGGCATTTAGCTTCAGACCATGGCTCTGGCACCAGTTATCCGTCTCTGCGAGACCTTTTTGAAGGATGTTTGTGTCTGCTGGAGAGTCGATTATGGCGCCCAGTTTGCAGTCATCTGCGAACTTGGTGAGCCATAGTCCTCCCACATTGGCCTGTACCTCAGAAAAGTAAATACCGAACAAGAGAGGTCCCAGGACAGAACCTTGTGGGACGCCACTTGTGACCGGTTTCGAGTCTGACATTGCTCCAGCAACTCTGACTCTGTGGGTTCTGTCTTTGAGCCAGTTTGCGACCCATCTTGTGACATAGGGGTTTATATTTAGGCTGGATAGCTTATCTATGATGCCCGAGTGGGGTATTGTGTCAAATGCCTTTGCGAGGTCCAGATAGGCTGTGTGGACTACCTTCCCTTCATCTATGGCCTTGGTGACTGTTTGGAAGAAGTCGACCAGTTTCAAAAGGCAGGATCTGCCCTTGACAAAGCCAAATTGGGTAGGATCTAGTGTCTGTAGGTCCCCAATGTCTTTGTTTATGAGTTCCATGATGATCCTCTCCATAGCTTTGCAGACTAGGCTAGTCAGACTTATGGGCCGATAGTTTCCAGGGTCCGTAGAGGCGCCACCTTTGTGGAGTGGGACCACTGTTGCTGTACGCCATTCTTTGGGCACATATCCTGTAGTGAGGCTGAGATTGTACAGCAGTTTTACTTGAGGGATTAGTTCTTCTTGGAGTTCATGTAGGACGCAACCCGGGATGCCATCTGGTCCCATGGAAGCAGTGTTTTTTTTCTTTGGAGAGGGCGGCCTTCACCTGAGCATCAGAGATGTTTTGGGAGGCTGCACTCTGCAGGGATAGATACTTGCTCTTTTGGGGGGGAGGGCGTGGAGAAGTTTGCATTGAACCTGTCTGCCAGGATATTGGCGATGTCTGTGGGTTCAGTGTATTTTTTGTCATTTAGAATCAACTCAGAACAAGTCTGGGAGTTGCATCCCAGATTCCTAACATAACTGAAAAAAGCCTTGTCTTTAGTGTCCTGTGCAATTTTTCTCTCGAAGCTGGCCTTGGAGGATTTTATGAGGGATCGTAATTTTTTGCTAGTACTGATCAGAGATGCCTTCCCTTTTAGGGATTTTGCTCTATCATGTAGTAGCTTTCTCCTTCTGTTTTACAGTTTATTTATGGTTGGGGTTCACCAGACTGGACGCCTGCCTTTGGATGATTGGGTCTTGATTTTGTTCGGGATAGCATGATCCATGCATTCCTGGAGATGTCCGTAGAATGCGTTTATATAGGCTTCTGCAGTTTGGGCCGTAGTTTCCACTGGCCCTGGAGCCTTGAAGGATTTTACTTCGGTTTTGAGAAGTGTGAAGTTTGCTTTTGAGAAGTTTTTCACTGTGGTTTTCTGGGCTGGGGGTGGGGTCGGGATGTGGATATCCAGTGAAATTAATTTATGGTCTGATCTTACCAATGAGGGATATACTTCTGGTATGGAGCATAGAGTCCCCATGTTGGTAATGATCAGGTCTAGTATGTTTTCCTCTCTTGTGGGAGTGGTGACTAGTTGTTCCATAGCATTTGAGTTTATAAATTCCAGGAACCTTTGGGCTAAGGTGCTGGGGCTTGAGTAATGCTCCCAGTCTATGTTTGGGTAGTTGAAGTCGCCCAATATAATGGTGTTCGAGAGATCTTCATGTTCTCCAATGTTTTCAGGAAAGCCGAGTGGGATTCCTGACTTTGAGAGGGTGGTCTGTAGGATGCTATAAACTGAAAAGCAGTCTTGCCCACTGTCAGTTGCACATGGATGGTCTCCGATACTTCGTGCAATGCCACAAACCTGGAGGTGTGGATATCCTTGATAAATATGGAAACTCCCCCTCCTTTTGTGGTTTGGTCTGGGTTTTGGGGCCGAAAAGCATGATATGAGGTATAACCTAGTAGTGCTGGGGTGCTTTCTGGAGCCTTGAACCAGGTTTCTGTCACTGCACAGATATCAATGTTCTCCATACTGAGGAGAGCTTCGAGTGCGTGCATCTTGAGGTTAAGACTTTTGGCGTTTAGCAGCATTACCCTTAGTTTCTTGTTCCTTGTGCTGTCTATGGAGGTGGGTTTGACTTTTGAGCCTTGCCTAAAAAAGGCACTATGGGGGTGGCAAGAGCCTTTGCCAGTATCCGAAAGCCCAGGGGTGACAGGTGCAAGCCGTCCCTAGTGAAGCAACGTGGCTTGTCGAGCATGTCATCCCAGGCTGACAGACACTGGATCCCCTTTGAATGACACCAAAATTTTAGCCAATTGTTAAAATCGATCATTTTGTCTTTATACTGTGGCATCATTCTAGGTGAGGGTAAGATGCTGCTCAAGGTCAGGGTCATTCCGGCCTGGGCTACATGATCAGAGAGCTCTTCTATGTCTCTTTTCATGTAGTCGAGGGAGGTACGTCTCAGGTCATTCACGCTAGCATGTACAATGACTGAGTCATATTTGTATTTGCTTTGGAGTGACCTGAGTGCTTGCGTTATGTGGCAGATCCTAGCGCCCGACAGGCAGCTCACTGTGACCTTCTCTTTATTCAGCCTGGTGAGCGGGACGTCAGTGTGTCTGACAATAGAGTCACCTATTACAAGTGTATCAGGTGTGTTATTCAGCCTTAAGGGCTGTGAATGCTTGGCACACTGACTTTGTGTGCTATGTGTTGTATGTGTTTTGTTTTGGGGTAGCGTTTGCTTGGATGTCTGCTTTGGAGGTCTCTGTTGTTTAGGTAGATTTTTATTTAGAGCCTCCGAGTATGTTTTTGTATTTTTATGTGTTTGGTTTGCTGTTGTGGTGGGACTATGTGATACTGGAATTGTGTTGTGTGAGGTTACCTTCTCCTCCTGACTGGTTACACCAGTTTTGAGATGAGAGAGCTCAGTCTCCAGTTTGGCTATATGGTTGCATCTCTCACATATATTTGAACCTGTTTGGAGGAGGAGAGGGTTGTCCGTGTACATGAGGCAGTTGTAGCATTGCCTCAAAATTCCCAGATTCACCAGCTGGACTGGAGAGGAAACCATTGACTGACCTTTGAACATGCTAGAGTAATATAGGGAACTGAATTAAAATGGACCAATAGGGGACAAGGTAATCATAGAGAGTATAAGAGTAAGTAGTGCTTATGGTTTATTAGGGCTAACTTGTAAGATTACTTATTTGGACCAGTGAGGGGCCTTAGAATGAGAATATGGTGTTTAATTTGAGAGATAGAGCAGTTCTAAGGGAAAAAGTGAAGAGCAGACTTTGTGGAGCCAGGAATAGTTTTAAACCCAATTAGGCGGCGCTGCCCGATGTTGCACTATGCGCAAAAATGCGCAAAACCGTGCAAAACAGGGTTTTAAGAGAGGGAGATCAAGGAGTTTGGAATTGACCCAAAATGGCCAATAAAACTACAGTTTCAAGGCAGTAATCACTCCCACAGGGGCAGGCAGGCAGCTCAATGTTTATCACTGGCACTGATGAACACAGAGACTTCCCTTTAGCTCAAGCAAACAATGGCCTCCAAGAAACTTACAAACAGTTCAGAACAGCAAATCTGTAACTGAACATTTTCAAATCTCAGAAAAGTGGGAAAAAAGCAAGATTTTTTTGTTTTTTTGTTTTTTTAAGGAAAGCAGAGGTTCACAAGTATCAACAAGGTGATCTCTGCCTAACATACAAAGCTATGTCAAACCCAAGGCTGTTGGACATGCTCCACTTAAAGAAATCCCAATCCCTCTGAGCTACATGCTCTAGGGACCTAAACCTTGTCACCACAATAAACAGAACATGCTGGAGAGATAGATTCCTGTCCCAGAGACTTCCCATACTCTGGAACAATCTGCCTGTCTATATCAAACAAAGCTCCTCATTAGCACTCTTCAAACAAAATCTTGATGATTAGATCGGAGATAGGAAATTCACCCCAGGAATCAACTCTGTGGCTCTGCTCGACAGGGGCACAGGAAAATAATTGTATTGGGTGCTGAAAGCCAGGGTACCTTTTGGCTAGGCTTATATAGGCCCTAGGGTCAATAGCCTAGTACCTACTTATGAACCTAATGTTTGCAGTTAACAAAACCTTCAATGACGTCTGCTCCAAAGCTTCACTTTCTGTTATTTCTAGGCAATTTTTGTCCCTCTTCCTGTTGACCATCAAGACTGCCCATCTAGACTCTGCTCATTTGTTCCTTCTTCCATACTATAGAATTACTCCAGTAAAGTAAGGAGGCAAGAGGGACATCTGAAGGAGGTATCACACCGACATCTATGAGGATTGATTGTGCCTCACTGGCATCTCAGCTAGCAAGGCATTCTGTCTGGCCTAACATTATCTGCTGGTTAGGGTACGAACTACCCTGCCTCACCACAGGGATCCAGAACACCTTACCCCTTCAACTGCATACTCCCTTATACTCATTAATGAAGCATTTAACCATGTGGTGGCTTTGTGAGTTGAAGGACTCCCCCCCCCACATGTGGACAGTGTTACCACCCTTCCTCCAGTTGATTGAAACTGTATGCTCCTTGTTCATTGCTCCATACTAGCCTCGGATTGACATGCCCATCCTTTATGCCAGTACCTACAGGTGCCCAAGTCACTAATCAAAACCAACAAGTGACCAAGCCACTGGTCATTACATACAAGTCCCCAAGACACTAATCAATACCTACAAGTGCCCAAGTCACTAATCAATACCTACAACTGCCCAAGCCACTAATCAGTACCTACAAGTGACCAAGCCACTGGTCAGTACATACAAGTCCCTAAGCCAGTAATCAGTACCTACAAGTGCCCAAGCCACTAGTCAATAACTACAAGTGCCCAAGCCACTAATAAATACCTACAAGTGCCCAAGCCACTAATAAATACCTACAAGTGCCCAAGCCACTAATAAATACCTACAAGTGCCCAAACCACTAATCAAACTGTGATCATCAGTTTCATAGTTGGGGCTTTATCCTGCTATGTCAGCAGAGCTCATTTTTCACAGTCCCAGTTCTGAAAGCAGTGGATATTCCTCCTCTTCATTGCGGAAATACTATAACACAAATAATCTTTCCACATACGTAAATGCTTATGCCTTGCATAATACTTACATACTTGTAAAACTGCATGACCAATTTTGGTCTTTCAGAAGTGACTCACCTTGTAAAGCTACATGCCTTGTGTACCTCATATATACTGTAAAAAAAAAAAAATAGCATTTGTGTACGCCTGAAACATGCATGTTTATATTGTATTCTGTTAGTATCTTCTATCTTCTTCTTTTGGCTTTTCCTGGTTAGGGGTCGCCACAGCAGATCACCTTGTCCGCTCATGATTGGCAGTGGAGTTTTACGGTGACGAGTTGCCAGCCCGGCACCCAACTTTCCACAGAAGGCACACACTCACACCTAGGGCCAATTTAGAGTGTCCAATCCACCTATTTTGCTATAATATTTTTGTTAAGCTCATTTACATATTGTTAGCAGTGTACTACTTAAACTAAGTTTACTGCTTGTAGCTTAATAATGTTCTTTTTGTTGTGGAGCTTTTCTCCCCGGGACTCTGGTGAAAATGTTTTTTTTTTTTTTTTTCAACCCAGTCAGACAGTACCATGTTAACAAATGTAAATAAATAAATAAATAGCCAGTGAACATCAGTTAACAGTCGTTTAGCCCCAAATGAAATGTCACTTATTTCAGCATGAATTAAAAACCTACAAGCCTCAAACTGATATTGTCGTTGTACTTAAAATCTGACACTACAACTCTTTCCATGAGGCGTTCTACACTGCAGCTCTTGTAGAATGGAGAAGCTGGGTCACTAACTCCCATACTCCTTTGCAATCTCCACCATTACCAAAGCTGATAGTCAAACCCAAGTTTTCTGGTCCCTAGTCCTTTTCGAATCTTATCTTGGCTAAGAAATCATCATCAGTCTACTCCATCCTGATTCCCAAACATATATTCCATAATGAAACTTTGAAACAAGATATGGCCAAGATTTAAGACTTGTGGATCCATGGGGGACACAGCACAATTCTGACAATATAATGTGCCTGCTTCAAGACATTACCTTGGAAAATGCAAAAGAAAAACAATGTTTTTTACAGGGGCACAAGCACCCCCCCCCCCCACACACACACACACACACACACACACACACACACACACATACACACTATATATACCAATTCTAAGATTGCACAATACGGGGGAAAGACATAATCCCCAACCCCAGTATTGTGTCTGTTTTGCTGCAAAATGTATCAGCTTTCCTGTCAATCAAATAAAACTGTTGACTAAATTGAAAATCAACCAATATAACTGGACTGTATATATTTATATATGATTCTAATAGCAATATTCAAAGTGCATTATTGCTGACACTCAAAACGTTGACTACACGCCACCAAATGCACATTCGGTATAATGTACATTAAAAACAAAAAACAAACAAGAACATTTCTTTCTTTCTTTGTTTTTGTTCAAAAGACACTTGTAAATCAGAGAACACCAAAGAAAAGTCCAAAGTTATAAAACTGAGCACTTTCATTCCTTTATTGATATGGAACTTCATCAGATTCTTTGTTTTTTTTCTGGGGGGGGCTGTTTTATCCACAACCTTGCTGCTTATGTATACCAAATGTAATATTACTCAAAAAGTGATCAAAGCAAAATTCCTCATACACCACTGCAGCACATACTCACACTATATAATTCCCTTTAAGTTTGGTAAACTGAAATGATGAAACACTCAGCCAGTTCACAGGTTGATGAAAAAGTAAAATAAACTGCTGCTTTTTAAGTACAGTGGCAATATCAATTTGAGGCTAAGTAGATTTTTAATTGGTACTGAAAATGTGACACTTCATTTGGGTCTGAATGACCATTGACGATATTTACTGGTTATTCATGTCCATCATCACTAGCTTCCTCAATTGCTCCGCTTTTACTGTCTAGCTTCCTTTTCCATACAGTAGTAATGCTCACATAACTGTTTTGTGCACCTTAATTTTCAGCTTCTTTGGAATTTTTCTGTCATACTGTACCCCTGACACTCTGTACCAGCTGGCCGCAGCCCCTCTGAGTCTACCTTTGAACTCCTCATTCAGATGTCGCTTCTCCTCAACCACCCATCACAGATACCTAAAGCTCTTAACACATTTCACTATTTAACCTTCTATCTCAATTATCAACTTCTTCTGATTTCTCCAAATACTGCCATTACAATTGTCTTATCTGTACCCAGTTTTATCCCATGTGCCTTCAGTTTTGCATTCCATTTCCCTGTCCTTTGCTGAAGTTCTTGTTCAGAGTCTGCCTGTAGTACCACATCATCTGCGAACAGCAACTTTGTTGATCTGTCCCCTCTGACCTATTTGTTAATGTAGTCCATCATCAATAAGAACAGCAGTGGGCTCAGAGCTGAACCCTAATGCACACTCACTCCCACTGGGAACCCTTCTGTGAGATCAAACACTGTTGGTACTTGAATTATGAGGTCCTTGTCCATAGACTGTACTAATTTTACCAATGTCTCTGGGACTTCAAGTTACTGAAGGACTGCCTAAATCAGCTTTCTTGGGACCTTGTCATATGCTTTCTCCACATCTAGTAATGCCCAGCTGGACTCTTTCATCTGTAGCTTCTTGTCAACTATCTGTCTCACTGCAAACAGTGGGTCAGTTGTGCTGCATCCTGATCTGAATCCAAACTGCTTATTTTCTACTCTGCATATCTGCTTATCAATCACTCTCTCCAGAACTTTCATGCAATGTGACATTAGTTTCATACCTCTGCACTGCCTGCAGTTGTAAATGTCCCCTGTGTTCTTGAACACTGGCACTAGTATGCTTATTCTCCTCTCATCTGGGATACTCCTTTCTCTCTGCTATGAGTACCCTCAGAAGCCATTTTGCCCCTGTCACAACCAGCAGCTTGTCATATGTGCTGTGACTTTATCTGATCCTGCTGCTTTCCCTGACTTCATTTTCCTTTGTACTGTTCTTACTTCTTCTAGGGTGGGCTCCTCCTCTTCTTTCATTTTAGGCTGTGTCTGGGACAGTACAACTTCTGTGGGGTTTTCTTCATTCAGAAGCTGCTGAAAGTACTTTTTCTATCTGCCTTTGATACCCTGTGGACTGCTGAGCAGGTTGTTGCTGGCATCCTTCAATAAGTGTGTCTGACCAGCTTTTCTATATTTCTGTCTTTGCCTTGGAACCTAATATATAGTTTATTTGTGCCATGTACTGAGTCACTTTCCAGAAGCTGGTAGAGTGCCTTTGATGCCTTGTTCTTTGCTATTACAACAAATCTCTTAGCCTCTTTGTTAACCAACCAGTATTTTTTTTTAGGCTGGTCCTCTTTTCTGTCACTTTTTCCTGCACTCCTCTCTTTTGATAACTTCCTGAACTTCTGCATTCCAAAACCATTTTTCCCTATGTACCTTTTTTCCATACCTGACTTGGCTGTATATCTGTTCTGTAATGCTCAAACATGCTGTTTTGAGGTGCTGCCAATCTTCTTCAACTCCGCCTATTTCCTCTTCTTCTCGAGGTGCTAGAACCCTGAGTAATTCCTTGAACCGCTATGCTTCCTCTCCATTCAACTTCCAAGTCTTCAGCCTGGTGACTGTTGACCTTAGAGCCTTCTCTGACCACTGCTTGCAGCTAATTGCTGAAAGCAGTGGTTTATGTTTTGGGCCAACTGTTTCACTGGGGATAACTTTACAATCATTGATTCTACCCAGTGCCCTTTCCTTACTAGGAGGAAGTCACTTGAGTTGCATGTTAGCCAGTCTTGAATGTGATCTTATGACTGCCTCTCTTGCTGAACCATGTGTTGACCACCATCAAGCCATTTGCCAGACAGAAGTGTAGGATGGCCTCTCCTTCTTTATTGCTGTTGCCACACCCATGTGGGCTCAGGCCTTTCTTATACATGCATTTAGGTTTCCGATTACCAACACCAATTCATGTTGTCCTGCTTTATCTAGTAAGTCCTGCAACTGCTATCTGAATACACTATTTTTCTCAGTGTCACAAGCCTGCTGTACAGCATAGGTTGAGATTATGAAAAATGTCCTGTCATTACAGTGTAGTCTGATTGCCATGAGTCTGTCATTAATTCTGATCACATCATTTACTGTCTTCTGGAGCCTCTCCCTCATCACAGTTCCTACACCACTTCTAGCCTGTTCTCCTCCTCTTGAGTAGTAGACTCTGGATCTCAAGCCAAGTGGCATTGCTGCACTGCCCTTCCATCTTGTCACCTGGATACATAGGATGTCCAGCCTTCTCCTTACCATCATATCATCCATTTGGAAGCTGCATGCTGTAAATGTACCTGCATTGAGTACAGCAATTTTCAGTTCATGTTTGACAAGGTGATTGGTTTTACAAAATAAGTGTTGTATGCAAGAGGGCAATTCTCCCCCACCAATACCCTCCAGACTTAAATATATCAACTTCTCGGTTGCACCAACTCACAAAAGGGACAAATCGCACTACCGTACAAATCACTGTTAATGCTGAACAAGTGCATCAGCAAACATTTCCATACCTAATCCCACCCTAGCAACACCAACACACACACACACACACACACACACACACACACACACACACACACACACACACACACACACACACACACATCTACCTGCATTTGCCAATTGATATTTACACCACATATATATGTGACCTTAATGTAACCAACAACTAATAATTACACGCTAAAAACAGTCGATAATGTTACCATTTACAGTACTTTGCTGTGCACACAATGTTGCTATTTACAGTACTTTGCTGTGCACACAATGTTACCATTTACAGTACTTTGCTGTGCACATAATGTTACCATTTACAGTATTTTGTTGTGCACACAGATAGCTAGAAATATACATAGATGGATAGAAATATGTGTACATTGAAGCAAGCTGGGTCATGTGGGCAATAGCAGTGTTTTCTGTCAGCAGTAAATATAGGGATCTGAAGCTATGCTGCATCTTTTGTAAGAATATTTTCAAAGCTGAAAGCTCCCTGTGGATTCCTATTTCTGGCATTAAAAATAATAAATAAACAAATAAATAAACAGATTGGTGCAGTGCTCTCAAGGTGTCTATTTAGTTTATTAATTTATTTGTATTTATTTATCAGGAAAGTCAGACTGCAACATAAGACACCTTTCTTCAGAGGAGACCAGGGGAGATAAGCACCATGATCACAGTACAATAAAGAAAATTAGCTGAACAGTTAGAACAAAGTAAAGAAAAAAAATAGGAATAGTCAAATATGCCAAATATGTGATAGATTGTTTAGAATAATATAGTAAAAATATAGTTTCGCAAGCTCTACTAATCATTACAAATGTAAATATGGTTAAAAAAGACAGATTAATAGCTTTGCATTTTGGACTTATGTAGCTAAAGGAAAAAATATAAGAGGTAGGAGGAACAAGTAGGGCAGATGCAGAGAATGATTAATTATCATGTGGGTGATATAATGGAGGAGGTCTAGTGTGTGTAATGGAATGGAGGATGGAATGAGAACAGGATACAAAGGATGGTAACCGAAGATTTTTGAAGAAGACCATGTTAGCAATAGAAGCAAAGAACAGAAGAAAGTAGGTGAATGATTAGGAGACTGTAGTTGTTAGTTATCTCTTAATGCAATGGGTTGTCAAAGATAAAAATGGGGTTATAGCCATTGCCTGAAAAGAGAATTATATACAAACTTTTACAATGTAATATATGCTAACCAGCATGGATAATTTGAGGGATGCTTAAGCAAGGCTGCTATATCTATATCTATATCTATGTTTCTCTCTATATATACACCAACTTATATACATATATGTGTGAGTGCAAACTCAAGAAAAATGGAAAGGGGTGAGGAAGGCCTGTGGGTTAGCCTGGTGGTTTTGGACAGATGTAGAGCCAAGAATTAAGAATTTGGCTTTGAACATTCTTTTCAAAATCTCTGAGATTTTCAGTCCATCTGAAAGTATATTGCTCCATAGTTTGTTAGATGAGGAGAAGCACAAAGCATCCTCAGACGCAGTATGTGCCGTGCCGTATGTTGGTAGAGCAAACGTTTAATTTGCAAACATAGGTCTTGTGATGGAGAATACTATTTAAGAAGGGATGATAAGGACAGGCATTTGTCATGATGGCATAAAAATGACCGAGAAACTTTGAGCTAGGTATATTTCAGAGGTCCTTAAGGACACTATAATATGTTTTATTGAACTGTGTGACAGCAAACCTAGTAAATTTGCATTTTCTGTAATCACCGTTACATTATTATAAAATCAAATAAAAAATTTAATAGAAAAACAATTTGTTCTAGCCTATGTAGGTGGGTTGAAGGGAAGTTAGTGCATATCGATGCCGCATCTATTAGGCTTAGTTGAAGGTAAGTTGAGGCTATATATTTTGGTGTCTAATAGTTATGTATTGCTTGACTTTGTGCATATGTATGTCAAATTTTAGTTTATTGTCAATGGTCACTACAAGAAATTTTGTACTGGAAACCAGGGCTAGTTTTCAGTTGGAGATGGTAGAATTGGGAGGTTAATTGTGTCTTGATGAAGGGATTTAGGAATTTAGAACATTATGTTGGTCCTTTTAGGGTTGAGTATGAGTTTATAGTGTTGTAGCCAGTGCTCAGCTGCTGTGAAAGCTTTTTGTGTGCAAGACTGATGTTCAGTCTACAAATCCTCATATTAGACCACTGTGGATGGTCCAGACAAAGTGTGTAGTTTATGGATGATGATATTAAACAGTAAAGGACCCAGTATGGATCCCTGTGGGATACTCTTTGAGAAGGAGGAAGTAGATGAAGCTGTTTGTCACTTTACAGACTGAATGTAGCTATTAAACCATGTTTTGGTTTGAGTACAGTGATTAAGGCCTGTTGGAGTTTGTAACAGTTTAAAGTGAGATAGTGTGCCAAATACCTTTGACCAATCAAGAAAAGTTGCAGAGACTGACTTGTTATTATCAGAATGTTGGTTGGTGGTATCCAGGAATGATAGTAAAGCTATTGTTGTACTAATGATAAAATCAGAAAACATGTTGGGTGGGGGCAAGCGGGTTTCTATAAACCAGAGTGTTAACTAGTCAATGATAGAAACATCTTTCTAAAACTTTTGAGAGCTGACATAGGAGTAATTGGCATATATAGGTACTAGGCTATCACCCCTCACAGAACATTTTAAGTCTAGCCATGCTTCCCATTTGCCAACCAGCTGTGTTACTCCATAGGTGGTTAACTATCCTTGTTATAACTATATTTAAATACCTCTCATTAGTAGCAGATTCTTTTGCTTGTCATGCCTTCAGTATATTAGGGGTCCACACTGTAAGGTGGGGTTTTTAAGCACTGCCTCTATCCATTAGGAGTATTAGAGTCAGCCCTGGAAGTAATTTCCTATTTCCCATTCACTGATCCAAATTACCCTAGGCTTAAATAGAGTTTAACTTATATGGAGAGTTCCATAGTAGCAGTATCTTCTAAGAAATGTACCTGTCCCTCCAGACCATTCTGTTTATGTTGCAGAAGAGGCTAAAGTCTCTGGAGTGGGTATGTCTAATATCATTTGACTTGTGGGTGTCCATTAGGTCCATTAGTGCTGGGTCTGTGGGTGCCTTATAAGTCAGGCATAGGTTGCCTCTTAGTAGACTGATTGTAGTGACAAGGTTTTGAGACAATCTATTTAGGTCATGTGCCTTATACCCACTATTCTTCTTGTAAGGCACTTCTGTGGACACTCCAGTTGTTGCAAGTGCCTGTACAGGTACATACCAAAGGGGGCACCATA
Organism: Protopterus annectens; assembly: GCF_019279795.1. Taxonomy (NCBI): domain Eukaryota; kingdom Metazoa; phylum Chordata; order Ceratodontiformes; family Protopteridae; genus Protopterus; species Protopterus annectens. Next base: position 1,452,071,964 of record NC_056745.1, on the reverse strand, counting down.
CTCTATGAAGGGCATAATGGCAGCTGAGTAAAGTAAGACAATGACCTCTCTGGACCAAGATGCTATCCATACAATCTAGAAGGACTTCCTCACAACAATGGACACATTTTGGTAGAAAGCAAGGTCCCTACCAATGTAAATGCCCAAGTCCTTGACTACTGGGTCTCCTCATAGGGGTGCATTGTCAACGTGATAATTACTGAGGGGTAGGCAGTTTGTCAAAGAACACAAAAATGCAGTTTTTAGAACTTAGGTTTAGTGCATGACACTATTATTTTTTTTGTGGGGGGACAAGCTCTTTTGTAGGATTATTGAGTCCTTGGGGATTCTTTGACTGTTCCAAGCTTGCAGCCATCTGAAAACTTAGTTGATCAAAGGCCCTTGACATTTCCTTTGACTTCTGAGAAATGTATGCCAAATAAGACCTGCTCCAAAACAGAGGCCTGTGTGACCACACTCATGACAGGTCTTTTTGTTGAGGAGGCAAGCCCTATCTGAGTTCCTGTGTTCTATCTGTGAGCCAGTTTCTAATCTATTGGGTAACATAGGGATTTATTCTTAGTTTTCCAAGCTTATTGACAATACTTGAATGTGGTATAGTGTCAAAGACCTTGGACAGGTCAAAGCTGGCAGTGTGTACTGTCTTCCCTTTGTCCATCGCTTTGCTGACTTTTTCAAAAAAGTCCACTAGATTAAGTAGACACATCCTACTCTTGACAAAAGCAAACTGTGATGGGTCCAGGGTTTGGAGGTTTCTATTTCCCTGGTGATGGTGGCCTAATGGTTAAGGTGTTTGCCTTGCAAACACAAGGTGCAGGGTTTGAGTCTCACAAGGGATTACTGGCTAGGCTTAAAATGGCTCGCAAGGGCAGTTAGCTTAGTACTAACCTATGAACCTATGATATGTCTTTCAATGGCTTTACATATGAGGCTGATCAGACTTATGGGATGGTAACTGCCTGTGCTGCTGGACGGTTCTCCCTTGTGCAGGGGTATGACTATTGGTGTCCTCCATTGACTTGGTATGAAGCCAGTTTGGAAGATGAGGTAGGAAAATATTGTCAGTGGCATAGAAAGTTCTTGTTTCATGTTACTTAGATGGCTTCCTGGGACATCATCGTGGTCTATATAAGCTGTATGTTTGGCCCTTGAGAGTGCCTTCAGGACTTGGTCCTGTGTGATAGCAGGAGTTGGATGGTTTCCTGATAATTCTTATGAGATTACTAGGAGTGGGTGAAGTTTGACCTGGATTTGTCAGCTAGTAGATTTGCCTTATCCATAATTTCCATGTAAGTGGCACCATTTACAATCTGCTCAGCACACTGCTATGTATTGCCCCTGAGATTCTGGATATAGCTGAAGAAGGGTTTGTGGTTATCCTTGGCCTGGGTGGCTGTTTTTTTTTTTTTTTTGGTCTTGGCAGTTTTTATTATGTTACTAGGTTGCTTGTTTAATTTTATTATTAGATTGTGAGCTGACGTGTACTGCAAATTTAACAAATCATGATATATAAATGCAATATATATTTACACAAGATTAAATGGTACATAACGACTCTTGCAAATAATACATTGTTTGCCAACAATAACTCTCACATGTTAGCATATTATCAGTACTTTAAAACCAAGTCCTAATTAAATTAGCTATTAATAATTACCTACATGATTATATTAACATCTAACATTCCATATATAATACAGACTCATATATATTTGCACCGCTTATTGACTTCTACATCCATACTAGAATTAATAGGACATATCTTCCCCTTCCAAAAACTAAACTGGAAACAACCTCATACCTTTTTAGTAAATAGATATAAGGCTTGACATTGTATCAACAATTCCTATGAAATCACTGCCTTAGGTCCCACTTCCTTGTTGTATAACATGACTCTTTCCACTAATTTTAACAGCATTTTAGTTATCAGAGTGCCAAATGCATTTTCAATGCTCCTCCTAACATCCAAAGTACTGTATGTAAGGTTTTTACTTCCCCGGTTTTTCCACCTATTCCCATAACCCAGAACGTCTGATAATTTAAAACACTCAAACATGTTCTCAGTTTATCACAATATACCTTTGCTCTTTCAAAACACCAAACTATGACCATTATGCCAGCCTCATTAACTTTACACCTCCAATATCTGTTGGAGTCTACTCTCCCTTCCATAAATACTTTTTGACATGTGGTATAATAATCTAATTTCCCCAATACTTTTATACTGTTCCATACTTCATTCCACTCTTCCTTGTTTATACATCACTGTTGCACAGTTCCTTTCCTTTCCTTGCCCTTCATTTCCTTTCCTTGCTTTTCCTTTCCTGTCCTTTCCTGTCCTTTTCTTTCCTTGCCCTTCCTTTCCTTTCCTTTCCTTGCCCTTCCTTTCCTTGCCCTTCATTTCCTTTCCTTGCTTTTCCTTTCCTGTCCTTTTCTTTCCTTTTCTTTTCTTTCCTTTTTTTCCTTGCCCTTCCTTTCCTTTCCATTCCTTGCCCTTCCTTTCATTTCCTTTCCTGTCCTTTTCTTTCATTTCCTTTTCTTTCCTTTCCTTGCCCTTCCTTTCCTTTCCTTGCCCTTCCTTTCCTTTCCTTTCCTTTCCCTTCCCTTTCTTTCCTTCCCTTGCCCTTCCTTTCCTTTCCCTTTTCTTTCCTTGCCCTTCCTTTCCTTTCCTTGCCCTTTCCTTTCTTTTCCTTGCCCCTTCCTTTCCTTGCCATTCCCTTTCCTTTCCTTGCCCTTCTTTCCTTTCCTTTCATTTCCTTTCACTTTCCTTTCCCTTTCCTTTCCTTGTCCTTCCTTTCCCTTTCCTTTCCTCTCCATTCCCGACTGCATTTAATTCATTTTTCTCTCTGCCTCTTATATAAGCAAGTGATCCATTTCAAATTACTTTTCCCCCTCAACCACTACAAATTTCCTGTTTTTATTAGCTCTTCTTCTGCTTTTAATATATCCATGTAATCAATGCCTATTTTACTTGCTTCTTTACCCCGTTACCAGCTTCTCTTTCTATTTCCCCAGTTCACATGAGAGCTTAAGTCTCTTGCAACTGTCTCTCCTTCTGTTCAATTATATCTAAAGACTCTTTTTTGTGGGTTTGTTCTCTATGTATTATTTCTCCTTTTAATGCTGAATTACATGCTTCTCACTATACCATATCCAATGAAGGTCTGTCCACATCATGCTTTACCATGAAGTCTTTCAGGGTAGTCCTAAGTTCTTCCTATCTAGAAACATTTTTCCATTTATAACTAACTCATCTCCAGTTTCACATCCCTTATCTTCCATTTTGAAGGTATACCTGATAAAATTGCTACTATTGCATGAGCTGAGATATTTATTTCACTTATGTCTATCTTCTTGACCACCCAGCAGGTGTTTGAGGGAGGTAGTATTAAATATATCTATCTTCCCTGTGTAATCAAACTTCTGGAAAAGGTCACTCCCTTTCCTTGCCTGTGCAACACCTGCCAACAATCCACCCATCCAGTCTTGTCTATCAATCTAATACTTGCCTTTGTGTCTTCACATGGTGCTCTTCCTTTCATATCCACTGAGGCATCTAAACCAAGATTAAAATGAAGACCTGTGAAATAACAACACAAGTCCTTTACTACCCACCCGTAGTTTATGATCTGCAATAACTGTAGGAGATGTCCTGCTCTAAAATTTTTCAGTCTCTATAACTTTTAGGTTTTGTTTCCTGCAATCCAACTATATGTTACTCCTCCCTTTATAATCTCTGGAAAATCCTCTCTTTTCTTATTAGTTTTGAACTTCCTCCTGTATTCCACATGCTCACCTTTATTCCAGGCTGCTGTCCTATACCTAAACTTCTTTAGCTCTGTCATCAGATTGGCACTACAGTTTTTTGCCTCCCCCTGTAACCCTTGCAGGGACATCTCCTAGGTTAGAGTCCACTTGGACAACCTCTCAAGAAGTAAATATATAAAAGAAAGTTAAATCTAAAAGCAAAAGCATTGCCTTCCCATGAAGAAAAAAGAAAAATGTTGCTAGTAGCTTATTTATGAAGAATCTTATATCTTACCATCCTATCCTCTTTCAGTAAGAAATACATTTTATCAATATTCAAAATATCATCCCACTCCACATTCACCCCAGGTTAGCTTTAAGTAATTTTGCCACATCAAGCTCAAACCATTCCCCATTTAGGCACTTCTATAAAAATACTGATACTCTCATGAACTCTATTGATCTATTGAAATAAGCATAGCACAAAACTGTTATCAATATGAACTAACAGCTTATCAAAATGTAATGATTCTGAGCAATTTATTAAGTCCAGACTGGTAACAGCAGTGTTCATCCACTACATCAGATAAGACAGAAAATATTTCAGACTAAGTCTCGTTGCTGGCTCCATTAGAATTTTCTAGAGCAGTATCTGGCATTGCTTAACTATGTACCTTCTGATAGCCTTTCTTATTCCACTAGTCAAAATCTATTTCAGCTGCTTCAACTACTTCATCCTTAAGTGTCAGTTTTCTTCAGTGGGGGTACATTGTGCAGTACATTTTGTTATTTGAGAGCTCTTCACTTCCTTCGACAGTCCTTTGACTTTACCTCCCCCTTGCTGTTCCTGCCATATTTAATCAGTTGTCATTGATGGCTTTTCCTCTCTTGACCTCCAGGCTTTCTTCTACCTCCTTTCTCCTCTTGCTGGATGTGACTTCTTTGCTGGGGTTGTTCTCACCATCTGAGATGATTGTCTCTTTTTCGTAACTATCTCCTGTTCCATTTCCTTTTCGGAAAGTCTGTCTTCCAAGTCTCATTTTCTGCTCTTCCCAAGCTGTTCCCAGGGCTTAGCCAAAAAATCGACATCTTCCACCTTATGAAACACAAGCCTGCTTCCCTCTTTGTCTGTAATTAAAAGAGTTGGATACATTAAAGAGATGGGATATCTGAAATCTCGGAAAGCCTTTTTATGTATCTACATAGACTGGCTTGTAGTCCACTATGAACAGCAAAGTAGCTCTGTCCCATGGAACTCCACAATGTTTGTGGTTGTTGAATGTTATAGCAATAACCAATGACATCGATGTGGCATATTGAAGCTTTACCCACAGTTGGCATGGTTTAATCATGAGGGCGAAGCCCGAGTGATTAAATAAAGCCAACTGTGGGTAAATTTCAATATACCACAACCACAGAGTTGGTTATTGCTATTATACAATGACATTATTTAAGGGAAAAAAAATACTTACTTTTCTTAAATAACATCTTTGTATAATGCATCCGTTCTGCCTTTCCATGTTTATGTGGTATCCTGGGGCTTTTTTGATGTACTGTGCATGCATATGGGACTTGTGCTCCCATGTTTACGCAGTACATCAGGGCTGTGAAGAGGTAGCAATGGAGAAAGGAAGATCTCCGTTGCTTCTTTTTCTTTGTTATAATCAATAAAAAAAAAAGAAGAACCCAGGAGACTTTTTATGTTAGGGAGAGTCGGGACAGAGAAAAATAAAAGGATAATCAGGTAAGTTTTTTAAGTTTTGTAGAACGTACCAGATTATCCTTTTACTTTTGGCTGTGCCATCTCCCGAACATAAAATGTCTTCAGTTGTGTTTGGTATTAAAAAAAAAAAAAAAATACGAGATAGACTAACAGGAAAAAGTCCGGGTGACCGGACCTCTTCCCATTGGTATATTCTCAGATTTACAACGGGCATGCTGGTTGGGCTGGCCAATCAGCATGCTCATTTTTGAATGCTAATGACCAGTCCTTGTATAATAGCCAGTATCTTGTGTCAGAATGTGTCACTGCCAGAACATGCCTAGGCACTTCTCCCTTCCCTATTTTTTAGGGCTAAGTCTATGGATCCTTCCAATAGTTGTATAAAGATCTCTAACAAGTGCCTCCATTTACGGTGACAACTCATCATCTCTTACTGACTCCAGGATGCATTTTATGCAGACATTTCCTCGTTGATATCAGTTGTGCAAATCCCTGACCTTGTCATTCAAGGTCTTTGACTCCTTCCTCATGTTGGTGATTTCCATACGAGTACAGTGCTTAGCTGTCTGTGCCGCTAGTGATTTCAAAAGGCACTCCTCCTCTTTTCTTTCTAAAGAACGTAATGTCTCTTCAACAATGATTAGTATCTTTTAAAACGGATTGGCAGATGTTCATTGTGTGTCGCCAACCTGAACCTTTCTAATAATTCAACCTCTTGTGCCAGCACCTATGTGTTCATGATGCTCTTTTTGTTGATATGCTGGAGAAATGCCCAAACAATCACTTCTGAGTAATGGAGTAGAACCTTAAATGGCCAAACTCTGTGTAGGCCAGCTACACTCCTTAGATTCTTTCTTTGCTGGGTGCGGCACTTTTTCTTTTTCGCTAGTATTTTCTTTCTTTTCTTATAAACCTTATTTATACTGTGGTTCCACCAAGGTAGTTTGTTTTTAAGGTTTGCTCTCCATTTGCTTCATTTGGGTATGGCTGCTTCTAGGCGATTGTGCATGTGTTGGTAAAAGTTGGAGGTGCATGTTTCTGTATAAACATTGGTGATTTCCAGGTTTGGAGCGGGTGGGATTTCACTCTAAGCAGAGAATCATTTAGAAGTAGGAAGTTAGTCTTGGAGAAGTTTATAAAAGTACCTGGGTCCAGGATTGCCTCTGGTTTTGTATTTATTATATGGGAGATGGCGTCATGGCCAGACTTTACACATGAGGATGTTACACTGGGGATGAAGCATGATTCACCCATTTTAGTGAAGAGAAGGTCAAGGGCATTGTTTCCCAGGGAGGTACTCTGACTAGTTGTTCTAGGGCATCTGTACTGACACAGTCCATTAATCTGTTTGCTTGCAGCCATAGTGATGATATATGTTTCACAGTCTATGGTTGGATAATTGAAGTCACCAAGGAATATATTATTTGCATCAATGCTAAGTGACAGTAGTTCATTTAAGTAGGAACTATGACACTCCTGGGTCATAGAGGGCATTCTGTAGCTGACCAGGATATGGTAAGGGGCTTTGTTGATGTAAGTTGGGCATAAGGAATCTCAAGGACATTATGTTGCTTTACCAGCCTTGATAAGAGCCTTTTGTAGATGAGGACTGAGACACCACCTTCTTCCTGTGTGCTTGCTGGTATTAATGCATGGACAAGGTAGCCCCCACCTCCACCAATTTGAATCACATCTTGGTCGCTTTACAGCTGTACATGCTCTTTAGGGTGAGGAGGGCTTGCAGAGAGTGGATTATTTTGCTTTGATGCGTAGTACCCTTAAGTTGTCCTTAGTATGTTTTGCTATGTAGGTAGTTTGATTCAACTGGCGTTATGTAAAAGGGCACAATAGGAGTGGCTAAACATTTTAGCCAATATATGAAAGACTAGAGGGACAGGTGCATAATATCCCTGGTGAAGAAGTGCTGTCTGACCATCTCTTCCCATGGTTACATTAATTGTACCCCCCTTGAATGACGTCAAAGTTAAGTCAATTATCTTTTGCTCAAATTGAGGTATTAATATTGGAGCAGGTAGCTGCTAAATACTATTGCTAGGCTGAATCCCTAATATCAATACTATTTTAACCTTTATGTATTGGTACTATGTAAGTTTGCTTCCAGATTTTAGGGACATAAGATTCTATAATAATCCTGTTAATGAGCATAGAGATTGGGACCATTAAGGCATCTGCTACAAATGTAATGCATTCAGCAGGTTAATTGCCAGCTATAACAGAAGCAGGTTTTAATTTGTGGAGCATTTTCTATGCTTGGTGTTGGTACAAGACCAGAAAGAAGAGTTTATCAATAGTGAAATACAAGTCTATATTGACTGGAAAAGTAAAAATAGTACTCTGATAAAATGGAAGCAAGGTAGAGAAATGAGCTGAAGATTTGCTAGACTGATGTCAATTTGAAAAAAAAGGAAGGCTGAGGGGAGAGAGGGACTGGAAGAAGTGACAAAAGCCTAGAAAGTACAGAGTGATAGGTATATACTAGGCTAATGACCAGCAGGGCCTTCATAAGCCTAGCTGCTCGACCCAATCCAAAACAGTGTCCCTATGTATCATGGGCATTTATTAGGAGGGGTCTTTTTCTTAGGAAGTTTCCAAAGGTGATGTGGTAGGCAGGGTATATTAGTTTGGCCATAGTTACTGTCTGCCTCTGGTCTGTCAGAGACATGGATGTCTGAATTGGGGTGAATTTCCAATTTTCCATCCATTGGTCAAGGTTACAATTAAATAGGGTTAGGGATGGACTCTGCTTTGCATGGATGGGGAAACCTATTCCAGAGCATGGAGATTCTCTGAGAAACATATCTGTCTCTCCAACGTGTCCTAGTTATGTCAAAAGAAAAATTTAAATCCTTGGGTCTAGTGCTTCTGATGCTGTTTATTTTGTGGAGTTGCAAAAGGTCCATCAGAGCTAAATCTGGGGATGCCTTCATTACCAGGCAAAGACTGCCTCTCAGTAACCTGTAGGACGCTGAGTATAGAGATAGGGCTCTAAGGCAATTTATATAGTACAGTGTGTTTATAGTCCAAATTCTCCTGTTAAGGAACCATTGTGGGTGTTCCAACTGTTGCATATGCCTGGTCAGGTATATGTTGAAGGGGGCATTATACTCAATGATGGGTCTGATAAGGGCCAAATAAAGTGACACTATGACTTCCTTGGACCCAGGTGCCATGCACTCACATACAGGTTGGGTGACATAGAATGATTTTCTTGCTACATTGGCCACCGGTTGGTAAAAGGTCAGATTACTTTCTACATATGTTCAAAGATTCCTGACTACTGGGTCAACTCTTTGGAGTGTCTTAGTGATGGAGTAATTATCCTGGGTGTTTGTTTTCCCAAAAGACACTACAACACAATTATTGGCATTGAGTTTTTAATTTGTAAATTTTACAAGAGTTATTTGTCTGTGGTAGACCCACTTGTTGGATGTTTGTGTTATGGGGGGAATCTATGATAACTCACAATTTGCAGTCATCTGTGAACTTGGTGAGCTGAAGGCCTTTGACATAACCTTTACCTGCAAGAAGTAGATGTCAAATAGGAGTGGTCTCAGCATGGAGCCCTGAGGTACCCTGTTATGACCGGTCTCTTAATGGAGGTGGTCTCATCAATCTTGACTCCCTGGGTTCTGTCTTTGAGCCAGCTGGAAATCCAATGAGTTATGTAGGGGTTTATACCCAGTTCAGTGGGGTTTTATACCTGAAAGAAAGGTTGTACTGAACACCTTATCCAGGTCAAGTAGGGGGTATACACCATGTCCCCCTCATCCATTGCCTTGGTGACCTTCTCAAAGAAGTTGACCAGATTTACCAGGTTTAGCAGGCATGACCTTCCTTTGTCAAAGCCAGACTGGGTTGGGTTCAGTGTCTGAAGGTTCCTCTGTCTTTTTTGACTATTTGCTTGATAATTCATTCAATGGCTTTGCATATTAGACTAGTCAGGTTAATTAGTCTGTAGTTTCTGCGGTCAGTTAATGGTCCACCGTTGTGAAGAGGGATAGATAACCATTGCAGTCCACCATTCTTGAGGTACAAAGCCTGTTTTGAGGCTATAGTTGAAAAGTAACACAAGTGGTCCTGATAGGTCATGTTTCTACCTAGTTAGGAGACATCCCAGGACATAGTTGGGCACCATTAAGGCTGTCTTTTGGTGCTAGCAAGTATTATGTGACCTGTGCCCTGACAATAGTTAGGGGAGGGGGTTATGCTAGTAGGTATTTCATGGGGAGAGGCAGGGGGGAGTGGGCGGTAAAGTTTGAGTTGAATTTGTCAGGTATCGGATACGTTATGGTCCTCAGTAAGAGTGGCATCATTGGCCACCAGTTCTGCACACTGCTGTGTGCTGCCTTTGAAGTTATGGACAAAGCTGTAGAAAACCTTTTGATAGTCTTTAGACTGTGAGGCTATTTTGACCTCATAACTGGTCTTGTTGGACTTAATTAGTTCTTTTAGGTTCCTATTTAGTTTAATTACAGAGCCCTTATCATAATGTAATAATGTCATCTTAGGCAAAATATGATAGTTTTATTTGAGTAGCTGGCCAATACAGAAGGCCGGTGCGATGCTGAGGGTACATGTTTTCTAAACTAAACCAAATTATTGACAGCCCTCTCCACAATGCACTGAAAACATATTAAGTTACTTTGACTAAACCAAGATATATCACCATACTATATATATTTCACAAGTAATTTAGAAAATCTGAAGTGTGATGTTATGGTAATGACTCAGAATGCCAGTGCAATCTCGCTGAAGTCAATATCAATGCACAGAAAACAAACCACTGAAAATGAAGCTCCTCAAAATAAGCCACCATCAGTGAGTTACCGCATGGTTCAGAACCGGGAATAGTACTTTATGAACTTGTCTCAGGTTGCACTACAGGACTGTCTACACGGCTGTTTTACAGGCCACAGAATGATGGACAGTTTGATTAACAGGCAAATAGCTAATAATGAGAATTAATATTTATGTATTTATTATTTATTTTACATTTGTTGACCAGGATTGTCTGACTGAGCTGAAGAGCCCTTTATCAGCAGAGGCCCGGGGATAAAAGCTCCAACATATTAAACAATTTTCATTATAAATTATTTATTTATTTATTTACATTTGTTGACTGGGAGTGTCCGACTGGACGTAGGTCCATTTTCAGCGGAGGCCCGGGGAGAAAAGCTCCACAGTTAAAATAAACAGACAGTAGTTACATTGGATTACATAGCGATTAACAATTTGATTAACACAGCAATTAATTACAAACATATTTTCAGATGAAGAACATAGTACATCAGTAGACAACTAGAATCTTTATCTGTGAAGTACATAACAGACATTAACAAATGTTACAATAAGAAGTTCCTGCTGTATAATAAGTACTAGGCTTATGAGCATCTGAACTTGCTATAATCAAGGTAGTTAGTGGGGTGGAAAGAAAGGTAGTGGTTGGATGGGGTGGGTGATATTAGAGTGGGAGCTGCAAGGGCATAGCCAGCATGTTTTAGGTGTGCTTTTAGTAAAGTTTTGAAGTGGATGCATGATGGTATGGAGGTAATTGTGGGTGGGAGGGAGTTCCATAATTTGGCTATGGTGCAAGAGAATAGTGCTTCACCAGCAGAGTTATTGGCTTTAGTGATCTGCAAGTGACCTTTGTTGCTGGATCTTAGTGGCCTGGTGGTGTAATAGTGTTGGAGTAGATTCTGGAGGGATGGGACATTTAGTGGATGGTTTACTAGATTGCGGGCGAGTGAGAGTTGATACCATTGAAGGAGGTGAGGGAGTTCAAGCCAGCCCAGTTCAGGAAGTGAGAGACAGTGGTGACTACAGTAGGATGCCCCTGTGGCGAATTTGGCAATTTTGTTGTAGCAGGTCTCTAGCTTGTTTAGATCACATTGCCTTAGGTTGGTATATATTGGAGAGGCATAAAGTAGGGTGGAGATAAGGTGGGAATTTGCTATTAAAATCTTTGCTGCTTTGGTGAGAAGTTGCTTATTTCTGTATAACGCTCCTAGTTTTTTGTGGACTTTTTTTATGGTTATGGATATGTGAATGTCAAATTTTAGTTTATTGTCTATTTCCACTCCTAGCAATTTGGTGTGTTCAGCTGGGTATATAGTGGTGTTGTCATTTGCTGTGATGTTAAAGTGAGAGTTGTTTTGAGTATATTTGGTGGGTTGGAAGATGAGTAGTTTAGTTTTGTTTGGGTTGAGTATTAATTGGGCATAAGATAACCAAGTTTCAACAGAGGAAAAGGCTTCCTGTGTGACTTTTTGCAGTTTGGGTAGGGACTGGGCTGAGCAGATGATGGTTGAGTCATCTGCGTATTGTATGAGTGTGCCATGTTTGGTGGCAGAGGCAAGATTATTGGTCGGAAACCATGCTGAGTATTAGAAAGGAGGTTGTTAGTAAGGAGGTAGTCTGAGACCTGAGAGTGTATGCATCTCTCCAGTATTTTGGAGAGTGGAGAGAAAATAGCTATGGGGCGGTAATTGGTTAGTTCTGTGGATGGGCCATCTTTGTGGAGGGGAATTATATGTGATACTTTCCACAGTGTGGGGACGTAACTTTCTGACAGAGTTCGGTTAATCAAGATGGATACTGGGTAGGCCAGAGCATCAGCTGCGATTTGTAAATTAGCATTAAACAACAATGTTACAGGATTATTACAAGGCATTAAGTAGCAATACAATGTTATACAGTGTCAATAATCAGGAGTATAGCAAAACTATTTCAAGATGTATAAAAAGAAATATGTCATTAAGATGAATATAGTTTTTGGGGCAAGTGGTTACAAAAACCCAGTTTTATCATAATGTAGTTGCATGAATGCAAGACAATTACAATAGAATGTTTCTCTGAGGCGATTTACTTAATAGATTTTAGAAGACAGTAGAAAGAGTAGTCAAGGAAGATTAGAGAGAGCTAGTGAGAAGAGTGAGTTAAGGGCAGAACGTAGATTAAGGTATGAGAAGTAGGGGATGTTAAGGAGGGAGAGTGCAGTGGCAGGACCAGTGACTTTTAAAGTGCTCTTTGGTGGCTGTCTTAAATTGTTTAGTATGTGTATCCAGGCAATAGTGGGGTGATAGCTGTACATGTTGCGTCCAACTTTAGACTTAGGTTTATAGATTTGTAGTAGGTCTTGGTTAGAGCTTCGGAGAGGTCTGGAGGGAGAATAATGGGAGATGAGAGTGGATAGTGCTGGGCAGTAGGAAGGCTGGCATAGGATAGAATGGATGATCTGGAGTTGAGAGAGAAGAAGCTGGTGGGGTAATTCAAGCCAGTTTAGGTGTTTTAGAGAGAGACAGTGATTGGATTTGTAGGTTTGTTGGGCAGCAAATCTAGCTACCTTGTTGTAAGTAGATTCGAGTTTGGTCAGGAGTGCTGAGTTAAGATTTGCGAGAATTTGAGAATTGTACATTAGACTGGGTAGAAGGTAGGTAAGAGAGAGAGTCATCTTGGCTTCAGAGGTAAGGAATTTCTTGTTTCGGTAAAGGAGCCCTAGTTTTGAATGAGTCTTTTTGATACAGTAAATATTAGTAAAATATTATAATATTATTATAAATATTAGTAAAATGTCAGGACTGGCTGCAATGTGGTTACTCTGATTTCAGAGCTATAGAAAAGGAAATCCATAACGTGGGTAGGACACCCATTTGGAACCCTTTCCACTGTCTGTAAGTGAAAGCAAAGGTGGTTATTTAGTCATAACCTGTAAACTTTGAAAATTTTTAAGGAACAGCTTGACTACTTACAAGCTATTTTTAAATAATGACTATTTTAATCATGTAATAAACAACATGTTGATTGTCTACCAATCTGTCCTGACATTTCAATATTAACAGAACAGATAATAATTGCTTAATGAGATTGTAAGCTGTCATTTTTTTCCTTGTAGCATTTTGCTGCCTCCAACAATGAGGAACTTAGCACACCCTTTCTACGGCTCTATTTTTGTAAAATCTTCTTCTTCATTCAGCTTTTCCTGGTTAGGGGTCGCCACAGTGGATCACCTGTCCGCTCATGATTGGCAGTGGGGTTTTACAGTGTTGAGTTGCCAGCCCAGCACCCAACCTTCCACAGAAGACACACACATGCACACACTCACACCTAGGGCCAATTTAGAGTGTCCAATCCACCTACAGCATGTCTTTGGGATGTTGGAGGAAACCGGAGCACCTGGAGGAAACCCAAGCGACCACAGGGAGGACATGCAGACTCCGCACAGAAGGCACCCCAGCCGAGGATCGAACCAGAGAACCTCTTGCTGTGAGGTGGAAATGCTAACCGCTGCACTACTGCGGCCGCCCCTCTATTTTTGTACTATATAGCATATATTAAACAAATGAGATGAGTAGTACGAGATAGAAGGACGCAGTTGGTATCAACACCCACATATACAAATCACTGATGTCATGCCAAATGAGCTGCAGTAGTAAAGCAGGTTTTGGAGATAGTAAGGGAAGCTGCTACAGAAGGAAAAAGGATACTTTGTGTCTGAGTAGCTTTGTGTGGATCCTTCACATTTACTGCCTGAATGTTTGGACAGTGCATCTCCACAATGCTGTAGATACGACTGAGACAAGAAAAGGCAACACATAACTGTACTGCATATGACAAAGATTGTAAACACAGACTGAAAGAGGTCATAAATGAAACAGCTTTGAGAAAAAAAGGTTTGAAGAATATGAGACACAACAGTTTAGGAATATAATCTAGAAACATGGAAGCAGAGCTAATATGCAGGAAAAAGATATAAAGACATCTTCCAGAGATTTGGTTGACTAGGACTGTACCTTACGCAGTGGATATGGTAAATGGAAGATTGTGTCTACTGTCATTTGGCTACAGAGTCCCTGGTTCTGGATTTCTGCATTTACCAATACGGTGAGGCATTCAGTGTGCTTCTTGCACAAGAACTATGGGAGGTACAACAATATTCATGGAAACCTTTTGTTTTTTGAAATATATAACACAAGCGTGATCTTTGAGGACTGTTGCAATGCAGATGCAGTATCTCACAATACCGGCACAAAGCTGACAACAGAAACTACATTTCACCACAACAATGGGAAAGCAAATATGGGAAATAGGGACTACAGCTTAATGAAAGGCCTGGATATTCTAGAAAATATCGAGATTCAGTATGACATTTCTAATAGTAAATACAAATGCTTGATTGTACCATTTTGGGCACTTTGTTTTGAAAATAGTGCTTTCCTTTGAATTTGCCAACGAAAGAAGGTGGACAATTTGAATTTTCTCTAAAAAAGGCATTTTACTTTTTATAATGGACTTTGGTGGTGATTATATTAAGTACTAATACTTTTTTTCTAGGATCTGTCTATCATTAACAACAATACGGTGACATTCCTTTTATTATCATGCTTTTTTGCCTCATGCATCTAAGTATCTAACTTGGACTCTTGTGATAACTTCTTCTCCATCCTAAGTTTTGTCTTATTATAATATGTCTTCACTGATTCTAAAATAAGCAACATAGTCAAATGCAACATTTGGATTAAAAGTTTTCTACAAATAGCTGCTCTTTAAATCTTTACCAACAATAGCTGAACAACATGATTATTTTACATGCAGCGTAAGTTTGAGTAACTTACTCATCATGTACGACCAGTGGTCCGTCTCTAGGAGCCGTTTCTTCCTTGATCATGGTGAGAAGCTCAAACACTTTACTGATTGGGCTGTCTGGGTTCGGCCACTTTGGACACTGATAGTGTTTCACTTCCAGGACATAGTCATCCTATAAGTTGAAAAACCTTTTAAGTATCTGCATCATAATCATCCTATAACATGAGAAATATTTTAAGTATCTGCACCATCTGCTTTCCACTTACATATGCAGTATATATTTAATTTCTTCCATATACACCATTTAAAACACTTGTTGGGCTACAAATGATGATATTTCTACACAGTTTGCAAGTACACTGACTGCATCATTTTCAATTTTGATACTGGTTAAATAGTGTCTTGGGTCCCAGATGCAGATTGTCTGTTTTATTATGGAGAAACTGTAATGAATATTTATAATGGAGTAATACAGGTCATATGAAAGAAGAGGCCAAACGAAATGTGTACAAGCAGATATTAGAATGTACACTTCTGTTCTTCTTACTGTCCATCTTGATCTAAGGTACAACCACTGACATGGGCATTTTAAAATCAAAAAGGTAGAATTAGGTACTAGATTTACAGGCCAGATCTACTTGTCAGATGTGACCAAGAGCAAAGATTGACAAAAAAAAAATATTTTAGTGATGTTATATAAATGAAGTAAAATTGTTTCAGAATATCATTCAGTGGTATGTCTTCTACTCTCAAATAAAGATAAACAATCAAAACAATTGCCTGGCTTACAAACACTTGTGACATGGTTAACATGTCATGCTACTCCATATCCAGTTCCAGAAGACTGGGCTCCATCATTCCCCATTCAGTATACACTAATGGGGAGACGTACAGCCCCACACATAATTCCATATGGGGAAGCAATCTAACCATACTGAAATAATTTGTTAGTGCAAGCCATTGGGGTTTGAGGGTGAGTGGGTCTCATTTTACTCTCTCTCTTTTTTTTTTTTTTAAAGATTGCACTTCTTGTCTCTCATTTTGGGCATGGTTAATACAAGCATAATGACCATGTTGACTGTCATGCTGTCATGCCTGCATTCACCAAAATGCCCTACAGATGGAGCTGTCATGTAGAATGGCCTCATGGCCATGCAGCTCCACCTGTACAACAGAGCTGGTACTGCAGCTCAACTACCTACCTTCAGTATCTGTTTCATCATACTGATGGAGCTGCTCTACCTGAGAACTTTTTGGACTTGACACCCATATCTAGTCTTTGGGCAATTTTGGTACACATGGTAATGTGGTCCATTAATGTAGAATATTCCTGAATCACTGTTTTGTCTAGGCGTAGAAGTCTCCAATTCAGTTCAATACTTTGGCTTTGTGAGGTATTGCATTGAGTGGATCCTGCCTCTGAGATGTCATCTTGGGGGGAGGATGAATGTTACTGTTTGGAGTAGCAAAGGTATGATGGCACAGGCTGTAAAAGCATTCTCTTCTACATCTTTTTCGGAATCCGGCCCGATGTTTACCCTGTGTTTCAACTGTTATGAAACCTACTAATTTATCTTGGATAAAATGGTTACTGTAGGGTTCTCTGAGGCACCGCTAGAAGAAACAGATTGCACAAAGCATTTTCTTGGCTGAAATACCTCTTTCTGTAGGAAATAAGCTGTTAGGTCTAAAATACTTCCAGGCTATGGCGTATGACGATGCCATAGCAGATTACCTAAAGCCAGAGAAGTATGGAGTACAGACATGTACATGGGGATTATAGAGACAACACATTATCCCCATGGCAGAAAAAACATCTTTGAGCAACTCTAACAAAATATTGTTCTTATACATAGAGAATTCAAATTTCCTAACTCCAACATTAAATTTTATGGCAAAAAATACATTTACTCATTTAAACATTTTGCTTTTCCACACGGTGACAATACCAAAATATGTTATGTCCAGCTCTTCAGTCTCAAGGTACTAATCCCTCCAGTAATGTTTCACAAGTTTTTGAAATAAAGCCTTTGCAATGCTACCAGATGAATTTCTATTCTTCCTTTTAAAAAGTTAAGTCACTTGCAATGCAAAATGATCAGTGAAAGCCATAAGGAGATGAAGTACCACTGAACTAATCCAAGTAGCACAATAGCGGAATCTGCAGCAAGAATATCAATTTACTGGCGTATTAAATTATATAGATTAATCCCAAAATACTTTATGATTGCAATATATTTAGTTTTAGAGGGCAGTATTTAGGCAAGCAGAATCATCAAATAAGATTCATCCAAAAATAAAGTGAAATGTAGTTAACACAGTAAACTATAATTAATAAACAAGAACTCCACTGTGTACAGCAAAGCTTGCTGGCTCTCTATAATGTCTGTTATTTCCTTTGTAAAAGTACAAATAACAGTAGTGTCATAACTGCTGATAATTTTATAAAGTTAGTTGTGACATGAGGTGTTATTCAGAATAAAGCAACCTGAACCAAACATTTGGAAGATGATCCATAAATTCAATATGCATAAATAATGGAAGTGGTACCATCAAAAGTTGGCCTGATTTATGTTAGCAGGAAAAAAATATTATAGTTCTATAGACCATTTATTTAGAATACATGAAGTAATGCCTCCAGGTGACATCAGTTTAACCAGAGCAGTAAAATCAGTATGTTGTTCTGCACACTGGTATAAATCCATGCCATAGTAATTATATATTGGTGGTAGTCATGTATATTTTGGGAACTGTATTTGTAGTTTGGATACACAATACATATGAAAATATGAGCATTATTTAAAAAAATAATTGTATATATATATATATATATATATATATATATATATATATATATTTATATATATATATATATATATATATATATATATATATATATATATATATATATATATATATATATATATATATATATATATATATATATATATATATATATATATATATATATATATATACACACTATAGAGAATGTTTGGCTTTAATTTAATAAAATAACATTTTAAAGGCAGAATTATCTAAGTTTTATTTTAAATAAATATGGGACTTTCCAAAATATTAATGATATGTTTTCAAGGAATGAGTATGTTCCTAAGAACCCCATTTCTTTTAATCAATTCTTGCTTTCTTAAACTGCTTACATTCCTAAACAGATATTTGTGTAAGATAATCATTTCTTAATAAGCATTGTATGTTGCTACCTTGCTAACCTGTGGCATGTGGATGGCTTGGGTTAACAAGACAGGTAATTCCTTTGAGGTATTGTCAGTTGACAATGACATCACCAAGAATGGTTAGCAGTTTGAGTTACACCCAAATGCCCATATATTGTTTGTTCAGCTGCATGGTGCAAACTGTTGATAGGTATATAAAAATCTTACGTTTTATGTTGTTGTTGATGGTGATGAGTCTTGCAGGAGGAAACTCCTACTAATATGTTTACATCCATGGACAAGTGACAGACAGTTGATGAGTTCCTGTCTGAAGTACAGGTAAGCCAGGTTTGAGTAATGAACCAGGTATCAGGAGGTTGGTGTAGCAGGAGGAGGAGGAATGAGCATCTTTGGTAAGTTTTCCTTCTCTGAGAGGATGGCATGAGGCTCTTTTCTGCATAGCAAAAGCCCTAAGTGGAGTCTGGGGGTTCCAAGATAAAAAAGGAATGGGCCAGAACAGGATCACATTCAGTAGGTGTCTCCATGGTACTGGTAGCTCATGCATACAACCGACACTGATATCTTTGCATCATGGTGCAAGGAGGAAGTGAGGTTTAATGGCAGGCAAATGTATAAAACATTGCTTATGTTTGTTCTGGCACCGATGTCAGCTGTTTACAATGCTGTAGAACTTGAGGGTAGCACTGAAGCACTGCTGAATGAGGGGTGTGTGTATGATAGGGTATCTGTAACAAACATGAACAATTCATTTTGTCCCTGAATAATACTTTCAGTGTTGCTACCATAGGGTCTCTACAAAAGATGGGATTAATGACTTCTAGCTATAGAATACCTACCTAAGCCAAAAAATGTTATGCGCACAAACTGAAAACAGAGCAGAGCTTGTGTTCAGCTCTTTTTAATTCCAAAAATAATAGCTACCTACACAAGACAACACACACACAGTAAGTGTGTTGCAAACATATTCTACGTAAGTTTAACTGCACTCCTGAGTCACAATTCAGATGAATAAAAGTTGTTTAACAAAATGGCCCCAGATGAGAAAATCTGCCATTAAAAAAGAATACCTTTCAAAAATGTGCTCCTGTCCAGGTTATGTAACCTTGACATACCCCCCAACTGCCCCGAATTACTCGTTTTCTTACCGGTTTTGGGTTGGGGTCCAAATAATGGGGTGCCACGATTCCCAAGTGGCACCCCTTCATTTCCATTTTTTCCCTTTTTCCCCAGATTTTTTAAAAATTTTTTGCTTTCTTTTTTTGAGCGGATGTCATCACATGCACGATGACGTCAGCTCCGTCAGCCTGTTGGAATGCTCAAGGGTGTGCATTTTCAGTATTTGATTTGAAGCATGAGAATGAAACTAGCTCTGCAAGTTAGTTACTGGAAGATGCTCGTACTGCAAGAGTTTGCACTCGTATTTTGATGGATTTAGTTATTGGAAGATGTGGCTCGTATGCCTCTGCAAGCGAACGCTCGTATTTTGAGGTATCTGAACACTGTATGTGTGTGTGTGTGTGTGTGTGTGTGTGTGTGTGTGTGTGTGTGTGTGTGTGTGTGTGTGTGTGTGTGTGTGTCTGTCTGTGTGTGTGTGTGTGTTGTAGACCTTTCTTAGTTCACAGGACAACCATGGATCTTCCTGCCTTATCAGTTTGTTGTTCAAAATTAAGCAGCATGTTTCTTGATGATGTAACAGTATATTCAGTATATATTCAAGAGCAGTGTTGCAAACTACTTATATTGCAAAATAATTCTAGTCAGTAGTCTGTATAAAGGAGCACATAGAAAGATACAAAGGTTTGGATTTCTTGTTGGAAAACAACACTGCTTTATAAGACAAAGTCTGCAGTGGTAGGTTCTTTCTGGAAAGCTTGGTGGTGACTATAAAGTAGACACTTTGAATGGGGACAGGCAGGAGTGGCCTTAGGTCAACTGGTGCCTTAGGCAAAAGGTCTCCATGACACCCTCACCACACCACCCAGTGCCCCCATCCTGGTCTACCTACACCAAATAAATTGTAGAAAAGCGCCCCTGCTACAGCGGTGCCCTAGTCGGCTGCCTTGTTGGCCTATGCCTAAGGCTGGCTATGGGGGCAGGGATTTATACTAGGAGGAAACAGTCTGTTGGTAGCCTTGCCACATTTTCAGATGCCCAAATAGGACTTTATTTTTTACATTAATGGGTTTTACAGTGAAACCATAGTCAAAGTCATTATAGAGGACTAGTATTTCACATTATCAGCAAAATAGCATGTTATTGTTGAAGACTTTTATTTTTATTCTTTCGTATCATATTGATCTGTTTCAGACTTAGATTTCTGTGACAATTAGATTAAAGCTAGAATTGTTTTTGTTGAACTTCTATTTTCAAAACACAATTGCCCAAACAGAGATTGTTCTGTGAAGAGATGAGCAGGTGATAACCACAATCGGGCTTAATTTTAAGGCCTCAGGCTTGAATCCCAAGTTTGCAGATGAAGGACTTGATCTTTTAGGGGCTGTAACAGTTTAACGATACATAGTTATAAAATGTGTTATGTATTTGAATCATAACGATTTGCTCCCAATGAATACTGAAAACAATCATAATCACAGAAGTCAGTTTGTGTGCAAGACCAATATTATTTAGAATGACCTTGTCAGCCTTTCACATTTGAATTTGCATCAAAAATGGCAGATGATGTGAGAACTTCTGAGCAGAGTGTGAAGTGAGATTCTAGAAGGGGCACTCCACATCCTGGCCTTTGTCTAGGTCTTTTGGCTTTTTGTCCCCCCCCCCAAAAAAAAACTGAAATTGAAAATAAGTGCGAAAAGCTGTGCAAGATGCCTATGGCTTACACTACTGTCTTTCTATAAATATATATATATGTGTGTGTGTGTGTATATAATATATGTATATATGTGTGTGTGTGTGTGTGTGTGTGTGTGTGTGTGTGTGTGTGTGTGTGTGTCTGTGTAAGTAGACTTTCATGATGGAAATGTTCTGAATTGGGCAGCCTTGTCATTATTGGTTCATGCATTTTGTTTCATTGCCTACTGGAAAAATGTTCAAACAATGAATGTAAAATGAGCTTTAACTTAAGTGTAACAAGTGTGCTGTATTATTATACAAGGAATATAATTTAATAAGGTCAGGAAGGTGGATCAAAGAACACATTATGTTTCTTGTTTTGTGTGCAAGGGGCCTTTGATTTGAAAACAGCCCAAGGGTAATCTTTATCCACTACTGGCCAGATGCATTTTCTTTGGATGTGGTGTGGGTTTTAATACTGTTTCAATGAATGTGAGTTCCAAGGGCAGAGAAGTTTTAATGCCAAGTCTATTTTCATTGTGAGACATTATTACTTTGTTTAGCAGATATCTATTAGTGTTTGTACATTGTGCTATAAAATGTAAAAGTAAAATCCAAATAATCATTGTAGAAGTAAAGCAGTATGCGTGCACACATTAGTGTTTATGGTAAATGAGGCGAAATAACCAGGTAATAGGACATTGGAATGGCTGCAGTGGGACTCTGGTGCCATATTTTGGTTGCCTGTTCTTCAGTTTGCGTTTGAAAGTTGGTATCCCAGAATTCCACCACAGTGGGTGGGGTTACATAATTATGTATGCACATTTTACGTTAATCAGTGTACAGATTTGTACCTATTTTTCATGGGCCTTGTCCAGATTGTTGATGTTTCCTGGTTGAGAGGTATGAACCTTGATCAATTTTTATATTATTCTAACTTTATAATCCTGGCCCCTTCACAGATTTAATTTGCAATTGCCTCTTTTGTTTTATATTTCATATCATAAGAAGTCAGCTTTTCAATCTGACTCAGTAGCTGAATGAGCACATTATAATTAGTTTTTATGTCCTCTTAACAGGTTGGCTGGAATTCAAAGTTTGCCATGTCTCCCTTTGCAGAGACGGAACATTTACAGCTACATTTTAAAAGTGAAAGTATTTATATCGCTAGTTCAGCAGAATAGAGTAGATTTGGTGAGGCTCACAAGGTCAATACTTTAGATGCTAAGGATCTCTTAGCTTTAATATTCTGATTTTCCAAGCATCCATTAGACCATGCTGTCATGTCACAAACCCAAACATCTGAAAAGTGCATCAGTTAAGAAGTGAAAGAAAACAAACAAAAGTGCTACATTACCTGTGTTGCTTCTAAAATAAAATCTTTAATAACAATCTTTTCTTCATTTGAAAGACATATATTACTTTCCCCACTCATAGAAATGGTAAAGGTATCGCAGTTCATTTGTTCATCTTTGTTAGGCCAGTAAATACATTTATCTTCATCCTGCAAAAAGAAAAGCATAAACCCTTATTTCACACTTTGTGCTGTCTAGCAATGCATTTCACAAGGTCCATGACAAAGGAGATGAGAAAGAATGTCACTGGCAAATGCAATGTATTTGCTATGGTGCCTGCTTAGAAAACATTTTGATACTAAGTTGGGGATGGAATGTACTACAGCCTTAGCAAAAAACAAATTTATATGCATATATGAATAAGGAGTACAGACATGTGATAGAAACATCTTTTATACTCGATAAAATATTCCAAAAATGCATAAGATGAGCATTTTCATAGTACAAATAACAGAAAGCCAGAAATTGTGGCCTTCACCAGAACTATCATAATTGTGCTTAATTTGAACTAATTAAATGTTTATCATCATCAGTCTCTGTACAATGTACTACTGTCACCTTACTCTTTAAAATGTATGCCTGTTATCTGAAGCCACACTGACACTAATTAATCTTTTACAAATATAAAGACTTTTTTTC
Organism: Protopterus annectens; assembly: GCF_019279795.1. Classification (NCBI taxonomy): domain Eukaryota; kingdom Metazoa; phylum Chordata; order Ceratodontiformes; family Protopteridae; genus Protopterus; species Protopterus annectens. The sequence continues at coordinate 1,452,048,913 of NC_056745.1, read as the reverse complement.
TGTGAAATATGTCATTCACTTTAGTCTGAAGTGATACCTTATGACCGGTGATGCCTAATCACTGGTCACATTAGATTGTCTCAGGTTAAAGTAAACAAATGGCTGGCTGGTTTCATGGTATATTTAAAGTAAACGAATGGCTGGCTGGTTTTGTGGTATAGGAGGGTAAGCACTGATTGTAACCCATTTGATCCCTGCTTGATTAACAGGTTGGATGCTAGAGGATTTGCCTGAGAAACTGGGAATGAGTGAGATTTATCTATTCTGTTAGGAGGGAGACAGATTAGCCATCTGCAACACTGATGTCCATTAAGGCTACCTACCACTGAAAGGTCAGTATAACAAACTCTTCAAGCAGTGTTTGCTGTGTTTGGAGATTAGGCTTATATATAGGATCATGCACCCTTCACTGAGCCTGGCATTAAGCCATTACACTCATCAGGCTGAAACATGGGTGGATGGTTGGTCTGTAAATCCCTCCCACGTGTGCCAGGGAAGTTGCTCAACCAGGGCTGCTCTGTAGTACCCTGACCCAAAGACTACTTAAATTCCATATTTCACTAAATAACAATCTTATTAGTTCTTAGACTGAACCCAGATAAGGCTGAGATGATGACCGTCAATTGCTCCATATGTCCATCAAACCTTCCTTTTTCTTTCCATCTTATCATTTATGTGGGGAAGGAGTGGAATTTGTTTCTCGTGATTCTGCTTTGGGTACATTCCTTTCAACACACTGACTCTCAAGGACTGTTTTTAGCTGCTGTTAAATCATCATATTTTCATTGTAAGAAGATTAATTTATTAATTAATAAAGATATATATACCAACTTAAGACCAAGTCACTGGACTGCCTTGCTGCTGACATCTGACTCCCATGCTCCAAGATCTCCATTGTTTGCCACCTACAGCTAGATTAGTATTTACAACTGGTGGACTTATCCTCCAAGCCCAACACACTCTAGTCCAGCTTATTTGAAGACATGCTGTTGCTTTATGTCCTTATGAGTCCTTTCTGGTCAGTTGGCAAGGGTCTGATAACTGTTCCTAGGACTCTGCTTGAAACATCTATTAGGCTATTCTTTTCATATCTTTCCGTAGTCATGCAAATTCGAATGCTTTCCCAGGTTTGGACATGTATCATCAAGGTTTCTTTGTTTGTGGTTTTATTTGTTTCTCCCTACCTTGCAATGCCTAGTTAGATGCATCCAAATAAGTCAGTAAATAAATAAAAATGTGGCAAACAGGAAATAGCATGTAGCATGACAAGGTTTCATAGTTAGAGGCAGTCAATGTAAAACAGATTATCTGCTGGTGAAGATGTTCATTATTTTGAGATTTGATAATTTTAAAGAAACTAAACACATATTTTAAGTGTCAGGTGTCTGAGCTATTAATAAAGGGCTCAATGGCAGAAGAAGATAAATGCATCACTTAAAAACAAATGAAAAAAAACTTTTTTCATGTTGTAGTGGAAAAGTCACTGTACTACTGCAAAACAACATTTTTAGCATAATTTATCAGTCAATATTTCATTTTAAAGTTCTGCAGATTCAGATCAATAACAAAACTCTGTCAATTAACCAGAATCTATGAAAACATATTATAAGATAATCACACATTCATTTATTTATGTATTTATTTGTTTTATTTATTTGTTTTATTTATTTATTTACTTATTTATTTCAGTTTGATAACCAGGTAAGAGGACTGGTCTACAGACCCTTTTCAGCCATGGTCTGAGCACCATAGGTAATGACACAAACAGAAAACTATATACAGAATAAAGAATACACAGACTTTTATTTAGTCAAGTAACAAAAGCAGAGACAATACATTTATTCATATGTTATTTGCAATTATAAATGTAACTGATGTTATTTACAGTGTGCACAGTTTAGGCAGGGATTCAATGAGTGGTAATTTCTTAAAGGTATGTCTTTACAAGAAATGTGTGAGCCTGATTTGCAAGGACTGTCCACTGTAACAGAAGCAGGGGCATTTGGTATCCTTGAACAACAGTTAATTAATTAAGTTTTTTTTCTAAATAAGTGAAGCAAGTTCCATAGGTAGGAGACTCCAAACAGCTGGGCCTAGCCCAGAGAAAGCTGCTTTTTCTGTAGAGGTTTTACAAAGAGGTCTAATGAGGGTAATTCTATCTTCCTAAATGTCTCTGTGTGTTGTTAGGTCACTTAATTTGGAATTTTATTTTTTGGGGGAACAGTGTCCCATTTTAACAGCATGTGGATTTGGAGCAAAGTATAAATGTGGCTCTGCCATTTACAGCTAGGCTGTTACACTGTTGTAGAACATGCCAGAGATTAGTTTGGGCTTCAGCAAGAAGAATAAGTCTACAAATTGTATTTATAATTACTGTATTTTACATGTGTTATTGTTGGAATGTAAGGTTACAAGAGGGGAGCCCATATTTCAGTTTAGGGATAAATACATTTTAGGTAAGGCATTATGAGCTGAAGAGGTGAGAAGTGAGAGATTCTATACCACAGTTTTAAATGGTGGACTGCTTTGCTAAGAATAATATTGTCAGCATGATTGTCCAGTGAAAGAGTAGTGACCAAGGTGATCCATAGGTATGCCTTTTCATCTATTAGTGATAGTGGTCAGTGAAAGAGTAGTGACCAAGGTACGCCTGTTCAGCTATTAGTGGTAGTGGGTTACAGTCTGTATCAGTAATAATTATGTTTGGGGAGTTAAGGAGTTTTCGTGAGGTGCCAAACATCATGATGTTAGACATAAGGGATTGATTAGATTGATTAGGGGCATATTTTTATTTGTCCAGTGGCTTAATCTGAAAAGTGAGATTGCAGTTTCTGTTGAATGGTTAAGGTGTTATTACATGAGTCAAGTAATAAGATATCATATGTATATAGGACAGAGATGAAGTGGGGCAGGTGAAAGGATATGTCATTGATGAACAGGACAAATAAGCATGGTTCAGCAACAGATACTTATGGGACTCCTATGTTAATAGTGACTTGTATAATGTGTTTCAAGCCACAAAAGTGTACAAGGCAAAATGGGAAAATGTTAGATCTAGTCACAAATTTGTATAATACAATAGTAAAGAGGCACTGCTGTAGAAACTGAAATATATTAAGCAAGCAACTTGTATAAAAAGAAGATAGAAGTTTATTCTTATTCAAACCATCATGATTGTCTCTTTTGGTGGACAAATGCACACAATGCATCACTTATAAGAACTCCCATTCTATAACTCCACCTTCTTAAAGTCCAGTACAAGAGCATTATGTATCCTCACCTCTACTAGTGTAAATAAGTGTATCTTCAAGACTTTGGTGCCTTTAGGCTTTGATAGACTTTCCAGATGTACATCTTATGGTCTGGTATCTTGTTAGTGTTGGATAGTTCAAAGTAAATGCAGTCTGTCTTCACTTATTTCCCTGTGTACTTTTTAAAACTAAAATTCACAGGCATGTAGCTTAGTATGTAAAGGACTTGTTCACAGTTTTCAGCTAGGGGCTGGGTGATTCTGATTTACAGTCACTTGTTGCATACTTGTGAGAGACCATACATTGCAGTTTACAGCACATGTAAATCAGTGTATAACATAGATGTAAATGGTAATGCACAAGTGTGTTTATAAAGTCATGTAAATCAAATACACTGACAAGGTGGCAATGACTGGATATCAGATTTTGGCCACAATGTATTTTGGACAAATTAGGAAGCATGATGCATGCAGTGATCCTAATAGGCATTGCTAGGTAGAGATGGCTGCCCACTCTAAGAGCAGGATGTGATTTGTAAGAGAGTGGCCGAACCACTGTGTGCAGTCTGATTTCACTGTACATGAAACATTAACTCAACACCTCATGAGATGGATGGCAGTGTGGGTCATAGTCATCATTAGTTTCAATCATTTGCACAGAGTACCAGGAGGCACAGTGACACACGATTGTCAACAGAGATAGGGCAAAGGAAATGGAATGCAAAGTGCAGACAAAGGACAGCAGATCTATAAGGGACAGTGTACACAGTAACACAAGACTGATAACTGGAAATTGGTTTGGGGCATATCACACAGGGGCATGTCACAAGGACACAATGCTGGGGGTGGTGTCACCGGATGAACAGAGAGTGTCAGGAATTCTCTCCTTGTCTAATATGAACATGGAGCCAGTGTGTTTCTTTCTTCTGGTGTTACAATTCTGTTGAGCAATGGGAAGGCTTAGGGTCTCCTGTGGCATGTATGGTATCTGACTTCAGGTTCTTAGTCTGCTGTACTTTCAGCTTCAGGATCTTGGCCTGCTATACGTTTGCTGGCAGGAGTGGACACTACACACAACCTCCTGTGGAAGGAATAGAGTGACAATACAGGATCCAGACCTGGATGACATTCACTGGTGAGAGATACCAGTCTTATGGGTAGATAACCATAACATTATTTGCAATAAAGATGGGTACCAGGGGTTCTGACTACTCTGGACACTACTGATGAGCCTTGCCCTGTAATGACCCACATACACAACCAGCCTATGTCCAAACCTTATCCCATTATAAATAATACTGGAAATGCCACATAGGCTGGTGCTTATGGTGACACAGAGTACCATGACTGCTTTCACTGTAGTCATCACATCACTGTGCTGGTTTCTATATCTTTAGGTAACGGGGCAGCATAACCACAAAGGACATTATCATTAACTATATGTGCACAAGGGGTGGTGAGCACTCAGCCAGTACATTGACAGGGCCCACTTCACATTAAGTAAGGAGTGAGCCAGGTGCTACTATCACCATGTCCTTTGACTGTGACCCATCTCCAGGCACCTGCAGAAGTATGCACATCAGGACCTTGTCCACCCTCACTCATTTCTATATGTTACTCAGCACTGTGTCTGTCTATGAATATATAACATAGAAAACACCAAAATGAATATCTAATAATTTGCTAGAGGGGTGCCCTCATGACATACAAGACATGGATATATTTATATCCGGTTCCTTGCTACAGAATCCTTCCTTCTCCTGGGATAGCAAACTGTTAGAAATGTGCAATGTAACTACTTTTTGTTAGAGTATATTTGCAAATGTAATAACTGTGTATGGAACCCACTGCTAATAAACTACCAACCTGGTCTATAACTTACTGAGACAAGGGAGGAAAGGGTTAGGTCATCACCAACATCCACACCTCCCATGGAAAAATCTTGTTTCAACCCCTCCATTTAGTGTTACAAGGAAGTATTCTACATCTGCCATTTTGATTGACACTACAGACCACCCCTTATAGTGGAAATCTTCCTTATACACTTATGTGCCTTGTGCTTGGCATGGTTTAGCATGTCAGTGAAGTGATGGGACAGCTAGCTCATTGTGCAGTTGTTTTCACCCACAGTGTCTGTGCCCAGCAGAACAAACTGCCACACCTGGCCCTGCAGTGACTGGTCTTCATCACCATCTACCTAATGTTTGAAGGCCATAAACCTTAATTGTCTGCATAAGAATGTTGTTTTCAACATCCCTTGTTGTATCTTGTGGCTTTTCCCGGTTAGGGGTCGCCACAGCGGAACTCCGGTTCGCTAATGATTGTCAGTAGATTTTTACATACCGAGTTGCCAGCCCTGATGCACAACCTTCAACGAAGGTATACCCATTCACGCATGTCTCCACACAGAGGATGCTTTAGCTGAGAATCGAAAAGGACGACATCTTACTGTGAGGCAACAACACTACCGCAGCACCACCACCGCAGTACCCTTGTTTTCATCACTAACATGTAGAAAACAAGAATATGCATTGCTGATCATATATGTAAAGGTGCTGAGAATGTGCTATTCTTTGTGTATAGCCCCAGAAAGCACAATCACAGTATGCAGGACATGCACATTTTACTGTGGTTGCATGTAATAGTTCCTGGTAGTGCATCTTGTGCATTCATCTGCTGATATGGTATGTGAAAACACTTCATACCGCATATTGTTAGCATGTGGTTTATACGTTATGCAGGGTACTATATAAGGTTTTCTGATAGCGACTAGCACATGATAAGCCATTGATGATGCATGGTACACCTTCACCAACATAAAGAAGTTATTAACTACTGTTATGTTGACTAAATCAGACAGATAAACAGGTCAAGCACAATAATCAAGTATATTACTTGTAAATACACTGCCCCCTTGGAAACATGACTACTACTTTATCATGTTTCTCACATTTGAGCAGCAGTTTGAAAGAAAAACTATACATCTTACCAGCAAAATACATGTACAGCTATTAGAACTCTCACAATGGTAATCTCAGTATTGTGCAATTCACAGAATAGTTTCTTCCAAACTGTGTGCAAAGCAAATCTCTACAAATTCAAACCCATTTTTATGGATGGCATAGGCACATGAAGCCACTGGTCATCAATGATTGTGAATCACTGAATTCTGCTCTCATGCACAGCTGTATAATGCGCACTATGTCTATGACAGCTGTATCAGATTTTTAAACTCCCACTGTTGGTGCAGGAGTGAGATTCATGCATGCATACTGAGCAACCAAGCAGCAATCACTTCTGAAGAATGACAGGCTTGCTCATGCGCATGCACATAAGTTGTAGAAATGCTGCCATGCTGTTTGGCTTTTGAAATCTTATGGCACAGAGATATCTTGTAGCACTTGCAAACACAGAGCTCAAATATTAACAAGTAAGTAAATAAACAAATAAATACAGGGCTCCTGCATGGTGTCCAAGGAAGGCAAAGATATTTATCTATTACACACCTACTTCAGGCAGCAACTTCCGGATGCATATGATGGACCCTTCAAAAAAAAAATGCTTGTCATGACCAATGTCACATTCTGACCAGGGCTTCAAGTATACTGAAGTGTGACAAGAAATGTTGTTCTGGAGATGCATCTCAATAAGGTGAGGCTGAAAGACAGTGTAAAAATCACTCTTAAATGACTTAGAATTCTGTGTGTTTCACTGATGTCACACTTATGCCATTTCATCTGCACTATGCAGGTCCATCTTTTGTGGAAGAGAAAAACTTGCATGCCCAAAGTCTTCTCTCCATCTCTTTCTGCTATGACTCATGGAGGGATCTAATGATTATTGTCTGGGTGGCTCATCATAGAGGGGAAAGAACCCCTTTCAGGTGGACAGCTATGCGCTTCAGCCTATAGACCAACCATATATGTAGTAGATGGTTGAGGCTGCTGTGGAGGATGCAAACAAAAATTATGCTGACCAACATCCTTGCTAGACAAAGGTCCTTCTGTTGTAACTTACAGATTTTCTGTAATAGCAGGTCCTGATCACTGGGGCACTTCAGCCACTCTCTCGCAGTTTGGTTTTGAAGCAGTACTACTAGTGCATAGTTATGCTCTACATGTTTATGTTGATTAGCTCTGCCACATACTACAACACTCATACCGTTACTTGTACATGCTCTAGTTTATTGCTAATGGTTATCCTACTGGAGCTGAGTGCTCTGAAGCACAATGTCCTGACTATTTAAATGAAATGAACATTTCTCATAGTCAGTAATGTTCCCTTCATTTGCAAGCCTTATTCAGCTCCTCAAAACATCTTTATTAATCACAATATAACTGTTACATGGAGTAAGAAGTAATTATCAGTAAGCTGATTTATCTTTCATTTGAGATGTGATACAGCTACAGCCACCATGTAACTTTTCTCCAGAGTACTTTGTTTGAGGACAAGAAATTGTGAAAATCCATAATCAAGATATTGTCCTGAAGACAATATATTGATGCAGAATGTAATATTTTGTTGGGGACAAAGCTGTCAGGAGGCTCAGTTAGTAGGTGCCAATAGTGCAAGAGTGCAGTACTGGTTTTATGAAGCAATGAGGGCATCACAACATCATAAATGAATGCTGATACTGCATTTACATCTCAGCTGGAGAAGCACATAGTGAGAAGAGAGTGTGTGGATGGTTATAACTAAAACATGCTAAGCTACTTGTAAAAGCATTTTTTGTGCCGACTAGGAATCTATATAGAGTGCCAGATCAGCTAGCTAGAATTTGGAATCACTTGTACATGTATGTTTGCAAGACTGGCAAAAGCAAGTCAAACATGGATCTCAGCCTGTGCGACAGCATTTCTGCTGGAAACAAAACTTTCATCAGCTCAGTATGGTTCGACAAGAACGTTTATATTCTTGCTTCTGCAGTCACAGCGTTCATGCTTCTTCATCCCATTCTTGAAGTTTGTACAGTGTTCTCTGCTAGGTCACTGGATAATCCATGAAATGGTGTGGTACTTATATGACAGATTTAATTTTCAAATTCCATACTGTTGCAAAAAGGTCCATTCCTGTACATTATACACTGAAACTTAGTCTCATTTTGTCATTGGTTGCAGAGGAAGGAACATTCAACCATATGTGTCTTTCTGCTTTGTGGGGACATCTTTCAACACAAGAAGCATTTATCAAAATACCATTGTCCATTTATAGTCTAAACTGAACCTTTTTGCACCATCCCAGTGGGTACAGATGTGCATTTAGCAGTGATTTATTATTTGAATTTACATTCAATAAGACAGATTAACTTTTTTCTGCATTCTGATCAGTGCTATACCATGTTACATATGAGCTGGCAAAGCCTTTAATTCGAGACATTCCAGGACAAATGTTGTGATACATTTTCAATATTAGAAAATAATGTTCAGAGGCTATAAATTTAGACCTTACAATTCCCATCCACATTCAACACTCTCCCCGGGATTCATGAAGCTTGCGCCAGACACAGGCGTAGCGTCGGCAATCTAATGCCAAATATGGCCATCGAGCAATTCAGGTACGAGCTGTTTCCACGTGCACTACCAGTGTATGCCACAGGTGCGCAGATCCTGGTGCATGTATGCTAATTACCCCATGCGCAGCAGTGTAGCTTGCAAATACAGGTGTATAGCGATTCATGAAAGGGTGCAGGCGTAGCGTAAGCATGCAGACATGTAAACCAAAAAAATGGTTTACATTTTTTCAAACATAAAATCGGAGCCATGACAGCGGACCAAACTCACGTATTATAATGTTAATATATGCCAGTGGTTAAATATATAGCCAGTGGCATAAAAAAACATGCACAACACATAACAAATAACATTTAATGTCATGGCCACACTAACGCAAAGTAAAATCGCCGTGCATTGGTGCGCAAACGGGATCACAATTAAAATATATTGATATGTAATAAAACTGCAATGTAAAACATTTCATGAATTCCCCATAATAGTCAATGGCACGTATGCTACACCACAACCATGGCGCAAGGGTTGCTAAGGGTCTGTGACAGTGTTCTCCATGGTAACTAGGAATTAGTAGTCAATGCAATGCAAATGAGTCAAGTAATACTGAATCGCAAAATCTCCGCCAGCGTAAGGATGTACCTCACAGTGTAGCAGTACAACACCGAGGTATGGCCTGGAGATAAAGATGACATCAAGAGAGGGGTGTGCCAGCTTAGCTGTAAGAACACTGGAGTATTGCTCATCCAGGTTGCCTGTTGCTAAGCAAAGCCGCAGGATAGGGGTGTGGAAGTAGCCATAGCTTTGCTTAGCTGAGAGCACACAAGGTAACTGAACGTGCACGTGAACATGGATGAAAACGTGCTCGAAACCTGGTAAACGGCTGTGTGCGGTGTGCACCACAGCTGAAACAGGAAGGATACGGGAAGACAATAAGGAAATGCTGCAGCATGATAATTGGAGTACAAATGAGTAATTAACACCTAGGAACTCACAGTGGGCCATTGACAGCAGCTAACAAGGCTGCTAGCAGCTACCTGCTGAACAGGAAAGGGGAGATGCTGTACTGCAAAGAAAAGAGAACTGTCACAGCAGAACAAAGCAAACTTACAGTAGATCAGCTGCATAACACATTTTGCTACACAATCCTGGGTTGGGAAATCACAAAATAAGAAAGAAGGCAGCTGGATGCATGCCTGACAATGGGAGGGGAATCAGATTGAAAAGTGAAGTAAAGGGCAATAGATGAATCATGGCAGCCAAGTGTAAGTCAACACCAAAGGCCCCACAATAGCAGTACCTGCTGTAAAACCCATAACTAAGATACCCTGCAGCTGGAATTGCACATACACACCCAATTACACCAGCAGCATCCTTTGCACAACAGTATAAAGTGTGAAAGCACCTCACACACACTTGTGTATTCCCAGAAACTCTGCACCATTGGTGTATACAGATGGGGAACTTTTAATATGTACATGTTAAGGGCTGCCATAGCTTTGATTCATCAGTATGTGTTGGAGACTGACGGTGGTGTGGAGGATGATGCTGACAACCATCTCAGGCACCGGAGGAGAAGAGTGTTCAGACCCAGGGTAACCTACCAGGGGCTACATGATCTGGAAATAGTAGAGCATTACAGGGTGGACACAGACACCATTCAGCAACTTGTTGAGCTGTGCCAGCCACACCTCAGAGCCAAAAATAACAGAGGGGAACCCATCCCAGTGGCACGAAGGTATGTGTAAGCTTGAGAATACTAGCCACAGGTACCTTTCAAAGGCCAACTGGGGATATCATGGGGATTTCATAGGCATCAGCATCCAGGGTACTCCACCAGTTCCTGGATGCCATGTTACCACATGCCAATGAGCACATATACTTCCCCTGAATGCAGGAGGAGTTGGACAGCAATATGCGTTTCTTCCACCATGTGGCAGACTACCCGGAGGTACTGGGTGCAATAAACTGCATGCACATACACATCAAGACACCACCCGGTGAGCAGGGTAGGCGCTACATAAACCGCAAGGGTTACCCCTCCATCAACTGCCAGGTCATGTGCAATGCCCAGGGCATTATCATGGATGTGTGTGCTGGCAGCCCTGGAAGCTATCACGACTCCCACATCTGGCATGCTTCACAACTGTATCAGGTATTTGCCAGGGGGGACATCCTACATGGCCACCTGGTGGGGGATGCTGGCTATGCACTGGAACCGTGGATGATGACTCCCATCAGAAATGCACACACACCCATGCAAGAACACCATAATGAGGCACACTTAGAAACAAGAATCATCATAGAGTGTGTGTTTGGGATGCTGAAATCACAGTTCCGTTGCTTGGACATATCCGGTGGAGCCTTGCAGTACTCTCCAGGCACGTGTGCCCACATCTTCATAGTATGTGCCATGCTACACAATATGATTCTGCAGAAACAGCTGCAGCAGGGACAGAATGGTGAAGGCCCTCACAGCCCACCACCATTGCCAAGGGACCCACAGGCACAGAGGGACTCAGACCATGAACACCCTGTGCCAGCCCCAGTAAGCAGATGGAGGCGTGCCCAGTATGCCCATGCCTTGGCAAAGAGGGAACGTATAGCACACACACTGACAGTGTAGTCACCTATGGACTGATACCCTTCTCCACCTGCACACACAGCAAACATGGATGGCACACACACATGACCACCTGTAAATTGTCATGTATAAGTGGTCTACTGTGTGCATCCTACATAGGCAGTCCTCAACTATTGTACACACAACTGCCATTGGCACAAGGTAAGTCAATACTTGAACAGTAAATTAAGCTATCAGCATGTGTTGATACTGTATGTATAGGTTCATAGGTACATAGGTAGGTACATGGCTAACTGCCCGAGGCCATTCATAAGCATAGCCAAAATGTGTCTGCTGTCGCCACCCCATTGATTAACTAACTGTGCCTCTGTGGAGCACAGCCAATTGTGGGATCCCTGGGGTATATCCACTGTTCCCCACCCACTCTGCAAGGATTCTCTGGAGTGTTAGTGAGGGGCTCCGTATAATGCAATCAGGGATGTAGTTCCAAATCATGGGGAGTACCCGTGACAGGAATCTGTCACTCCAGCATCTTCCAGTTATGGTTGTGGCAAGGTGTAGCTCATTACAGTGTGTGGCTCACTGTGACATGGATGCCCATAGGTGGAGCATATCCATTAAGCCTGACTTGGACACAGCTTTGTTGACCAGCAAATATCATCTCTGAGTAAACGAGTAATGCAAGAGTTTATGCAGTCTGGCAGCATAGGACACATGTCTGAGGGCATTATCCCTCTATGCGAGGTACGTTCGTGGCCCTTCCAGCTGTCAGATGTGACTTCTGAGGTACATCCAAAATGGGTTATCATACTCAATGATGGGATTGATGATTGATGAGTAAATAACCGAAGTCTGTTTAGATGTGAACCCTTATGTAATCAGATGGCCTACATAGATGGATGTCCTAACTACTTCGCAGATATGACTGTCAAAGGAGAGATCACTATGTAATGTAGTCCCCACATACCCATCTTGTCATCTGAATTATAGTGTCTGCCACTCATTTGTTAATATGTGTGTGTGTAGTTTCCCAAAATGGAATGACCATGCAGTATGTGGCCTTTAGCTGGAGGCCATCACTCTGACACCCTGTGTTGGTCTATGTGAGGCCCCTTGAAGGATGTCTGTGACAGCTGGACTGTCAGTTGTGGCTCCCAGTCTGCAGTGATCACCAAACACGGCCTGCTGTAGTCCACCTGTGTTAGCCCATACCTCTGAGAGGTATATGGCAAACAGTAGGGGTCCCAGGACTGAGTCCTGTGGGACACCAGTTGTGACTGGTCAAGAGTTGGACCTGGAGGCTGCTAGGCTTACCATCTGGGTTGTGTGTGTAAGCCTGTTGGCAAACCAACCTGTGATGTATGGGTGTATGTACTGGCTGGTGAGTGTAGAAATAATACCTGAGTGGGGAATGTTGTGAAAACCCTTGGCGAGGTCCAGGTAGTATGTGTGAACTATCACACCCCACACCTAAAGTCTAGGTGACTGTAAGATGTCAAACTGGTTCAGTAGGCATGATCTGCACTCAGTCAAGCTGACCTGGGTTGGGTGAAATGTCTGGAGGTTACCATTGTCTATGTTAATGAGTGCCATGAGGATGCACTCCATAGCTGTGCAGATCAGGCTATTCAGGCTTATGGGGTGGTAGTTACCATGGTCAGTTGTGTCACCACCTTGGTGGAGTGGAATAGCTGTTGCCTTGCAACAGTGAATGGCCATGTAGCCTGTGTAGAGGCTGATGTTGAATTGCTATATTAGGCAGGGGGTCATTTTGTCTTGTAGTGTCTGCAGGATGCAGTCTGGGACACCATCTGCCTCCACTGATGCTCTGTCATGCCATTTGAAAGGGCCATTACTACCTGTATGTCTCAGATGTCTGGGATACTGTACATTTTGAGTATTGTTGTGGGCCCAGTAGGGTGTGAAGCTTGCTCCGAATGTATCATCAAGTGTGTTGGTGATATCAGTAGGGTCAGCATATTCAGTGCAATATTGCACCAGCACAGTGCAAATCTGTGTGTTACTGCTTACATCCTTGACATAGCCAAAGAAGCCTTTGTGGTCATATTCCGAATCTATGCCTATTTACTTGTGGATGTCAGCCTTGGATGATTACATGAGTAACATAAGCATCTTGCTAATACTGGTCACGGACGTCTACATGTCTTGGGATTTGCTGTTGTTCTAGACTACTGTCCTTCTGTTGTATAGCCTGTATAATGCAGGGGTTCAGCAGACTGGTGTCCTTGTGTAGGAGTAGCGAGTCCTGGTTTGCCATTGATGGCACGACCCATACATGTTTGTAGGTGCTTATAGAGTGCATTCATAATTCTGTCTGTATCTTGAGCAGTGTCATCCCTGAGCATGGGGCTGTGAACCCTCCCACCTCTGTCATTAGTACTGTGAATTTAGCAGTAGGAAAGTTATTCACTGTGTGTTCCTTGGGTGGTGGAGATGGTTGGGAGTGGAAATCATCAGTGAATAGCTCATGGTCAGATCTAAACAGTGACCTCTGCTGTAGTGCACCTGTTGCACATGTCAGTGATTACCACTTCTAGTATGTTTTCACCTCTCGTTAGTCCGTCTACCAACTAATACAGGCCATATGAGATGATTAATCCCAGAAAGTGCTGGGCCTGGAAGTGAATACTCAAGTAGGTTATCCAGTTAAGTGTAGGGTAGCCAACATTGACCAATAACAGGGTGTCTGGTAGGACTGTCATGTTTACCACTGTCTCCAGATAGTTGTAGTGGTGCTCCTGGGTCATGGAGGGTTAGCTGTAGCAGCTCACAGTTTGCATTGCAGTCTTGGCTGATGTTAGCTGCACGTGGATGATCACAGAGGTATCATGCTGCCCCACTAACTTGGAGGTGTAGGTACCCCCGATGAATATGGATACACCCCCTCCATGTCAATGCCAGTCCATGTTCAATGGCTGAAATGTGTAATATGGGTTGTAGTCTGGTAGTGCCGGTATGCTCACAGGAGCCTTATACATGTCCCAGTCACAGAACAGATGTAGATGCTGTCCATACTGAGGGGTGCTGTGAGTGTGTGCATGTTGTGAGTACTAACCCTGGTGTTGAGTAGCCTAACCCTCATTGGTTCTGGTATTGTGCAGCTCATGGAGGTGAGATTCACCTCTGAGACCTGCCTAAAAACAACACCATGGGGGCGCCAATAGCTTTGCCCAGCATTCCAAAGCCTTAGGCTGACACATGCAAGTTGGTATGGCATTGTTGCAGGCATGTATCCCATCTGTGCTTGTGTCCCATCTGTGCTTGTGTCCCATCTTTCCTGTAGGAAACCTACTGGTAAGCAATACAAAGCCTGAAACCTATACATGTCCACTAGCTTCCAAGATAGGCTTTTGGAGTGATTATGTATGAGTAGTCTGTATGCTATTGCTGTACTTAACTGTTGTCTGACTACATGGTGATTTCACACTGTATATTGTGCTAAGAAAACTCTGTATAATCACATATGATGTTGGAGATGGCCTGCACTGTAGAGGTTCACAGATAGGTAGTAGGCTATCTGCCCAAGGGCATTTAGAAGCATAGCTACAGTGTGGTGGCTTTACCTGCACCATTGATGAAGTAACTGAGCCTCTGTCAAGCATAGCCAATGAAGTGATTCCAGGCAAAGTTGCTGGAAGCTGTTGAAGACTGGGGTGCTGAAGGGTGATAGGGGCACATAGTGATCTCAAAAGGGCATGTTAACATGACAACCCAACAGCATTCAATTTCCCCAACAGGTCTTGCAGCTGTAAAACTGGAGTGGCTCCCCCGCACCCTGGCTGTACATTTCTGGGACACATGATCCCAGGGGTGTATATACTATTGGCCAGTCACACATCAAGGTTTCCCCTGAAGTGTGTCAGTGAGTGGCTATGCCAAATGTAGTTAGGATGTTAATGTATAGTCTCTCAATTCATGTGTTATGTCGGTATTTCGAGAAGCTCACTGGGTGTGGGTGGCTCCGCCTGTTGTGTAGCCAAGCTTACACATAGGATTCATGGACATAGGAAATAGACAGAAGGAACGTTAATGTCAATAGTGTAATGGCTACAGCATTTGCATAATATCTGTGCAGTCCTGGTTCAAATCTCAATAAAGTCAGAGATGATTTACATGTTACATAGTATACCTTAACCACAGCTTGCATATATAGGTAGTATTCCACAAAATAATAAACATTTGGAACACACAACCGCTGAAATGTGCGTTAATCACCCTTGTACTACCAGTGCCTGCTCTGAGAGGTAAAATTACCACTGCCAGGATTAGAACATGCAACCATGTACTCAATCTTCACAATAACCTACCACTAAGCTACCTGAGATGTACCAACATCAGTTGTGTATTCTGACAGGTTAAAACACAAAAGGGAGGAATGTGTGGAAATAGGACAAACCACCATGTACCCAATGAAAGGTGTATGCTATATATATATATATATATATATATATATATATATATATATATATATATATATATATATCAACATATAGAGAGAGAGAGATATGTCGATATATGTGGATGTACATATATATGTAGATATATAGATAGGTTAACAACACCTACATAACCATGGAGGTACATATAAATGGGATACCTACCAAATACCGAATGCTTGACATACCGACGTGCGTAATCACGAGGCTTAAATACCGAAAGACCACAGTACCGAAACACCAGAAGCACGAGGTTTAAAATCCTGACGTTAAGGGACATTTAGTTAGTGCTTCTGGTGTTGCGGTTCAGGTAGGTTACTGTGTGTAAGTGTGTTTCTGAGGGCTGTAGTGTGTGTAAGTGTGCGTTCTGAGTGTGGTGTGTGTTCCTGGGGGACTGTAATGTGTGGGTGTGGGTTTGCTTTGTGCGTCTGTTTGTGCGATCACAGAGGTAGAATATTAAAGTGGGGAGGTGTGGGGGGCACAGTCACCCACATGGGGGTGTAGGGGGGCTTGCCCACCTGCTCATACATAATGTAGGATGGTTTGTTTAGATGTGGTGAGTAGCTGTGTGTCTGTGTGTGCATGTGTGTGTTCCATGTTTGTGTTACTTTTGTGAGTTTGACTGTCGCTGTCGGTAATGTGTGGTATGGGAGTCTGGGCCCAGTACTGTGGGCGTCGAAACTGTGTGGGTTCAGGATTCCATAGGTATCTCGTATACAGTGGTTGAAGTGTTCATATATGAGTATAACATGGACCATAGCAATCACACATTCTGCCACGACCAAACTTTATGAACAAAGAATATGGAGAGTATATGCCTATACACTATTACAAATGTGTGCTATGGACATGAGCCAAAGATAGGTTACCACTTGTCCCACTTTGCAAGGGACAGTCCCTCTTTGGGCAGTTGTGTCTTGACCAACAATATTAAAAATGACAAATGTCCTGAGACTGTAGGACATAATTATGTCCCATATGTAATGTAATAGTTGCATAAAATAGTTATTTCTGTATCTAAAATACCTACATGTTACAAGAAACAGGATAAGCAACTAAACTGCTACAAGAATAAGCTTATATTTAGGCAAAAAAGGAAAGTTCTATCCTTTGTACTGACCGTGGGTTTGTGTCGGCCTGTAAAATCTGATGTGTGTCCTGAAAATGTCCCACTATGGCCATTTGAAAAGGTGGCAACCCTAGCCAGAGTTTCTTTAATTGGGCTGCATAGGTCATCTGTTTGAGGTCAGAAATCCTCTTGGTGTGGTACTTTTGTGGTCTTTCAAGCTATTGCAGTTGTCTTGTAAGGTACATCCCAAAATGGGTGTTGTATCATTTAATGGGTCTAATAAGTCATGAGTAGAGAGGCACAATGGCCTCCTTTGTTCTGGATGTGAACCCATTTGAGATTAGGGGGGCCACGCAGAAGGATATTCTAACCACCTTGGCATTATGGTTATCCAAGGAGAGATTGCTGTCTACTTGGGTTCCCAGATCCCTTATTACCTTACCTTTTCTGTATGTAGGGGACTAGCACCTATGTGGTAGTCTGTGGGTAATTAGTTTTATCCAAAGGGGACGACTGTGCACTTTTTGGCATTCAGCTTGAAGCCATGATATTGACACCAGGTATCCGTCTCAGTGTGACCCTTCTGGAGGGTGTCTGTATCAGCTGAGGAAACAATTATGGCCCCTAGTTTGCAGTCATCTGCAAACCTTTTCAGTCAAAGTCCTCCTGTGCTTGCCTGTACCTCAGAGAAGTATATACTGAACATGAGGGGTCCTAGGACTGAGCTCTGGGGGACGCCACTTGTAAATGGTTTACAGTCGGACCTAGGGTATGCAACCCCCACTGTGTGGGTTCTGTCCATGAGCCACTTTGCAAACCATCTCATGATGTAGGGGTTAATGTTCAGGTAGATGGGTATGTCGATGATACCAGAATGGGGAATGGTGTTGAAAGCCTTTGAGAGATCAAGGTAGGCTGTGTGGACCTCCTTACCCTTATCTAATGCCTTGGTAACTGTCTCAGAGAAGTCCACCAGGTTTAGGAGGCATGGTTTACCCATGGTAGTAATCAATACATAAAATATGACTAAATAAAAATATTCATAATAAACAATGCAGATTCCAGGTATAACAGAAAAAAAATGACTAAATAGCAGCGTTCATTATATACAATGCATATTACAGGTTACAACATAAAATTCTATGAGGGCAAAAACAAAGTACTTATAGTGCAACAATGCTTATACTATACAATATGCAGGTATAATGCATAGAAAGAAGGACTAAAGTCAAAAGAGAAGACAGGTTAATTATATACAAATAAAAAATGAAAAAATATCCTTCAGTAGGAAGTATTTAGAGAGACTGGACACAGTGTAGTTTAGGAGGGAATCTGTATTTATAGGTACAAGAATATATGTAGTCTGGCATAGGCAGAGCTAAGTTTAATCAGATGGATAGATGCCTAGTCAGGTTTAGTACAGGAGCAAAACCAGTGTGTTGTAAGGTAGAGTTTCAGTCTGTTTTTGAAGAGTGATAGAGAGGGAAGAGAGGAAAGGTCACTGAGGAGAAGATTCCAGGTTTTTCCAACATCATTAGATATCCTTAAGGAATATGGACACACCTCCACCTTGGGTGTTTCGGTCCAGGTTACATGGCCGAAAAGTGTGGTATGAATTATAGCCTGGTAGTGCAGGGGTGCTCTCTGGAGCCTTAAACCAGGTTTCAGTCACTGCACATATATCGATGTTCTCCATTACAAGGAGTGCCTCAAGTGAGTGCATTTTGAGATTTAGACTTCCAGCATTGAGTAGCATTACCCTCAATTTGTGCTTGCCTGTTCCTGTTATGGTGGTGAATATGTTATTTGAACTTTGCCTAGGGGCAGCAAGAGCCTTAGCCAGTATCTGGAATCCCAGGGTGACAGGTGCAGGCCATCTGTGGCAAAGCATCGTGGTCTGTCGACCATGTCATCCCAAGCAGACAGATACTGGATTTCCTTAGAATGACACCAGAAGCTAAGCCAATTGTTGAAGTCAATCATTTTGTCCTCATACTGCGGTATCATTCTGGGTGATGGCAGAATGCTACTCAGGGCTAGGGTCATACCTGCCTGGGCTACAAGATTGAAGAGCTCTTCCATGTCTCTTTTCAAGTAGCCCAGGGAGGTACATCTCAGGTCATTCACACCAACATGGACAATGACAGAGTCATATTTGTACTTGTTGTGGAGTGACCTGAGTGCATGGGTTATGTGGCAGATCCTGGTACCTGACAGGCAGCTAACAGTAACCTTCTCCTTGTTTAGCCTGGTCAGTGGGACATCAGTGTGTCTGACTATAGAGTCACCTTTGACTAGTGTGTTGGGTACATTGATTTGCCTTATTGGCTGTGGTTGAGTGGCACACTGAGTCTGTGGACTATGTGCCATTGGGGTTGTGTTGGGGGATGGAGGCTGCTTGCGTTTCCACTTTGGAGGTCTCTGTTGCTTAGACAGATTATTATTGAGAGCCTCCACAAATGTTTTTGTGTTACTATGTGTGGATTATGGTGGTGTAGATTTAGTGAGACTATGTGATGAGTGTGGTGTGGTGCAAATATTTACCTTCTCCACATGATTGTCAGGTTCAGTCTTTGTTGGAGAGAGCTTTACCTCCAGTTTGGCAAGATAACTGCATCTCTCACAGGTTGTAGTGTTGGTGGTAGGTGGAGAGGGTTGTCTGTGCACATGAGGCAATTTCTACATTGCCTCAAGATGTCCAAATTCATCAGATAGACAGGAGAGAACACTGGGAGATGACCCTTGGACATGCCTGAATATAAAACTATTTTCTCCTAGATAAGTGAGGAAAGTGAGTACAAGAGCTGTTTTACTCTAAGCAAGTGAGAAAAGTATGTACAAAAACTTTTTACCTCTAGGTAATGAGGAAGATTGAGTGCTATAGTAATTAGTAGCTTACGTAGTGCTTACAAGTTCTGAACAAGTGCTGAGCATGAATAAGCAATCCAGATAGGGTCTTGGATAACATAAACACACTGACCCCCAACAGGTACACAATCATATATCCATGTACACCACAGAGCCCCTGTACCCACAACTATGCAGGTACAAGCTGCACTCAGGCTGCATGGGACCTGTCCACATCCCAGGTTGTATCATACACATATGGCAAAACAAGTTGCCCTCCACATACACATCATGTAAAACATAGCTTCATGTCAGGCTGTGTACACACTGAATGGTGCACACCAACAGGTATCACAACCCACAAAGGGGGAGATACCACTGATAATGGGAAGTACTGCACTACTACCCTGCTGAGTCTGGTCTGAAAGGCCATGAACCTTGATCAACTTATTTGATGTCAGCAGTACAGATGTAGATGACAGTAAGGTTGATTTCACACTGCATATCATAAACTTGTCAGGTCATAGGACATCATCACCCATACTGTGTTCCACCTACACTCAGTATACTAGATGTACATCCCTATGTCACAGGAGTGTTTTGCAATGGGACTGCTGGCAGAACTAACACTACAGAAGGTGTCTGAATAATACATGCACATCACAACAGTGCCAGCTACAGTAAGACATGGTTAATTCATTGTACTCCCCCTCATTGTAGTCTATACCACAGAGACTAACAGAAGGCATCTGCCTATTAAAGTATGCAAATGACTATGACCTAGGAGCAATAGCTGACTCAGAGTGTTGTAGTCAACATACAGAAGGGGCTTTGTGGGTGAGGTGTGTGACATATAGCCACAATCTGACAGCTACATATTGCATTGTCACCCCTATGTTAATAGCCCTGTATCCATGAACTACCACCTAGGTAGTGGTCAACATAATGGACACTGTGTGTAAGTCATGCAGCTGGGCAGTTGTCTTTTCTATGATAGTTACATCACCACACCTGTCAGGTAGTCATATGTGGCAACCCTAATCATGACAGGGTGTCATCCATGAATATAGAGATCATTGTCCAGCCATACTCAACACTCAAGTGCCCCATATCAGATCACATATTTCTTTTAAGGGGTATTGGCCATGTTCAGATGGCCTACACAAGCCTTCCCAATCCCCATCTCTACTATGTAGCATGATGCCTACCCTAAATAAAGCCATATCCAACCCAGTGATGTTGGACATGCTACACGTACACATCCTGATCTCAAACACATACTTCATGGACATCCACCTTCCTAGTACTAGGATCACCACATGTTTGACAGATCCTTGCCCCATATACTTTACATACTCCTGCCATACTATGCATTCCTGTCCAGCAAAGCTGCACATTGCCCCCCTCTCAGACATGGTGTGATGACCGCATGGTAAATGTATCATTAACCCTGTGGATCAATTATGTGGCACTTCACCTGGCCCCAGAAACCTGCCTGTCAGCTACAGCTAGGTAAACTTTCATCCTAGATTCAAACATGGCCCAGGGCATATAGCCTACTAGTTGACTTTGACTGTACATGCTATAGTTGATATCCATCCCTGCAAATACCATCTGGCTAGCCAGTGTCCCAGGTGATACATGGCAGGATGTTGAACTGCTGTACAGTGCCATGTAAATGTATATGGCAAAGCACATACATGCAAAACCTTCCATGAGCAAGTCTGCAGGGTCACAGGTCATGTCCATTAAGGCAGTGTAAGTCTTTATATGTGACATATACACAGCATCAAGGTCGACTGCATTAATGAGGACACATCCAGCCATGTGCTGATAGGTAAGAACACCAGTACAGGCAAACAGAAATGCCCACATCAAGACAGCATCCACATGGAGTATGAGCAATGTAATCAGGTGACACACACACACATATATGGTGATAATATCTAATCACCATTGAGTGGCTAATGTGTGTAACACAAACATGTCAGTGGTGTCAGTGTCATGTAGATTTGCAAAGACAACCATTTAATTGTAATAAATGTGATATACATGTATGTTCAGCTGTAGCTCTGTACGTCTCTGTGAGTTACTGTGACCTGTCTCCATCATTATGTCTTCCAGGTATGTTGTGTGCAAGGCTACCACCTTATACCTGCTTGGAGGATGAGGCCCTCATCCCATACCTACATGACAATTATGATGTCCTGTTCAGCCATGTGCCACAAGACGCACAGCAGTGGGATGCCCTGTGGGAGGAACTTTGCAGGAGGGTTAATGATGCGGGTGGCCACAAGCACACATACCAGCAGGTGCACAGACACTGTACAGACCTCACTAGATGAGCAAAACAGCATGCAAATGCAATCACCAGGGAACAAGGTGCAATAGGTGGTGGGCCACCAACCCAGCCCCCACTCACACGTACCGAGGAGCTACTGGCCAACCTGGGGACACCTGCAGAACAACATCCACAACCCTTAGCTGATATCGTGGAGGTGGGTGCCTCTCAACCACCGAGCCTGGAGTTGCCTGGTAAGTCACTACTGCACCTATAACAACTATATTCCATATAGTTACATGTGTCACTGTACAATATGTAATGCAACATCATATGCAAGGCATGTATACACACATGCCGCATACTATAGTATGCTGCTCTGTGTATGCACACATGTGTATACTCCATAGTATAGTCTATTGTACTGGTGTATGTGTTAACATGCGCATTGCACCCTGTAGCTATCATACAGGCGTGGATAATGATCATATTGCTGTGTTGCTCCTATTTAGGTACCTCTGGCATTCCGCTGCAAAAGCAGCCCATTGCAGGTGAGACTGTTATTATTTATCAGTCATGCTAATGCACAGATCTATCTGCCATGTGGCCATTTACCACATGTACTCATAATGTATGGTCCTGTCACAATACACAGGTCGGACCTGCAATCCATCACAATGGTTACCCATGTGCAATACTTGCAAACTATGTGAAACACCGACATGAAACCTCACAAACTGTCATTGCCAGATGTGTGGACAGCTGTGCATACAATAGTAGAGGTGTTGTTCACTGTAGGGACATGTACTACAGATCAGAACTACACATGTGGGGAATACAAACAGTACTACACAGTGAGCTGGAGTATGGCCAGCCCACAAGATTCATCGGTGTGGATCATACCCCTGCTATGAATGTCACACAATGTGATGTGCTATCTGACATGTCCATAACATCTAGTGGGCTGGCTGCAACACTGTCTAACTATCCTGAAAAACATATCCCATATAACAAACTTACCACCCTTTGTTTGCATAACCCTGTCGTCAGTGGAGCATATGACATCTATGGGTGTATGTCATATGGGACAACACAGACATGTGAAACAGATGCCCGTCACAATCATTTGGCCAACATATGTACACACATGGCCATGGAGGATGGCCAGAGACATGACGCAACACACACAGTAGACGTGATGTGCTTGTGTGTGCACCCTGTTGTACATTGGCTCCACATGGTCCAACTATGGCCTTTGTGTAATGGTTATATTGCAGATGTGAAACACTAGACATCCTACAGGCCTGTGCACATCTTGTGTAGGCGTGACATCAATCCACCACATAAGATGTGTTGAACATCTTGAGTGTGTCACGACATGACAGCAGTCACCTATACAGTATCCACATCAGCCCACAGATACAGTACAGTCTCCTTGCTGGTGTCGGACACCAATGCCATCCTTGCTCCTCATGTGTGTGTGTGTGTGTGTGTGTGTGTGTGTGTGTGGTACACAGATGTCATGTGGGACATGGTGTACCAACGAGTTTGCCATGTCTGGCCATAGTTGCCAGGCAGCAGTAATATGGTTGCTGATGTGCAGGGGTGTCATCTGTATACCCTTCAGTGACCTGTGTCACACATTCCACATCATGGTTTAGTGTGTATACACCTCAGTGATGTGGGTCACATTCCACACTATATATGTATTGTATCTGAACACAGTCATGGCTATGAACTGTGTCTGTAACTCACACTGTATAGCAATAGAGATGCCTCATGATTCCCTGCAATGGCCATGCACATCAGCTAAATGTGCTGTATATCTGTAGGGCAGACAGACAACACTGCATTGGGGCACCATTACCCCACTGTATATTTGGCAGGACACCATTGTGTTAAACATGTATGCATGTCATTGCACACATCAGCAGATCACATGTCATACTACATGTGATTGTCAAGGTCATATGCCACACATCAGGCAGGTGTACTGTTAACCTGTGCTGGTCTACATGGTGTAACACAGGGATGTATGCTAACTACTACTATGATTGTGTAATTTGCATGCCTTCTGCTATGACACATGCATGCTGTTGTGTGCAACCAAGGGATGTATGAAAACTACCACTATTATTGTCTGAGCTGCATGCCGTCTGCTGTATCACATGCATGTTGCATGCCTTCTGTCATATCACATGCATGTTGGGTGCCATAGCATGTCTGTGTGTGTGTGGCTGTGTGTGTGTGTGTCTGTGTGTGTCTGTGTCTATTGTATAGATTGTAGTGTACAGTTCTTGTCTGCCCCTCACAGGTGATGTAGGTGCGTTCCCCTCCTGCGGTCCATCTGATGTTAGTGTTCCCACAGACTCTGGCAGTGATGATGAACATATGCTTGAAGCACATACAGGGTTGTCAGGAGCTGAATCTGTGCCATTGGTTGCCATTCCACCTATATCCCCCTCATCCCCACACACAGTTCTCATGCCTACACATGTCCCATCACCAGTGGCCATAGAAGAAGGATATTTGGCATGTGGTAGCTTGGAACAGGAAAGTGTGGGGGCTATGGAAGGTGTGCCTGCACACCATGGTGTCAGCCAACTGACTTGTGATGCCCCACACAGGCACGTGGTCAGTGCTGCTCAAAGTAAGACCTCTGGCCAACATGCCCCTGCAAGACGCATGTTTCAGGCTGTAATGGAGGCACAGGCACATGCTGAACAGCACAACAGAGAAGATCAGAGGCTTCAGAGGGCTGGTGTCCGCTCTTTAAAGAATAACATCCAGGCAATGGTAAATGCTCAACAGCAGATTGCTGAAGCTTTGGATAGACGACTGGGTGACATGGTTGGAGTCCTTGACCATGGCATGACAATCCGCGAGCATGAGCTGTCTGTGTTGGAACATCTGGTAGAAGTGAGGCATCGGGCATGTGGACGTAGGCCTGCTACATCACCTATTTCAGGTCTACATGAACGAGCTACCTCACATGCCCACTCTCATAGTGGCAGCAGCAGCAGCAGTGCAGCTGGTGCTGTGCTGTCCACACCATGACACAGCAGACCACGTGCACATGGCCCTGGACGGTCCCAATAGGGACACGGTTCCAGTGGACATGTGTCATCAGACAGTACCCAATCTGCACTTCTGCCAGGTAGTGCCCATGCAACCCCTGGCAGGCACAGGTCACATGGCCATGGCCAGATACTGTGAACTGTAAAACCTGGCCTGTACAGTCTGCAGCTGTCAATAATATCCCTGTGTAGGACAGACACATGCCAGAACTGTGTGCATACATACACACACTGGAAACATATGTAGGGCACCGCAACACACACATGCATAACATCCACACATGCCCAATTAGATCAAAGGCCCTAACCCACACATATGATGTCATCCAATGGTGCAGCCTAGGCCTGTGGCAAACATTATCACCTTGAGCATATGATGATGTCTATGGCACATCCCTGTCATCCACACCATCGGTGCAGGGACATGCTCATATGGGCTGATGCACAGGGTGAACAGACTAGGAAGATAAGTGTAGATTACAATTGTTGTGTACTGCTGACAGGCAGCAGACATACCATGTAGTACAGGTGTACAATGCATTTCGTACTGTTAACAGTATGTGTCTTGTGTAACAAGAGTAACGTTGTTTCGCAAGAGATGGCTTGCACCTGTCACCCTTAGGCTTTCGAATACTGGCCAAGACTCTTGCTGCCCCCATAGTGCCTTTTTTAGGCATGGCTCAAAAGACAAACCCACCACTATAAATAGCACAAGTAACCAAAAACTGAGGGTAATGCTACTCAATGCCAGAAGTCTAAACCTCAAAATGCATGCAGTCGAGGCACTCCTCAGTATGGAGCACATTGACATCTGTGCAGTAACAGAAACCTGGTTTACGGCTCCTGAGAGCACCCCAGCACTACTAGGCTATAACTCATACCATACATTTCGGCCACAGAACCAGGACCGAAACATAAAATGCGGGGGTGTATCCATATTCATCAAGGATACCCACACCTCCAGGTTAGTGGCACAGCACAATGCATCAGAGATCATTCATATGCAACTAACAATAGGCAAAACTGCAATCCAAATTGTAGCTTGCTACAGATCACCCACCATGGCCCAGGACCCCCATTCCACATTTCTGGAGACACTGGGAAATATGAAAGTCCTACCAAACACCTTAATACTGGGTGATTTCAATTACCCAAACATAAACTGGGAGAACTACTCAAGTACTAACTCCCTTGCCCAATGCTTCCTAGAATTTATAAACTAGAATGCCCTGGATCAACTGGTCAACACCCCCACCAGAGGTAACAGCATATTGGACCTGGTCATCACAAACATGGGTGATCGGTGTTCCACACCGGAGGTCAACCCCTTGCTGGTTAGATCAGACCTTAGACTAATCACAATGGATATCCACATTCCGCCCCCGCCCCCAATCAAGGAAACCACCATGAAAAGCTTTTCAAAAGCAAACTTCACCTTACTTAAGACCGAGGTGGAAAGGTTCACAGCCCCCATGCTAAAGGACAGTGCTGTCCAAGCTGCTGAAACCTTTACAAAGGCACTCTATGAGCATCTGCAGGAATGCATGGATAGTGCTATCCCAAGTAAAACCAAGACTCACTCCTCCAAGAAAAGGAAACCAGTCTGGTGGACCCCTGCCATAAACAAGCTATACAACAGAAGGAGGAAACTAGTACAGAAAAGAGTAAATTCCCAAGAAGGAAAGACATCCCTGATCAGTATCAGCAAGAAACTATGATCCCTCATTAAATCATCCAAGGCTAGTTTCGAAAGAAAAATTGCCAATGATTCCAAAGATAACCGCAAAGCATTCTTTAGCTATGTCAAGAACCTAAGTGGAAACTCTCAGATCTGCTCTGAGTTAGTGCAGAATGGCACAAAATACACTGAACTGACTGATATTGCAAACATTCTGACAGACAGGTTTAGTGCAAACTTCACCCCCCCTCTCACCCCCTAAAGGGCCCATAAGCATACCAGAAGAATGTAGGGCCCCATCAATCACTGATGCACAGGTTAAAACAGCCCTACCCAAAGCCAAAAACACAGCTTCAATGGAACCGGACGTGGTCCCAGGTTGTGTCTTACAAGAGCTCCAAAATGAACTAACCCCTCACCTAAACACAATGTTCAAACTCAGCCTCTCTACAGGCATAGAGTGGTGCACAGCAACAGTTATCCCGCTCCACAAAGGTGGCACCACAACGGACCCTGGGAACTATTGCCCTATAAGCCTGACTGGCCTGGTCTGCAAGGCTATGGAACACATACCTAGACCTCACAAAGGCTTTCATCACCATTCCCCATTCTAGTGTTATAGACAAGCTCACCAGCTTGAACATAAACCCCTACATCATGAGATGGGTTACCAACTGACTCATGGATAGAACCCACATGGTGAGAGTTGCAGGCTCTATGTCTGACTCTAAACAGGTTAGAAGTGGGGTCTCCCAGGGCTCAGTCCTAGGACCCCTCCTGTTCGGTATATACTTCTCAGAGGTACAGGCAAACATAAAAGGACTATGGCTGACTAAGTTCACAGACGACTGCAAACTAGGGGCCATAATTGATTCTCCGGCTGATACAGACAGCCTTCAGATGGGTCTCACTGAGACGGATACCTGGTGTCAAAATCATGGCCTCAAGCTAAATGCCAAAAAGTGCATAGTCATCCCCTTTGGAAAAAAACAAAATACCCACGAACTACCACATAGGTGGTAGGCCCCTAAATACAGAAAATTTAATAAGGGATATGGGGACCCAAGTAGATAGTAATCTCTTCTTTGATAATCATATTGCCAAGGTGGTTAGAAAATCCTTCTATATGGCCCACCTTATCACAAAAGGGTTCACATCTAGAACAAAAGAGGTTATTGTGCCTCCCTGCTCATCACTCATTAGACCCATCATAGAATACAACACCCCATTTGGGATGTACCTTATAAGACACCTGCAACAGTTGGAAAGGCCACAAAAGTACCTCAACAATGCAGCCCAACTCAAGAAACTCCAGCTGTACTCAGTTGCATATCGCTTACTCAGAGGTGATCTCTGCCTGACATACAAGACCATGTCCAACCCAGAATTGATGGACATGCTCCACCTATAAAAAAAACAAATCCCAGAGTGCCACACGCTCTAGAGATATAAACCTCACCACAACGATAAATAGGACATGCTGGAGGGATAGATTCCTATCCCAGAGACTCCCCATGCTTTGGAACAGGATTCCAATATACATCAGACAGAGTCCCTCACTAACACTCTTCAAGAGAAACCTTGATGGGTGACTGGGAAACAGAAAATTTACCCAGGGGATCACTGCACTGGCTCTGCTGGACAGTGGTGCAGGGAACTGATGGTTCTGCTGGACAGAGGGACAGGGAACTAATCTAAGGGTGTGGCAAAAGCCAACACATTCTGGCTAGGCTTATAAATGTCCTTGGGCGGATAGCCTAGTACTTACCTATGAACCTATGAACCTATGAATTGCATGTTGCTCATGATGTTCTGCTTTCCTCCTTTGGGTCTAATTGCATGTGCCGATGGATGTCAGTGTTTGCAGTTAGTGTCCCATATGTAAATGTGGACTACTCACAGGTATGTATGAAAATACTAGCATGCACCTTGTAGCACAGGTATGTATGAAAATACCAGCATGCACCTTGTAGCTTCCACATCACAGTTAGAATGTCCCACGTTCCAAACATGTCTACTGATCCAAGAGCATGATAGCTGTGTATTAAGCTACTGTGGCTAGGGACGTGACACCCATACTGGGTGATATCACAGGTACAGTTACATGGAGTGGGGAGGTAAGAGAGCAGTCTAGCTGATGACAAGGGTAGAGGCCAGTGGGAAGTGTGATGCCTCATTGGGAAGCAGTAATACACGTTCCCATGACAGGATGCGAACACACAACTGCACCCACACACTCAGGTATTGACACACATGTATTCAGTGACACAATAACACACCCACACACTCGCAGATTCACCGACACATTAACACACACTCACACACACTAGTGTTGAGGTGAGGACCCCTGCCTATGTGCAAATCATCATTACAGTACTGTGCACCTACATGATGCGCCACAGAGAATACACATGTACAGGTAGTCAGCATGGCCTAAGATCGGGGACATCAACACAGATAGTAGATTGCATTGCCTGGATGGGGGGAGGGGTTTTATCAGTTCACTATGGTAACATACATCCTCACTCCAGGGACCAGACAGCCATACATACACACACACACACACACACACACACACACACACACACACACACACACACACACACACACACACACACACACTGTGGCATTCACTATTGAATACACCTATGTCACACACATACAGATACCTCACATGTGTGAGATACACACCCCTGTCTATGTCCTGCTTTCTACATTGCAGTCTGTATAAATGTCTACAACAGTGTACAGGAGAGTGAGTAACAATTGAGATGTATTCCCCACCATACGTGACATATATGGACACACACGCAACCACATGCCAGTACTGTGAATCAAACACCTGCCTATCTCATGATATGTATGACAGACTTACAGCAGTATTGCACATGTTACAAAGTGTACTGACACTTCCTTTGGCAACTGTGCTGATATATGCACACAGGAGGTCTTAACTGTTACAGGTGTCAAGTGATTTACCTTCGGTGTCACCCTGACTGCTGTCTATGTTGTGTGTGTTGCCCTTCAATTAACAAAACCATTGCTTAGCAGTTACACAGGTTATTGTAGGACCACTTGTGACACACCTGTGAGCTGTCCTCAGCAAACATCCATCTGCAAAGTTGCCCCACCACTTAGTTATGTCCACACATCTGTCCATACCTGAGGTACTTCTTTTCGTACTTTCAGCATATCACCATATACAGTTAGCAATGTTGAGGCTACATTGCAACTGCATGATGTACTAAGACACACATCACCTGCAAACATCAGCAACTGCACACACATGGTATCTGAACGCACACCACTACATGTACATGTGTGTAGGTCCTACAATCCTGTCATTTGGGAATGTTTGTAGGCATTGCAATTGGTGTACATGTGTAATGACATACATGACACATGGACTGTTGTATGATATGATAGGTGTAATGGGTGACCAGTACAGAGGGAATTTTACCTCTGTCAACATTGATATCACACCTTATGTACTGTTAGCATTCAGCAGCCATGGACCTACATTCCATGTGCTTGTGTGTAATGGCTGTAGCCACCTGTCTGCACAAAGGACAACAACAGCTATGCTATTTACATATATGTTGTATGTGTGTGGTATGTACATATCCAGGGCAGGTACACGTATGTCATATCCAAACATGAGTGTGTTTAATGGTGTACAGCAACAGTCATCTGTTAATGCTGTAAATAACCGAGGTCCCCTGGTATGTGTACAGCTCATTTGGTTACAGACAGTGGTATCATTGCATTCCATAATACATTATGCAATTGTGTCAGTACATGGGTACTCTGCACAGTTGATGTAGAGCTTGGTACAGTCCACTGGTCAAGGGTCACATGGTGGTGTACTATTATATGTCCTACCACATGTATGGATGTGTGTTGGTGGTCCGAGGGCATGGTGGTGTCTGAGGGTTACATCCTAGAATGCAGCTTTTGACACTGTGTCCTGCACCTGACTTATCTGTGATGCCTTTTGTGGGAGTACTGGTCAGTACATGTGAGTGGCCTTTATGTATGTGGGGACACCACCACCTGGAGCAGTCCGTACCTGTGTTATGGCCCACATGTCTGGTTCTGAGGTATATGGTGGTAGTGCTATTGTGCACTACAGAGCCTTCAGCCAGGTGTTCCTCACTGCACAGATGTCAGTACTCCCCATTGTTGGATCTACAGTGAGCAGCTGCTATTACAGATGCTACACATCTAGCACTGGTTAGCATAAGCATACAATGCAGTTGTCCTCTAGGTGTCAGGGTGTTATCCTGTGTTTAGGACATTTGCCTTGGAATGGCATTATATGGGTGAATGTGATTTAGGTATTATCCCCACTCTCTTGAATCATGGATCCATGTGATATGTGACAAAGACCTTTCTACTTTCAGTCATGTCATCCTAGAATCACAAACACTGGACAACCTCATAATTACAGCAGGACATTGGCTCATTGTGTTGGTCAAGCAGTTGCCACTCCTTGCAAGACATCACTGTGAGTGGTAGTATTGTGCTTGGTATAGAATGGTACATCTAAGGTGATGGACAGCAGCAGACATTGTGTATAAGACTGGTGTCAGATATATGTAGTGCAGCATTCCTGCTAAGAATGACAACTACTAACACCAGAGTCCATTATAATGTGTTCTTTACGTCTAACTGTAATAGCATGGCCACTGTGGCCTTCCGTGTTTAGAATCAGAGTGCATCCCAGACAGCCCTGTGCTACTAAGTGTATGAGCATGCCCAGTATAACCTTGTATAGATGGACACATAGTGCATTCCGAACAGCCCTGTGCTACTAAATGTGTGAGCATGCCCAGTGACACCTTGTGTCGGTTATGTGCATCTATATGTATGGGCATGGCCATTGTAACCCTGTATAGTGATAGTAGTCATCCATTCCACTGATAGGCATAATCCAGGTCAGAAAGGATTCCTACTTTAAACACACAGGTTCACAGGTATGTACATCTTAACTGCCAGCATCCCTGTTGATGTCCGCATTCTTAGAAGGTCATAATGACAGCCTTGAAATGTGTAGTCTGTGTGGCGCGACTTGTAACTATGTAGTATTATAATAGTAATCTGTAGATAGGCAGGTGTTCTGTTCCCACCATTGGCGTGTGTTGTGTGTGTGTGTGTGTGTGTGTGTGTGTGTGTGTGTGTGTGTGTGTGTGTGTGTGTGTGTGTGTGTGTGTGTATGTATGTATGTGTTTGTCCCATCTGCCTGAAGACTGAATAATGCTTTTAGACTGCTCACACTCCATACAATTCCTATACCCACCTTTGGCAAGGCTGATGATGTCACTCACCTAGAAATACACCTTTGTGAGTGCTGTGACCCAGTAATCTCAGTAGCGCATTCTGTAACTGCGTAATGCTGTAGTGTGATAAAGTAGCTAGGTCGGTGTTCTAATCCCAGACTTGCCAAGTGTGTGTGTGTGTGTGTGTGTGTGTGTGTGTGTCCGTCTGCCTGAGGACTGAATAATGCTTTTAGACTGCTCACACTCTATACAATTCCTATACCCACCTTTGGCAAGGTTGATGATGTCACCCACCTAGAAATACACCTCTGGGAGTGCTGTGACCCAGTAATCTCAGTAGCGTGTTCTGTAACTGCGTAATGCTGTAGTGTGATAAAGTAGGTTGGTGTTCTAATCCCAGACTTGCCAACTGTGTGTGTGTGTGTGTGTGTGTGTGTGTGTGTGTGTGTGTGTGTGTGTGTGTGTGTGTGTGTGTGTGTGTGTGTGTGTGTGTGTCTGCCCACATGAGACAAGTACAGTGCTTTGTAGAGTATGCACTCTCTGTACAAATCACATGACCACCTTTGTCAATCCTGCTGCTGTCACCCACCTAGGTATACATCTGTAGGTGTGCTGTAACCCATTATTCATCCTAGTACATGCCCTAAAAGCATATTGCTGCAGTGTGATATGGTAGGTGGGGGTTCATATACAGGACATGGCAAGTGTGTGTGTTTGGCTGTCAGAGCCTGTGTAGAGGTGGCTGTGAGTGTCTAACCACTGGACATGTTGGGGAGCGGATTTTGTAGTTTTCCTATATGGTGTCCATCTTATGACACATTGGCCACCTCACGAGGAGTACAGCTGTCAGTCAGCCACAGGACTGTGTTGGCAAGCCATACCCCTACATCTGGCAAAAGGCCTGGTGAACAAAGTATGCAATCCTACTAGTACCCGGTATATGTCCTGCACCCATGTGGCATGCACAAACAGACTTGCCTAGGATATCCCGCTATGTTGCTAGTACCATGCACATTGATGACTGATAGTAGGCATGGTGTGAATGCAGTGGGCTGCAGAGGACATGGAACCCTGTACAGTGGTACAATAGGCACATATTTGCGGACATTGTGCCGTCACTATGTTCCCCACTGGATGCCTGCAGCATACATGGTGCCATCAAATGTGATCCACAAAGGCCATATAATGCTGTACACATTTGCCCTGTATGGACCAATGCCACTGACACCAGGGAATACCTGTATCATACTATCAATGTAGGTGCAGGGTCGACCTGCTCACTATAAGCAGGTTTCGCCACACCAGGCCATTATTGGCATATCGGGGGATAACAGTCTGTGTACACAACATGTGCCTGCCAAAACAGGTACACCTGTACATATCACTATACAGTATTGTGGCACATGCACATCCCAGGCAATGTCCATGTGAAGGACTATCAAACACAGACATGGCATGCATTGCAAAGCTATGGCCATACACATTGGTAACCAGGATGTCAGGGCAGATCATGCAGTACCCATCTGTTCGGGACATTGCAGACACAACACCCCTGTACCGCACTGCACACCATTGTTGGGTGACGTGATTCCAATGATTAACCTTCATCCAGCCTTGTACAGCCATCTCGCACAGCCAACCACTACGCACCCATGAAGCAATGCATACATTCATGTCAGTACTGGCACCTTGTATCTGCGTGTGGGTTATGATGCTCCCAACCACAGTCACTCCCAGTATAACCCTCGTTGACATACCAACAGATGTCAAACACTTTCATGTAACCTAGCCCATAGAACCTCCAGATATCCCCTGTGGTGCATGTAGTCCTGTGCATTACTGCAGTGTGGCAAACTAAGTAGTTAGGTTGTGTATGTAAGAGTGTCAATGCGAGTCCATTAGAGAGTGTGGTTGTGGTGACATGGGCATCCATTCATGTGGACAGCCATGTGTGCCACACCTAATGTATGTCTACTCTATCTCTGTTGCAGATGTCTCTCACCTGCACACATATATGTTCCTATAACACAGCAACATGCCGGCTTTGTGGCACATGTAGTTAAGTCATGCACATGTAATAGTAATGACTAGTCAGTCAGGGGGTTGACCCCTGTACTGTTAGGTGTGTGGCAGACAATGCTTAGGGTTAAGTCTCCAAGCCCTTCTCTGGTGTACTTTGCCTGTCCCACCCACACATTCTCTGGTGGATGTGGAGGTGTACACCTGCTCAGCAGCAGCATGTGTATTGTAAGTGATGAACATGATCAGGTGATGGCCTCTGCACATATTGCAGTCCTCCTCTAGCTGATTGCATGTGGAACAGCTGTGATGGTGTTCCCATAGCCAGTCACATGATAAACACAGTACACCATCTAGGGAAAACATGTTGGCATTTGGCCATGACAGTCACTGTGAGTGGTACCTGGATGTGGTGTTCTGAAACGGCATCACAGATGATATCTGGATGTACCTCAAACTTCATTCACAGTGGGAAATAGCCTAAAGACAGGAGGGTGATGTGCCACACATGAATATAGCATGTAAGTGTAGCTATGCTGCATTGAGACTACTGCCTGTTTAACATGTTGTGTGTGGTAATGGCTATTCTGCATGTTTTAATACAGACATGACAGTACTCTGTTCATGAGGGACCCCCATCTTTAGGGCCATCTGTGAACTGGTCAGCGTGTGGAACCATTTGTTTCCTGTGTTACACACTGAAAACACATCTGTGCACAGCAGGAATATAGTGTGAGGATTGCAGACAGTACATGATGATAGGGATGTGTTACTGCCATTGCATCTCTGACTGGACATATGTCACATGAAACAGTGGTTTGACAGACACTGTCTGGGGTTCCCAGTGACAAGCCAATAATGGGTAACTGTTCATAGCTGCAGTCACATGTCTACTACACATTGTACAGATGGCATGCAGTATATATGCATGTGTTGTGCTACCTCTGAAAATGTATACCATCTGTTGTGTTGGGTTGATGGTGATATCTATGCATACTGTTGTAGGTAATCCTGTATGCTGTTATCTATCACTAAGCCATATGTGGGTTTAAACTGCAACACCATAGGATGAATGGGTTGGGATGTCCCGGCAGAACCTCCTGTCCCACTTCAGCTGATCATGGCACTGGGCACCAGCACATCTGGGGCCTAGCCTTGGACATCAACCTCTGTCGGCTCTGCACCACCTTCTGGAGGTACCACCACTGAAAATGGGGCATGTCCCTTCTGGGAGCAGGACCAGACAGGTACATGTCTGCTGTCGTGCGGTCCCAGACGTGTTGCGTTGGGGGCTCACTAAGGGTTTCTGAAACCAGATACTCAAGCTCAAGGGCAGAGTGTCACATTTACAGGGTGATGCTGCCCCTCCTGGACAGCCCCAGCACTGCCTCCTTTGCAGCTGTTTAGGTGCAGTGGCAGCTGCCCATGGCTGGGGACCTCTGTCCCACTGTTCCCATGGGCTTGTGAATGCCGAACACCCATCTCCGTCCGAGGTGTATCCCCCCACATGTGTCATATACCAACCCTGTATGCTGTCTTGTCTGTGATCCTACCCTACCTATCCTCCACAGCCATACCTAATCTCCTTCCCCCACATCCGACCCTCACCCTATGGAAATATAAGGCCAATCGGCTCCTAGGACAACATTTGCCCTATACATAGCTGTCCATTTCACACACATGCCCACTGGACACATGTAAACATTGTAATATGCATCACAACATACTCCTGTTATCCTCACACCTGTCCCTCAGGCACACGATCCTGTTATGCACATCACTCCTAAATGGTCCAGGTACACGTGATGAGGATGACCCCATTGTACATACAACACTACCAGTTCCTCTATGGTTACCCCATTTACCTTTATCACGATGATGATGTTGCACACAGCATCTTGCAAGAGTACTGTTCACACATAATGATTGGACAGGTACTGTTGTGTTAATGTACATTACATGCACAGAGTGATGTATATGGCCAGTGTACACCTGTGTGTGTGTATGAATGACACGTGTCTGTCTGAGGGACTCTTGAGATTACATAGAACAACACCACTACATAATACAGTCGTCACTGGTGTTTTCCATTTCATTCATTTATAATGCTTTGTTGCCACATGGTATGTTCCTGATATATCTCTATATATGTATGTACCTATATGCTGGACATAAACACTCCCATATACATCTACATGATGGGATACATTCCTATACTGTTGAATGACTGCGCTGTATCATATGTTTGTGGTACTGTCCGTTGTCTGTATATCTGCTATGGCGTATTGGTAAATCATATTAGCTGTGTGTGCAGGGTCCTGGTTCCGAGACTTGCAGAGGACGCTTATTTGGTTGCAGGGCAGAACAAGGCCATTGGATACAGAGGGAGTAAGGCACATTAAAGCAGTTATGAGTGGGTGTGAGTGGGTTTGTGCTGTGTTAAGCAATGCTAACCTCTGGTTACTGCTTCTTACCCTCGGTTAGCCTCTACATTGCTTTACCAGTGCAATACTCGCATACTGGTAGCCAAACAGGATTACACCCGCTCGCTCCCACACTTGCAAAGGCACCGACATTGGTGCTTGCATCTGACACTCACTCCCCTGGGTGGGAGCGAGGCCCACAGTATTACCTTGTGATGCCTATTACATCGGATTACATGCCTACAGTATCCGGAATGGCTGCCCATTATGCGATGGCATGCCGTTCAACTGTACAGAATCAGCGGCCTGTCCAGTAATTTATTCATATTATTTGTGTGTTCCTCTTACAATCTGCTCCCATCTGGCTGATACATGGGAAACGAGACTCTTCAATACAGACAAGTAATTGGGTTTTGGGACCCACATCCATCGGCTGAGTCATGCTACCGCATACCTATTATAGGGTTGCCACCTTTTCAATTGCCCAAGGTGGGACTTTTATGTAGAAATGTCAGGTTTTGCAGGGCATAATATACCCACAGCCAGTACAAAGGAAAGAACTTCACTGTTTTGCCTAAATAAAAGCTTATTCTTGTAGCATTATAGTTGCTTATTCTGTTTCTTATAACATTTAGGTGTTTCAGATACAAAATAATTGTTTTATGCAACTACTACAGACAATATAGGAAATCTTTGTCCTAAAATCTCAGGACATTTGCCATATTTTCAATTATTTTGCAGGACACAACTGTGCAAAGGGGACTGTCCCTCTACAAAGGTGCACAGGTGGTAACCCTAACCTATTATTCTATCATCTTTCTAAAGTAGTCAGCGGAATATGCGCTTTCTGTCACTATCAGACCTCTCATACGAATGGGGAAGAATGAACACTGAATCAGGGACACTGCATAACAACATCAGAGACACATTTAGAAGTTTGGTACTATTAACCTGACACATTGACAGACCCAGAGCATATGTATTCATACACATTGTCTGAGGTACATGCTGTGTATGACTCTTACATGTTGTCGTTATTCATTACATGTATTTCACCACCTTTCCTTCTAATATCACTAGTTCTAGGAGGCTTTAGGTGGGACAGAGCTAGATTCTGAGTCGTAATCACAGACATCCCTGGTAATCGGGGACAGTTCAATCGTATGGTCCCTATGTGTTCCCCCAATGGTTTACGGACTATCCAGTGGATGTGCTGTTAGGGTTTGGGAGGTATGGGTATCTGCTATGCATACATCGGAATATTACTTACATCCACGGGGCGGTCCTAATACTGCTCTGCCAGCCAACACCTGCATGCCTAGGCCCATAATCGCATACCCATAGTTCCCCTACCTGCCACTCCTCTACAGCACTCATCCTTACTGTGGGTGCAGGTGGGGTATAAACACACCACTACACATTGCCCACTCTCCCCGTGTCGGGAAACATGTCATACGTTGTGTCGACCCATGTGTTATCAAGTTTGCACAACCTACTGGTCCGTGTACATCTACAGCCTGGTCGGAGAAATCATTACAGGGCCTGGCTCCGATCATTCATTTTTGGTGTCCCACAAGGGACATCAATGTCTATGTTTCAAGTGTAGACCTTGCAGATCTCTCCCACTGGTAGTTTCCTGCCGGTGGTCTGGGAAGCAGTGGTGTATTTACCTTTATTGTTTGTCTGTATGTCTCACCGGCCTAGCTGGGAGGGGGGGGGTGATGCTACGTGTTACACGTTTGTTTATTGGATCTCCCACCAACATATGCCCAGCCTGTGAACATATGTTAACCGTAACTGCTGCATCATATCCTAGCTATATACATGTATATATTTACTGTAACATATATATATATATATATATATATATATATATATATATATATATATATATATATATATATATATATATTTATGTTAATATATACAGATATATCTGCATATGTATGTATGCATACATGTATATTCATATCTTGCTGTATATATATATATATATATATATATATATATATATATATATATATATATACACATATAGATATAAAATCTAATGACATATGGGTCTATGGTTGTCTGCATATGTACATTTTCATATGTGGGTATGTATCTGTATTCTTTCTCTGTATGTATACATTCGTACTATGGCGAGGGAGAAGCATATCTGTATCTCGCTATGGAAAGATATACACACACATAGCTCTACATATATACATCTACATCTGGTTATTCTGTTCCTTGCCATATAGATTACACTTTGCTTTAGTGGGTCTTGCAGTGGGTGAGGCTGCTCGTTGGGTGATGCCTCTGCCCAATGAACACATTCGCTTGCATCCCTAGGGCTGTCCATATTGGCCAACATAAGCCAACACTTGCACACCTAGACCTATAAGTAGCTACCCATAGTTCCCCCACCCTCACCTCCTCGACAGCACCCAACCTTACTCTGGGTCCTGGTCTGTTCTGGACACACCACTACATGCTGTCCACTCTCCACTTCACGGGACCCATTTCATAAAATTGTCTCGGCCATGGGTCATCTGGGTTATCCACCCTTGTATTCCGAGTCTGTATACACCGTGGACAAGATGGACGATCTATCACATTTGTATTGTTTTGCCAATTTTTGAGGTGTCCCGCAAGGGACGCTCCAGTATGTGTTCCATGATTAGAATCCATGGGTGTACTGTGCCCCCCCCCGGTTGTATCCTGCCTGTGGTCTAGGGAGCAGTGGACACTTTACACTGATTGTGTGTATAGTTCCCGTGTCCGGCTGTAGGGGGGGGGTGGAAGGGCATACTGTGTGTCATGTGTCTTGCTTGGTCTCCTCACTTCCATTGCCATAGCCTGTGAACATATGTCATTCCTGTGTGCTTTTTCCTATCATAGCTGTATATCTCTATATATCTACGCACACACACACACACACACACACACACACACACACACACACATATATATATATACATATATATATATATGTATTTATGTATTTATAAATGTATGTATATGTGTGTGTGTATATATATATATATATATATATATATATATATATATATATATATATATATACATATATATATATATATATATATATATATATATATATATATATATATATATATATATATATATATATATATATATATATATATATATATATATATATATATATATTTAAATATATGTGGGGATGCACAAGCCAGTGCATTTTTTTGTGCCGGTTCCAAGCCCGGGTAAATGGGGAGGGTTGCGTCAGGAAGGGCATCCGGCGTAAAACCTCTGCCAAATTACTGATGTGGAGAACATTTCATATTTCCATACCGGATCGGTCGAGACCCCGGTTAACAACGACCGC
Source organism: Protopterus annectens (assembly GCF_019279795.1). NCBI lineage: Eukaryota > Metazoa > Chordata > Ceratodontiformes > Protopteridae > Protopterus > Protopterus annectens. The sequence goes on along the minus strand of NC_056745.1, from coordinate 1,452,009,090 downwards.
CACCAGTACTGTTAGCCAACAGGGTGCTGGCAGAAATTGGGCTACTGTTGGCCGAAGAAGAAGAGGAGGGGGAAGGCATGCCTGAAGGCAGGAAGAGAGGAGGAAGGTTAGAAGTGTAGTACTGAGGGTAGGAACTTTGAATGTTGGCAGTATGACTGGTATAGGGAGAGAGCTAGCTGATATGATGGAGAGAAGGAAGGTTGATATATTGTGCGTGCAAGAGACCAGATGGAAGGGAAGTAAGGCCAAGTGTATAGGAGGCAGGTTCAAATTGTTCTATCATGGTGTGGATGGCAGAAGAAATGGGGTAGGGGTTATTCTAACGGAACATTATGCCAAGAGTGTTTTGGTGGTGAAGAGAGTGTCTAATAGAGTGATGTTTATGAAGCTTGAAATTGATGGTGTAATGATGAATGTTGTTAGTGGATATACTCCACAAGTTGGGTGTGCAATGGATGAGAAAGAAAAATTTTGGAGCGAGTTGGATGAAGTGGTGGTGAGTGTACCCAAGGGTGAGAAACTAGTGATTGGAGTGGACTTTAGTGGGCATGTTGGTGAAGTGAACAGAGGGGAAGTGATGGGTAGGTACGGTGTTAAGGAGAGGAATGTAGAAGGTCAGATGATTGTGGATTTTGTGAAAAGGATGGACATGGCTGTGGTGAATACGTATTTTAAGAAGAGGAAGGAGCATAGGGTGACGTACAAGAGTGGAGGAAGATGCACACAGGTGGATTTTATACTATGTAGGAGGCCCAGCCTGAAGGAGATTGGAGACTGTAAAGTGGTGACTGGGGAAAGTGTAGTTAAGCAGCATAGAATTGTGGTCTGTAGGATGACGTTGGTGATCAAGAAGAGGAGGAGGAGTGTGAAAGCAGTGCCAAGGATTAAATGGTGGAAGTTAAAAAAGGGTGATTGTGAGGTGGTGTTCAGGGAAGAGTTAAGACAGGCACTGTGAGGCAATGAAGAGTTACCGAATATCTGGGTAACCACAGCAGAGCTATTAAGGGAGACTGCTAGGAAGGTGCTTGGTGTGACATCTGGACAGAGGAAGGAGGACAAGGAGACATGGTGGTGGAATGAGGAAGTACAGGAGAGTATACAGAGGAAGAGGCTGGCAAAGAAGAAGTGGGATTGTCAAAGAGATGAAGAAAATAGACATGAGTATAAGGAGATGAGGCGCATGGCAAAGAGAGAGGTGGCGAAGGCTAAGGATAAAGCATATGGAGAGTTGTATGAGAGATTGGACACTAAAGAGGGAGAAAAGGACCTGTACTGATTGGCTAGACAGAGGGACAGAGCTGGGAAAGATGTGCAGCAGGTAAGGGTGATAAAGGACAGTGAGGGAAACGTACTCACAAATGAGGAGAGTGTGTTGAGTAGATGGAAAGAGTACTTTGAATGGCTAATGAATGAAGAGAATGAGAGACAGAGAAGGTTGGATGATGTGGGGATAGTTAATCAGGAAGTGAAGCAGATTAGCAAGGAAGAATAAGGACAGCTATGAAGAGGATGTAGAATTGAAAGGCTGTTGGCCCAGATGACATACTAGTGGAAGCATGGAGGTGCTTAGGAGAAATGGCAGAGGAATTTTTAACCAGATTGTTTAATGAAATTTTGGAAAGTCAGAGGATGCCTGAGGAGTGGAGAAAAAGTGTTTTGGTACCTATTTTTAAGAATAAGGGAGATGTGCAGAGCTACAGTAACTACAGAGGGATAACATTGATCAGTCACAGCTTGAAGTTATGGGAAAGAGTAGTGGAAGCTAGGTTAAGAAGGGAGGTGATGATTAGTGATCAGCAGTATGGTTTCATGCCAGGAAAGAGCGCTACAGATGCAATATTTGTCTGAGAGTGTTGTTGGAGAAATACAGAGAAGGCCAGAAGGAGTTGCATTGTGTATTTGTGGACTTAGAGAAAGCATATGACAGGGTGCCTAGAGAGGAATTGTGGTATTGTTTGAGGAAGTCGGGAGTGGCAGAGAAGTATGTAAGAGTGGTACAGGATATGTACAAGGGTAGTGTGACATTGGTGAGGACTGCGGTGGGAGTGACAGATACGTTTAAGGTGGAGGTGGGATTATATCAAGGATCAGCTCTGAGCCCTTTCTTATTTGCACTTGTGATGGACAGGTTGACAGATGAGATTAGACAGGAGGCCCCGTGGACAATGATGTTTGCAGATGACATTGTGATATGTAGTGAAAGTAGGGACCAGGTGGAGGAGACCCTGGAGAGGTGGAGATATGCTTTAGAGAGGAGAGGAATGAAGGTCAGCAGGGCTAAAACAGAATATATGTGTGTAAATGAGAGGGAGGGTAGAGGAATGGTGAGGTTACAGGGAGTAGAGATGGTAAAGGTGGATGAGTTTAAGTACTTAGGATCAACAGTTCAGAGTAATGGTGAGTGTGGAAGAGAGTTGAAGAAGAGAGTACAGGCAGGGTGGAATGGGTGGAGAAAAGTGTCAGGAGTGATTTGTGACAGACGGGTACCAGTAAGAGTGAAAGGAAAGGTCTACAAGAGAGTAGTGAGACCAGCTATGTTATATGGGTTGGAGACGGTGACATTGACGAAAAGGCAGGAGTTTGAGCTGGATGTGGCAGAGTTAAAGATGTTAAGATTTGCACTGGGTGTGACTAGGATGGACAGGATTAGGAATCAGTATATTAGAGGGTCAGCTCAGGTTGGACAGTTTGGAGACAAAGCAAGAGAGGTGAGATTGCGTTGGTTTGGATATGTGCTGAGGAGGAATGCTGGGTATATTGGGAAAAGGATGTTAAGAATGGAGCTGCCAGGTAAGAGGAAAAGAGGAAGGCCTAAGATAAGGTTTATGGATGTGGTGAGAGAGGACATGCAGGTGGATGGTGTGAAGGAGCATGATGCAGAGTACAGGAAGAAATGGAAACAGATGATCTGCTGTGGCGACCCCTAACGGGAACAGCTGAAAGAAGATGATGATGAGGTCTATATACATATATGTATATATATTCATATATATATATATATATATATATATATATATATATATATATATATATATATATATATATATATATATATATATATATATATATATATATATATATATATATATATCTGTAAACCAATGCATTCCCCATGCATATGCACTTACACATGCATAATGGTGTTTATATGCTTCACCTGCATACTAGTGCCTTATTCATTATGACACCGACACTTCACTCCAGTTATCTTATAATCGGTATTTAGCACATTATACAGAGGACAGATGTCGCAATATGTTCATGTACAGATTACCGATGATAATTGGAATGTAATACAGTGTGATTCAGTACAAGAATGTCTGTTCATTAGGGGGTTGCTCTAATGAATGCACTATTGCTGTGCCGCTCCATATGCATATATACCCATATACCCATGGCTCCTGGTTCCCCAAACACACCCCAATGCCTTCCTAACACTGCTGTCACCCATTCTCCTGTCAGATTCATGGTGTATCGACACCATTACACACTGGCAACACCCTACTCCTATAGAGCCATCCCATCGGTTTACTCACTCCATGTATCCTCCGACCTCCCATACATTTAGTCCACGAACATTGGTGACATGAGCAACCAAAGGAATATTATTTGCAATTATTGGGCTGCCCCACATGGGACATGCAAGTGTTTATGGCAAGAGTAGACTCTATACTTCATTACATCCTTACTCCCGTTAACATGACGCTACAATTCATTAATATGTATGACTATGCAGTATCGCACACGTTAGACATGGGAGCCTAATTATGCATGTGTTTGGCATATTTCTTTTACAATTAGACCGGTTTAGTACTTGGTGTTGCCATAGCGGGCAGATCACAGGAATGATTTTATGTGTGGGGAAGCACTCACATTTGATTATCGTCAGCACAGCATTGACTTAGGACATTGTACACACCTCTGCATTGTAGCAGTTTCATCCTGTCCCTCTCCTGCACACCCTATTATTCCATCTACTGTAGATGTTTGTATGTCCACATTCCTATTATTTATGTCAACAAATGGAATGCATGTGTTACAGAGAATGTACTTCTACATATTGATGTCTGCATGTGTGTATGCATATATACCTATTACGAACTCGCTGACCTCCATGGGGCGGTCCATTTAGAACCGGGCCATCCAACCCTGGCACGCCTGGATCCATAATTTCATACCCATAGTTTCTCCACCCCACCCATGTTCAACTTACACGCGTAACTTCCATTATGCACTTGTTATCGTAGCCATGACACACCTCCAAACATTGCTCTCTCCAGAGCGTTAGAGGGACTACGCATATGTTGTCCCACCATATGTATTCTCAGGCTCTCCCACCATTTAGTCTTTGAATATACCAGCCCTTGCTTATGTAATGGTAGGAGGGCTAAATGCTCTTAATTTTTGGATAGTCCCAGCAGGGACTACCCTCTGTCTGTGTGTAAAGTAAACTTAGCAATTCAACTATGTTACTCTCACTGGTAATATCCTGCCTGTGGTGTGTGTAGCAGTGCTTTTCTCACTCCTGGCCAGCGTGATATGACATACGCTGACAGCACTCTATGATACTGTAGTTGCTGTTGTGTTACTCTCACTGGTAACATCCTGCCTGTGGTGTGTGTAGCAGTGCTTTTCTCACTCTTGGCCAGTGTGACATGGCATATGCTGACAGCACTCTATGATACTGTAGTTGCTGTTGTGTTACTCTCACTGGTAACATCCTGCCTGTGGTGTGTATAGCAGTGCTTTTCTCACTCTTGGCCAGCATGATATGACATACGCTGACAGCACTCTATGATACTGTAGCTGCTGTTGATTCCCTTCTCATCCCTTGTCTATGCTTTATTGTTATGACGTTATTTGTGCTTACGTGTGCCTTATTCATTATGACAGTACTCCTTTGATTGAAATTATCTGGTTAAAAGTCCCTTGCGATACTCAAGTTCACTTTTACATATTATTATGTCAGTTTTACAGCAGGACGACATTCATTCCACACGGAAAATTATATCTGCTATAGTCGAACTTGAACCGTGAATGCCTGTTCATTAAGCGGATGCTCTAACCACTACACTATTCGTATGCTGCTTCATTTAAATGTATACCCATAGTTCATAGTTATCCGTACACATGCTTCAACACGTCACTGACACAGCAGGCATCCATTCTCCAGTTAGGAAAACCGCACCTCTACACATGCACCATTCCTACTGCTCTGGGCCCGTCCCACATGTTGACTCACTCCAAGTAGATTCTGACTTCACAAGGCTATAGTCCTGGCACATGTCATTTATATGATGGTCAGGGTGTTCATATGGTTTTTGGCTTGTCTGACTGGGGACTGGGGACTGGGGACTGGGGACTGGGGACTGGGGACTGGGGACTGGGGACTGGGGACTGGGACTGGGACTGGGACTGGGACTGCGACTGCGACTGCGACTGCGACTGAGACTGCTCTGCACCCATTTGAAGGTCAGACTTGCCATGTGGACAGGCTTAGTTCCACTGTTAGCATCCTACCTGTGGTTGGAGATGCAGGGGGTTTCCTCAACTCTGGCCAGCTTGGTATGTCAGCACTAGATAATACGGATGTTCTGCTGCTGTTTTCCTTTGCATTCATTATGAATGCTTTCTTGTGCCCATGTTCGTTCTGTATATGTATATATATATATATATATATATATATATATATATATATATATATATATATATGTGTGTGTGTATACGTATGCATGCATATACATTGACATGATTAATTACTTTGATCATACTATTGAATGACTGTGCTGTCTGCTATGTTTGTGATAACATCAGAGTTAGGTATAACTGCCGTGGCTTAGTGGTAAATCACATTGATTATGATGTGAAGGGTCCTGGCGTCGAGCCTGGCCGAGGCGGTTTATTGTGTTGCTGGGCAGAACAAGGGCCATTGGACAAAGGGTGAGTGCAACACTTAACGGCAGCAGTTTTCCGTTTAACCGCTGTTTCCCATCACGCAAACACCTTCTGCATTCTTACTGTGATACGTCACCCCAGTTCACATTTCAATGGTATCATATCATTATACAGCACAAAAGTAGCAAGATATGCTCATATACGGATTATGCATCCTAAATGGTGTGTGCTGCAGTCGAACCGGCAACGTCTGCTTGATAGGCAGATGCTCTAACCACTACACTATCGCTGTGCTGCCTCATTTGCATGTATACCCATGGTTCATAGTTACCAGAACAAGCACAGCAAAACAACAGTAGCACAGCAGTCATCCATTCTCTGGTCGGAAATAAACCACACCACTACACATGCGCCACTCCCTACTGCTCTGGTCATGTCCCGTATGTTGGCTCACTCCAAGTATATTCAGACATCCCAAGCTTATAGTCCTGGGACATACATTCATATAATGGTCAGGGTGTTCAATTAGTCTTCCAGTTTGGCTTGTCTGAATGGTGACTGGGAATGCCCTGTTTGAAAGTCAGACTTAGCAAGTGCACGCAGTTAGTTCTACTGTTAGCATCCTACCTGTGTTGGGGATTCAGGATGTTTGCTCACCTCTGGGCAGCATGATATGACAGCATTAAATACGATGGGAAGTTCTGCTGCTGTTTCCCTTCACATTTGTTATGACTGCTTTATTGTGTCCATGTTCATTCTTATATCAATATATATTTGTCTGTACATTCACATGCATATACACCTGCATGCATTTTACATTTCCCATACTGTTGAATGACCGCCAGTTACTGTCGTGCCTACCCGCTTATGTCTGCTTTGAGGTGTCATAATCACCCTATTTCTGACTGCCATTATTGTGGGCATCATTTAAAATTAACAGCCTTTGCATGACTTGGACCCGGGAACAGGAACAGCATAGTCACTGGTTCTACCACTAAACCATCCATGATACATTCTTTATGGATGGTAATTAGGATATATGACTTTACTACAGGCAATCCACAGTACTGGCAACATATGTGACAGTCGGTTGGTGTACATATGTATAGTACATGTTACTGTTCATATGTTTCTGAGATGCATATATATACATTTGCAAGTATACATATTTATGAATAGGACACATACTTGGCAAGTACTTATATGCATCTATTCGTGATGTGTAGCTATGCGAATGTTAAGTATGTACATTTATAGATATATGATTACATATCTGGAGTTATACATGGCCATGTATATGAACAACCGCATACAGGAGGTACCTGTACCGTTTGTATACAGGGGTTGTGTGCATCATTATGACGAGGAACATGGACAGGGTATACAATTTGTGGACATGTACTATTTGGAAGATGGCTATGGGAAAGCTTCATGGGAACATGTGAAAGGTATATATTCCTGATAATGCACGTGGGGAGACGTGCATCATGGTCAGGTGTTTAATCCCAGGTAATAGGTCCTGCAGGACCGGGTGGAGGCTGAGCAGGGTTGTGGTCAGACACTGCTAATCTGACTTGTGCCTGGTAGGGTTGCCACCTTTTCAAATGCCCAAAGTCAGACATGTTTTGTACAAACATCAGATTTTGCAAGGCAAAACATACCCACAGCCAGTACATAGGACAGAACTTCACTGTTTTGCCTGTATAAATGCTTATTCTTGTAGCATTTTAGTTGCTTATTCTGTTTATTATAACATTTACGTGTTTCAGAAACAGAATAACTGTTTTATGCAACTATTACATTAAATATAGGAAATATGTTTGTCCTGATATCTCAGGATATTTGCCATTTTCTCAATTTTATGCAGGACACAACTGGCCAAAGAGGAAATGTCCCTCGCAAAGTGCGACAGGTGGTAGCCCTATTGCCCAGATGTCAACGGGGGTGGACATCGTGTTATACCACAAAGTTTAATCTTGAGAACAGGCACTTATCCCATGAGGGATGTCCAAAATTGTAAGCGATGGACCCCATTCAGCTGGCTATTCGAAAATGTGTTAGGGTTATGCATGCATGAGATACCTAGTTTGCAAGCCTGAGATTGCCTAGGGTGTGACTGCCTACTAGATGTGGGTAGGGGGCACTATGTGCAGATATGGCTGCGCCAAGCTAGCAGCCCGAGTATGGGTGGTTTTGGTGGACGTTCAGCAAGGGGGGGGGTGTTGTGGAGGGGATGATGGGTATTCAGTTATGTATCCAGGTGTGTTGAATGGCTCAGTTCAGTTCAGACCATTATGTGGGTGTGAGCCGGTAACATTTCTGTACATGTGTACTGCACATTTTAATGTTCATATGTTTGTGGGACTGTGTTCTGCAGTATGGCCTGTCAGGGTGTATTGCGGATGTGAATGTATGTTCTTTGGTTTCCTTTCTGATTCACCCACTACTCCCTTGTACACCTCCAGTTCACCTATTGTACATCCGACCCAGTCTCCCCTTGGCGAATTATTACATTACCCCTCACTCCCCATATTCCACACCATCCATCCCTTCTCTAGTTGATGGCCCATGGCACAGCAACAGAACACATTGCGTACTCTACATATCTCTGGTACCAATATGGTTGTGAGGACAACCCTGGCATATTTGATCTTCCACATGCTGTACTTCATGCACATAGGTACATGCAAATACCTATCTTTCATGACATGGTAGGTAGACCCGGATAATACCCATTAATCTTTGGGCCATCCAGACAGGGATGACCTGGACCGTGAATGGGCAGATATTGAGTGAATGCTCTGACCATTGGTAGGGTTGCCACCTTTTCAAATGGCCAAAGTGGGACATCTTCAGTACACAAATCAGATTTTACAGGCCGACACACACCCACGGTCAGTTCAAAGGATAGTACTTTAGTTTTATGCCTAAATGAAAGCTTATTTGTTGTAGCAGTTTAGTTGCTTATTCTGTTTCTTGTAAAATTTAGATATTTTACATACAGAAATAACTATTTTATAGAACTATTACATAAAATATGGGACATAATTATGTCCTACAATCACAGGACGTTTAACATTTTTAATATTTTTGGTAAAGACACCACTGCCCAGTAAGGGACTGTCCCTCACAAAGTGGGACAGGTGGAAACCCTACCCATTGGGCTAGGCTTAGCAAAGGGCAGTGACATGCAAACATGCTGCGTTTCGCTTCCACTTGATATAACAATTAACACTACAATGGAATACGGGCACAGGGTTTTAAATGTCATTTGTTCGAGAGACGGGGACTCAATATTCAGCTACGTGCCTTTGTGTTTACTTTTTATTTTGGTGTTCATGAAACTGTCTTGTATGCTTTGCATACATTTCAGTATCCACGGACACTGACAGGAGTGATTATTATTAGAGGCAGGCTGTACTAGTCAGCATTTTAGGTTGCGCGTCTGCAGCCGACATGTTCACGCCTCTGTGCAGTGCTTAGACATGCCCCCTGCACTCGCGCATGTTTCCAATGCACATGGACGTTGCGGCAGCGCACCTTCATTAATATGCATGTGGTGCTGCTGTGCCATCTCTACGCTGCACAGTCGACGCAAGGCTAATGTCATCCTTGTGCCCAAACCTCATGAATCCCGGGGTCTGTCTTCTGGAGTAGTATTTCACATACCTCTCAGCTGTCCAACATTTCACAGTATGTCCAGGTTTCTGTCACATATTTTTGGCTTGTTTCTTGTAAAATTTGTGGTTCTCAGGGAAAGTCACTGAAGCTTGCAGTCATAATGACAGACATTTAGGCTTCAGATTTCATATCCTTAAGAAAACATATGCTGTTGCAAATCTTGTTATATTTAGTAACTTTCTAAGTTCATAAGAACAATATTTAAAATCTGCTACTGATTTTGACTCTTTGTCCCAGCATTAGTTTGGCTTTGTCCAGAATGCTTGAGCAAAGAAATTGAAACTCATAGTACAGGATCAGTCTCAATTATTTTGCCAGACTTTCTAAGACATATCCATAACAAGTTCCATCTTTAACTCTGCAATGTTTAATTTGCTCAGAAGGATCATTCTTACAGACATTGTAGCATCTGATTTTCACTGGATGATCCTAATTGCACAACACCAAATTTCTTCTAGAGTATACCTTACTTCTACTGCTGCCTCTTGGCTTACTGACCTCTTCTGTTCTTTCCTTCAGCCCCCCTCCCCCAGTTCCAGCTTTTGTCAGCACTCTGCAATCCTCCCACCCTCAATATTAAAAAAGCCTGAGTTCAGACCTTTCTTCTCTAGTGTGTCACCCAGCCTCAATCCTCCCAGTACTTCAGCTTTAGAAAATCAGTTCATCTTCACTATTTGTTCTCATCCACTAAAAATGCAATTCCTCTTTTAAATTGATTACTCAACATCCATTTATCCATTTACTCACGTTTGTCTTCAACTCCCTCTTCACCTTGTTCTTGTTTTTTTTTCCATTTAATACAGCCTGTCCATTACTCTCTCTCACACACACACACACACACACACACACACACACACACACACACACACACACACACACATGAACACACACTTCAGTTCCACCACTCATCTGTTCTTTAGAAACCACAAATTTGTTCGATCATCCCGATTGAGACAAAATAAAAAACTGTGCATCTTGGGGAAAAGGGCAAATTCACAGCAATGGCCAAACGATTATCGGTGCTCTGACAGTTCGCTTAACTTGTAGTTTGCTCTTTATGTGTTGCTGAAATGGAGTTCGGTGTTTAGCCGTTTTGATGTTGTAATATAAACCCCTCTATCTTTCCTATATAAGATGATGGACATGTATTACATTTGGCTAGGTAAACTATCCCTGTAGTTGACCAGTTTCTTTACTAAATCTGATACTGTTGTCATTTATGAATAGTTGTTCAGCCTGAATATTGTATTTACACTGTTTACAGTTTCCACATTTCCTTGTTCTAGCATAGTAATAGTCTCATTAGTCATTACCCATGTTCAGAAAAACTCTTCAAATTCTTTGAAACTTTGCAAACTATTTTGAGTCCCTTTTATATTTATCTACAGCTGCTTTATTGCTGTGTATCATCTTTCACTAGCATCTCTATATTTGAAACTCTGCCTTTTCAAAAATTCTTCTTCCTCTAGCAGCTCCATGTAAATGTTCTACACAACTCATGCAATACTTTCCTGCTGCTACTGTATGTAAATGACGATCACCTGCACACATATAAGTACTGGTAATAATCTTTCTATGAAGCTTGTTTATCCTTGCTGTAGCCATGATTTAAAATTTATAGGCCATCTCACAGCAGCATAGAAACATCTCATTTTCTTTAACTAAAAGGGTACTTTCAACAGAATGGTAAAATATCCTTAAGACTTAGAAACTACACTTAGAGCAATTATTTACAATCTGGCCCTTATTTGCACTTCATGATCTAGTGTCCTTAACACATAAAGGACAATGAAATAAAATCCTATACTTCTCCTACTGAAGTGATGGTTCATAGACTGTACATAATGTTTAAAATTCACTCTGCATATTCCAAAACATTTTGTACGCTCTTAATTTGTCATATCAAAACACAGTTTGCATCTCTGATTTGTAACTGTTACTTTAAATCACATATCAATATAGATCATTTGAATTATTTGACGTCCTTGGATTAGCAATGCATTCATACATAAAATGACATATTTTTTTTTCTTGTCATTGATTTTTAACTCTTATATCTTATCAGGTTATCTTTACAAAACTAGTGATTTTTAGGCACCAGTCAGCAACTTCCCTAAAACACAAAGACCAACTCAAAACAAATAAAATGAGTAGGAAGAAGCACTCCAGACTCCACAAAAATAATTTATTTAGCGCTTTCATTTTTTATGTAAAAAACTTCATCAGAATAAAATACATCAAGCCTCTGACCCAACTTATATATCTCCACTTAATTAACATAATTGAATAATTTATTAGCAAAAAAAAAAAAAAAGATATACAGCCCTTAAAAACCATGGTAATTCCATAAAATCATACATTCCATATATACATAAATACAATAACCAGGCAAACAAGTGCATAAACACAAATACATAAAAGTGACTGGGTCAGATGCTTGATGTATTTTATTCTGATGAAGTTTTTTACATAAAAAACGAAAGCGCTAAAAAAATTATTTTTGTGGATTTTGGTGTGCTTCTTCCAACTTCCCTAAAATATTCAGATGTAATATTAGCGTGGTCCATAAATTAACATTCAGATGCAATATTTGTGTGGTCCCTAAATTAACAAAACTACTTAACTGGCAAACTTCATAGAGTTTTAGTTGTTACATTTCTACAAAAAATATATGAATCTTACCAAATTCTGCAGATCTGATAACATGGCTACTGTTTGTACGTTGTGATCCCAAATCATTCTCCAAAAATCCTTTGTGGTATGTGGTAGCGGATGCTGGGTAATTATATATTTGTTACTTTGATGATATCCCTAGAACATAAGAAAAAATGAAATGAAACTCACAATAACCATACATACAACTCTGAAAATGAGGTCATTAGATTGAAAAGAAATTGTGATTCACGATAGCATAGTTTGGTTGATAAAGTAATTTTGAGTATGCAACTGTGCACAAATTGATGTCAAGGTCATACTGCTAGAGGTCATCTACCTAGCGATACACCAATCTTGTTAGCTGATTGAATGGTATAGAACATATTATGCTACAGAAAAATATGCAATAATTGAATTAATATGGTTTATCCCAAAGTTATCAAAAAAGCTTTCCTTTAAATACATGATAACATATACATTTCACCACATGTCTACCAGCTCTTTATTTATTCTTAACTTTTGCCATCTAAGCCTAGCTGCCTATATCATTTCATATCCTTTTCATTCCAACATTCCCCATCTACCACTTTCCATCTAACCATTTCTGATATATACCCTGCTTATTGCTCATTCCATCTCACCTATACCTCTCTGCATAAGTACATGCAAAAACATGCTTATCACTGTCACTCTACTCTTTTCTCCTTATTTTTCCTAATCACAAAGATACCTTAACCTGTTCTAAAAACAATGAGCCCATGTTTGAAGCAAAACCATTTCTGCCTTCTGCTATATTTTGCAGTTCTTTCACTCACAATTGCAATCTACTAACTCCATTGTACTCTACAATCCTTTGACTGAATCTCATTCATCAGTTTGCCCTTATTGTCATAGGAATCACATTTTGCTAACATTTGGACCAACCTGTTATTGGAGTACATTATTTTTAAACTCCAATCTACTGTTGATTTCCTGTCAGGCTAAAAGCAATTTCTGATATTTCTCTATGGTTCTCAGAAATTTATTTCACTTCAGTCCAAAAATTCATTACTCATATAATTTTCTTGTTCATCCTATTTTGTATTTTCTCAGTTCTATGCAGTCCTCTTTCTGCAATATCACCCCCCCCCCTTTTCTATCTATGGAGTGCTACAAGTTTTTCTCCCACATAAAGAACCTGTAGAAACCAGATTCCTTTTCTTCTCAACTCCATTCACTATGTCTGTGTACTTTCCCCATCGATTAATATCACATATCTTTCCTTATACCCATCACTTTCAACTCCTCAACCTCCTTATATAAACTTCAAACACCAACACAGCCAACACAGCCAGGTTTTATAGATATAGATATAGATACAGATACAGATACAGATATCTCTCTCTCTCTCTATATATATATATATATATATATATATATATATATATATATATAGAGAGAGAGAGAGACACACACACGTGCACACACACACACACACACACACACACACACACACACACACACACACACACACACATATATATATATATATATATATATATATATATATATATATATATATAGTTCCCTATCAGAAGCCTGAAACACTATAAGCTCGAAAATCAAAATCCTGAAACCAAAAGCCTGAAAACCCCAAATCCTGAAACTCAAAATCCTGAAAACACAAATAATGCTAATATGCCAATACAAAGACACTAATATCTACCGACTTACCTTAACCCTAACCCTAACCCTAAGGTCCGTCACTATCGCACACTCACCTAACACACACTAACCCTAACTCACTTAAACCTAACCCTAATTTATGTCACTATTGCATACATGCCTAACCTGCGCCCTAACCCCTAACATAAAACCAACCGCACACTTACCTGAACCCAACGCATAACCTAACACCACAAGGCTAACAATAGCAAAGCCACATTGACGTCAGTATTTTGTGTTTTCAGGATTTTGAGTTTCAGGATTTTGGGTTTTAGGATTTTGAGTTTTCAGGCTTTTGGTTTCAGGATTTTGATTTTCGAGCTTATAGTGTTTCAGGCTTCTGATAGGGAACCATATATATACATACATACATATATATATATATAAAATAAGTCATTTTTTTCAGAGGAGTAAATTCTCCTGCATCCCCACTCCAAGATTACACAACAATAGGGTAAGGGCAAATTCCCTTACCTTGCTGCACAACAATCTCATACAAAAAGCTGCCAGCAAAAACTCCATTGAAACAAATGGTTTGCTGTTATTCAGAAATGCATTTTGTTTGTTTGTCCTTTTAAATCCTGCATAGGCTATGGGTGGGCTCATTTCAGTTGCCCACAATTCAGTTTATTTATAAACGATTCATTCTTTCTTCAAAATGACAAGAAATATAGACTTTTTGACAGTATTAAGGATGCTTAATCATAAACTATAGAAATAATAGGCAGGTTTCATCTTAGCAAACAGATGCACTTATAAAATCAGGCCACTAAGTGGTACACTGTGGCAGATTCACTAATACTTCAAGAGGCATACCTGAACCACTGCTAGTCAGAACCTTCCCTGGGAATTAGAACTCCTCAGTATAAGGGTAAAATGTATCAGTATTCAGTTCTAAAGAAATTCTATTGGACAGACACTACTTTCTCACTGGAGGAAATTACCTCGTCCTTGAAAACATCCCTTTCGGCCGCTCCACATTTGGTAGGGCATTCTGATGATGCTTAATGAATTTGAGTCCACTCTACTGTTCCACTTTGATTCATGACAGCTCCTATTTCTTTTTTATTTGCTTAGTTTTATAGCCAGTAAGAGAGAGAGAGAGAGAGACAGAGAGAGAGAGACTCCTGTTCTTGTTGCTCTAAAAGAAAGGGACAGTAGCATAGGTTCATAGGTTCCTAGGTGTTTACTAGGCTAATGACCACAAGGGCCTTTTTAAGCCTAGCCAAACATCCCAAATCTCTGACAAGTTCTGATACTCTTGATAAATGTAACCATGGCCCTGGGAGATGAACCATTTTCAGGTTACCTGTTTGCATTAGAGACATAGGTGCCAAACCAGGGATGAATTTCCGGTTTCCCATCCAATTGTCCAAGTTGCACTTGAATTGGATTAGGGAGGAACTCTGCTTCAAATAGATGGGGAGCCTGTTCCATAGACGGGGTTGTCTCTGGGATACATACCTCTCTCTCCAACAGGTCCTATTTATATCACAGGCAAGGTTTAAGTCTTTAAACAGGTAATTCTAGTGCTGTTTGTTTTGTGGATATGCTGGAGGTCCATCAGAGTGGGGTCTGACAATGCCCTGTATGCCAGGCATAGATCTCCCCCTCAAAAGCCTGTAAGAGACAGAATACAGTGATAGGGCCTTGAGGTGGTCTGCATAGGACATATTACTTATCCCCTGTATTCTTTTAGTAAGGAACCTCTGTGGCCTTTCCAGTTGCTGGATATGCCTGGTTAGGTACATACCAAAGGGAGCATTGTATTCAATGATAGGTCTGATGAATGCTGAATACATTAGAACAATGACTTCCTTGGGCTTACATGCCATACCTTTGTTTATAAGTTGCACAACATAGAATGATTTCCTCACCACTATAGACACATGATGATCATACTATGTGCGTCCCTATGTCCCTAACTACTGGGTCAACTCTAAGGGGTGTATTGTCACTATGATAGTTACCAGGGATGGATGACTTCCCAAAGGATACTATTATGCACTTCATGGCATTTAATTTTAGTCCATGGCTCTGACACCAGTTGTTTGTCTGCGTCAGACCCTCCTGGAGAACATTTGTGTCAGTGTGAGATTTAATGACAGCTCCTAATTCACAATCATCTGCAGATTTAGTGAGCCAGAGACCAATCACATTGACCTTGACTTCAGAGAAGTAAATGCCAAAAAGGAGTTGTCCAAGGACTGATCCCTGACGGACTCCACTTATGACTGGCTTCTTTATAGAGGTGGACTCCCCAATTTTAGCTTCCTAGGCCCTGTCTGTGAGCCAGTTGGCTATCCACTGGATGACATATGGGTTTGTACCTAACCTCTTGAGTTTGTCAACAATGCCCAAATGGGGTATTGTGTCAAATGCTTTGGCCAGGTCAAGGTAGGCAATATGAACGATTTTGCCCTCATCCATTGCTTTGTTGACCTTCTCAAAGAAATCCACCACGTTGAGTAGGCATATTCTGCCCTTGACAAAACCAAACTGGGTTGGGTCTAGTGTCTGGAGGTTTACTGTATCTCTGTTGATCATCTCCATGATAATTCTTTCCATGGCTTTACATATAACACTAGTGAGACTTATGGGTCTGTAGTTTCCAGGGTCTGTGGCTGGCTCACCTTTGTGCAGAGGGATGACTGTTGCATTTTGGAAGATATGAAGCCTGTTTCTAGGCTACAGTTAAATAGTAATTCCAGAGGCCATTATAGGTCATGTTTCATGCTATTTAGAAGGCAGCCTGGAATATTGTCTGGGTCCACTGATGCAGTGTTCTTGGTTTTAGAGACAGTATTAAGGACTTGTTCCCTAGTGATAGTAGGGGGAGTTATATGTGATGATATTTCTTGAAGGAAGGTTGAGGGGAGAGAGGAGTAAAGTTGGAGCTGAATTTATCAGCCAGGAGGTTTGCTATATCTTCTGGTTCAGTATAGGTGGCTCCATTTACAATGAGCTCTGCACACAATTGTGTATTGCCTTTGAAGTTGTGGACATAGCTAAAGAATGTTTTGTGGTTATCATTGGCCTGGGAGGCCAAACATACCTTAAATTTGGCATTGGTAGACTTTATTTGTCCTGTGAGTTGTTCATTTAATTTGATGAGTGTGCTTTTATGCTGCTGGGTATTACACCTCCTAATTTTTGCCATGATTTTCTTCCTCCTGTTATACAGCTGACTGATTTTGTGATTCCACCAGGGTGGCTTGTTTTTTGTTAGTTCTGTACTTCTTCCTGGTGGGTACATCTGCCTCTATGCAGCTATTAACATGCATGTACAGGGTTTCTGTGAAGAGTTCTGCATAGGCAGAAGTGTTCTCAGGGTTTATGGGGGCTTGAAATTTTGCCAGGTCCTCACTTAATAGCAGGAGGTTAGCCTTAGAATAGTTCCTGAATATTCCCAGTTTAGCTTAGGGTCCAGGTTTTATTTTTACTTCAAAGGAGATACTTTTTGCGGTCTGACCTTAATAGGGAAGGCATTACAGTAAGAGGTGTGCAGCAGTCTCCCATATTAGTGAGGACCAGATCCAGTATGGTTGCACCCCAGGTTGGTGTATTAACTATCTAGGTAGTTTGTGTCTCCAAAATCCAGGAATCTCTGTTCATGTACACTTGGTGTCATATAGGATTTCCAGTTAATAGTGGGGCAATTAAAGTCACCCATGAATATGGTATTGGGTTGAATGGTTAGTGTTTTTAATAAGTTTAAATACATGGTATGGGCTTCCTGGGTCATATAGGGGGACCTACAGCTTGCAATGAAGTGGTATTGGATTTTATCTATGATGATTTGAACATGGAGCAGCTCAAGTGCATTGTCCTGTTTGACCAGCCTTGAAATTTATTTATTCTTTGATGTAAATAGAGACACCTTCACCTTTAGTCCCTGCCTGTGAAGTAGCTGGTCTAAATGTGTGGAAGGCATTATAACCTTTGACTGTTAGTGTGTTCACCATGGCTTTAAACCACATCTCAGTGACCACACAGACATCAGCACTCTCTAGGGTAAAGACACCTTCTAGGGAGTTGAGTTTTTTGTTCAGACTCCTAGAATTGAGCAGTAATATCTTAAGATTATTTTGGTTTTGATTTGCTATGTTAGAAGTATTTTCAGTTTGGCATTGCCAAAAAAAGGCACTATGGGGGAAGATAATGCTTTAGCTAATATTCGAAAGCCTAGAGGGGAGAGGTGCAGACCATCCTGACAAAGCAGAGTGGTCTGTTGACCATCTCCTTCCATGGTGACAAATATTGCACCCCCTTAAAATGACATCAGAAACTAAGCCAATTATTAAAGTCAATCATCTTTTGTTCGTATTGTGGCATCAATCTTGGAGAAGGTAAACTGCTGCTCAATGCTAGAGTCATACCAGCCTGAGACACATATTCTGAGAGCTCTACGATGTCTCTCTTCATATAGTCTAGGGAGGTACGTCTCAGGTCATTTACTTCCACATGAACTATGACTGAGTCATATTGGTAATTGTGGTCCAATGACTTGAGTGGATGCGTAATGTGGCAGATCCTAGCCCCTGATAAGCAAATGACCGTAACTTTCTCCTTACTCAGCCTGGTGAGAGGGACATCAGTGTGTCTCACGATGGAGTCTCCAATGACTAGAATGTTGGATTGTGTGATGACTTGCCTTATGGGCTTAAAGGTAGTGGCTCCATGAGATGTGGCTGTATGTGTTGATGCGGGTGTTGTTTTGAAAGAGCATATTTGGGGCTGCTGAGGGTATTTTTTATGTGTAGATTGTCTAGGAGGTCTTTGTGGTTTAGGAAGTTTGCATGTAAGTGCCTCAGCATATGCGGGTCAATATGTCTGCTTTGAATTGTGAGTGATGGGTGTGTACTACTGACAACCTTATTGCCATTAGGAGTACTTTTATGTGAGAGCTTTGCCTCCAGTGGCATTGTGTAAATACATCTCCCACATTCCATATCAGTCTGTTTGAGAATTAACTGGTTGTCAGAAAACAAGAGGCAATTTCTACATTGCGCCAGGATGCGGATATCCACCAAGCTGGTAACGGAGACAATAGGAAAGTTCATATCCATGGCAACAGACCGTTTTTTTTTTTTTTTTATTAGGCTGTTGGAATGAGAATATAAATCACTGTTAGGAGTATCCAGTTTGCAACTATGTGGACAATGCTTGTCACTGCAGACTAGTCGTCCTGTGTGCAACTAGATATTGGAGAAATTTCAATTGTGTTTTTACAGGAAAAATATCACTCAAAGTGTCTGAGTCTGTACAGGGCACTGCCAAACACTTGAGGGGAAACTAATATGTAGACCCTGAAAATTTAAGCATGAAGTATTTAGGCAGATATTCTGAAGTTAGAAACTAATCAAGCAGTATTTACTGAAAACAAAGAATTAGCTTGTCAAGAATGATGAAAAGAGGGGAGCCACAAGAGTGGCTACTGCCTGCCTACTGCTAGTGCTGGTCTCACCACAGCTTCATGCTGCTGAGACACAATGCTCCTTTGTTTCTTCTCTCACCAGAAGCAAAATGTTAGCACCATTCCCAAAAAGAGAAGTAGGCCACAGCCTGTTTGGTGATCCAGTCTTGTCCCAGATGATGCAAGGGTCTTTAGGCTTATAGCCTTTTTCTGGTAGATGCCTCGAATAGCAACCAGACCAATCAGGTAAATTAAGCACAGACACTCACTCTACAAACAGAAACTGTCAGGAATCAATGCACTCTGCTCCTACTCTCACCAAAATCAGAAAATAAGTACAGATTCCATGCTGGCACCTATAAAGCAGCTATTAGGCTTTCTGGTGATCAGCAGTCTCCAGGAAATAATGTCTTCCTTCTCACCAGGAGAAAACAGAAGCACTAATCCCAAGATGACTACTGAGAGGCAGAATGTGGACTCTCCAGTAACTGGTAGTCTTACAATAGATGCTTAAAGGTAAGATGAAAAAAATGGTTTATCCTAAACACTGCAGTGTGCATGAAGCAGTTAGATATGAAAGTGGGTAATTTAAGTTTTAGCTGCCTAAAAAGTTAAGTTTTAGTGGAGAGCCACTATTTTTAAAAGCGCAAGATAGACTGAAAGGGGGTGGGCACTTTTATATTCTGGTATTATGTTATACAGTAGGATCGCCAATAAATTTAAATATTTGAAGGGGACAGCAGACAAGGCCTCCTGGACTGTATAGTCTTTTTAAAATAAAAATGCTACCGCTCAGTGCTAAAGATGTGGGGATAGGGCATAGAACCAGAAAGAACATAGTTCTCTGCTTGTCTGCTGTCTCAGATTTTGCATAACATCCCTTTACAGTGCTATAATAAGCAGGAAAGATATGGGACTGTGAAAAATGTAACATGTTATTCAACAAAATACTTCAGGCAATATTTTGGTCAGGTGGTAAAACAGTTTTGCACCATTTCTCTAACTGAGATCTACATATCACATGGAACTAAAATGAGCAAAATCTTTTTTTTTTTCTGGAGAAAGGGAGAATTACATCAAAAATAGCCCAGATGGGCAAGGAGAAAATAGACAGAGCAGCTAAATGTTTGGAACTCAGGTTCATTTCTAGGCCGAGATGTCTTTTGTGTTTATATTTAGCTACAACATAAATGTGTCTTTTGTGAAAGCTCCACAACCATGTTGTGGACAAATAAGAACTTACAAAGACTATACTAATTCTTCTAACTAAACCTTAGTTACATACAACACATGTTGCAATCCAAGGAAACAGGCATGTGTATCTTTTTACAGTGCAGGAAGGATTTTTCTCGTAAAGCTGTACAGGTATGCCAATGTTAGCACCACAAGGTCTCTAATTTTGTAGGTTATCACTGGTAAAAGGGTAAATTTGTACATTTCTGCCCACACCCCACAGGTGCAAATTTACACAAAACCTTAAGTTATTAAATTACCATTATAACTACTATTAAGCTACTTTTGCTATAGTCATATCAAGTAGGAATTGGCGAGCACACTACCAGGGTCGACAGTTGCTTGTTTCTCTCTCATCTTGACACAGATTACCCCCATCCCTTAATAATTTTACAAGAGTTATAGCTAAATTGGACATAGTAGGCTGGTCAGCAATATTGTATAATTCAGATCAGCTAGCTCTCCATGACTTACCTAATATTTTGCTGCTGTCTGTAACAACACTATGTAGAAAGTGACTGTGATTGAAATTTCACTTTATCTAGTTTAGTCAAGTCTAATTGTGTTTTAGGGAACCCTAGCACCATCCTTCTGTCTCATGTTTTTGATATTTTTTTGATGCATGGTGTGGCCAGTTTCTGCTCAATATGTTTGCCATCACTCCGTTCCCCTACCTTAGCTCCAAATCCCAGCCACCCTCTCTACATATACATATATTTCATCAAGTCACTTCCATTACTTACTTGTAACCAATCAACCAGCACTACCTCTCATTCTCACTAGTTACTATTATCCGACCCCTACCTGTTCACTAATTGTTCTCTAATTCTTCCTCTATACCCTTTTCACTCGCTTATTTTACCAGCTAGCAAATACATTCACTTGTTTTAATTCTCTTTATTTTTCTACTACTTTAACAGTTAAATATAGCAACAGTAGATCTTGCCTTACAGCCCTAGTTGTATTTTTTTTCTACTATATATTCACCAGGAAGTTGACTGGAGAGAAAGTACAACAGTTTAAGAGATAAGGCCTGGGTATTATGGCATACAAACAAATCTCAAATAAACAGTGAATCATATCAACAACTCAGAAACAAAGCCAAAAAGCACATCAAACAAGGCAAAAAAAAAAACTATTATAGTAACATCCAAATAAAACATCAGAATAACCCACAAAAATTCTTGTCAGCAATTAAAAAATCTTCCAACCTGGGCAAGCTTCAACGCCAGCCTCTTCATACATAAATAAATTAGATAGCACTTCTGCACAATTTAACAAACATTTCGCTGAAACCGTACTATCACTCTCAAAAAATAACTGTTCTTCTCCAACAGTTCTTTTAACATCAAATAAGGATGACAATACTTTCGCCTTTCATCTTGTACCAATAGATAGTAAAAAAAAATATTTAAAAAACTTAAGCCAACAACCATAGCAGCTGATAACTTACCAGCAGAATATCTTAACTTTTAGCTGATACCATTTCTTACTCCATCTCCATCCTGATCGACTGCTCCATCTCTGAAAGCCAAGGTCCAATTATCTGGAAAATATCAAACGTAATCCCCTTACAGAAAGGCTGCAGCTCAGCTGAACTCTCCAATTATAGGCCTATTGTTATTTTATCTCCACTATCCAAAATACTAGAAAAATGCACACACTCACAACTTCTGCACTATCTCCTAACTTACAATCTGCTAGCCAACTCACAGCATGGATTTTGTCCCAACCATAGCACTACAACTGCCCTTTTGAGCTTCACTAACACCGTCAATCAGTATAGGAATGAAGGTAAACTAGTTTCAGCTATCCTTTTAGATCTAAGGCTTTTGACACTATCTCACACCACAAACTGTTGTCTGTACTTTCTGACATAAAACTTAGTCACTCAGAACTTACATGGTTCCAAAATTATCTACAAGCTGTAAAATGGCAACAACACCTCTGTTGTCTACTTCCTGTTATTTTTGGGGCTTCACAAGGTTTTACCCTAGGTGCACTTCTCTTCAGAATCTTTACTAATAATCTTCACATTCTTACCCAACTTGCCTCCCTTGTTGTTGTTTTATGCAGATGATTCTACTCTTATACACTCTGCTCCTTCCCTACAACAATGTCGAGATGTAACACAATAGTCCTTCTGTGCAGTCGAATCCTGGCTTTCTAATTCACAGCTTTTATTCTCAACCCAAACAAAACCAAACTTATGCTCTTTCAACCCAAAAGAGCCACAAACCTCCCCTCCTGCTTTCTATATCACCTCTACAGGTAATACCACTGTTTTGCCCATATCCCAAACTAAACTCCTAGGTTTTACAATCGATAATAACATGAAATTTGACATCCGTATATCTCAAACAATAAAGAAGGTACATAAAAAACTAGGTACCCTATATAGAAGCAAACAATTTCTAACCGATAACACAAAAGCTGCTATTGCTAGAACCCGCCTGCTCTCTAAACTCCTTTATGCCTTACCCATACTCGCCAATTTAAAGAAAACAGATTTAGGAAAACTAGTAACCTGCTACAATAAAATAGCAAAACTTGCCAAACATTCTACATTGCAGATCCTACCACTGCTTAGCCCTGAAACAACTTACCTGGTTAGAATTGCCTCATCTGGTATCCTATAAACAGCTCATAATGTCCTGTAGACTACTACACCAACCCAAAAAAAACCCTGCCCTCCATAACTTACTTCAACCTTATTCCAATAGTCATGTCTTGCATTCCTCTAACAGATCGGTATTACAAATATTCACTGCCAATAATACTACAGGGAACTCTCTTTACTCAAATCACATAGCCTCAAATCCTGGAACACACTCCCTCAAACTATCAGATCTATAGCTAACTCTGTTTACTTTAAAAAATAGTCAAAAGCCATTTATCCAATAAATGGCTCTGCCCACACTCCAGCCCTGGCTAGCTAAGACTACTTCATACTGCCCAACCTTACTGTTCTAGTGTACTACAGCTTAACGGTTATTCCACCTAACTTTTCCTTTTGCTACTCTGATAGTCTACAAAAATAGACACCGACCATTACCATCCCAGAATTGTTTCAAACCTTTATTATTAATCCAATGATTCCCACGACATATGTTATTGACACTGTAATGTCACTGTTATCGCTTCTGTAGATAAAGAACAATGGAATGTCTCCACATATTTTTCTTTGTTTTCCTACATACCCTAGTATTAAGATTTGAATGTTTTGTATCTATATAACTTAAGTTTCATTTTGCTTTATATCCATGTAATTTTATTTTGTCTTATCACTGTGGAGCTTTTCTCCCAGGCTTTCTGCTGAAAATGTGTTTTTATCCAGTCGGAAAGTAGACAAGAGTATAAGGAGATGAGGTGCATGGCAAAGAGAGAGGTGGCGAAGGCTAATGATAAGGCGTATGAAGAGTTGTACAAAAGGTTGGACACTAAGGAGGGAGAAAAGGACCTGTACCGATTAGCTAGACAGAGGGACCGAGCTAGAAAAGATGTGCAGCAGGTAAGGGTGATAAAGGATAATGAGGGAAACATACTCAAAAGCGATGAGAGTGTGTTGAGGAGATGGAAAGAGTACTTTGAGGGGTTGATGAATGAAGAGAATGAGAGGGAGAGAAGGTTGGATGATGTAGGGATAGTGAATCAGGAAGTGCAATGGGTTAGTAAGGAGGAAGTAAGGATAGCTATGAAGAGGATGAAGAACGGAAAGGCTGTTGGTCCAGATGACATACCTGTGGAAGCATGGAGGTGTTTAGGTGAAATGGCAGTGGAGAAATCTTGGAAAGTGAGAGGATGCCCAAGGAATGGAGAAAAAGTGTTTTGGTACCAATTTTTAAGAATAAGGGTGATGTGCAGAACTGTAGTAACTACAGAGGGATTAAACTGATCAGTCACAGCATGAAGTTATGGGAAAGAGTAGTGGAAGCTAGGTTAAGAAGGGAGGTGATGATTAGTGATCAGCAGTATGGTTTCATGCCAGGAAAGAGCACTACAGATGCAATGTTTGCTCTGAGAGTGTTGATGGAGAAGTACAGAGAAGGTCAGAAGGAGTTGCATTGTGTCTTTGTGGATTTAGAGAAAGCATATGACAGGGTGCCTAGAGAGGAGTTGTGGTATTGTATGAGGAAGTCGGGAGTGTCAGAGAAGTATGTAAGAGTGGTACAAGATATATACGAGGGTAGTGTGACTGCGGTGAGGTCTGCGCTGGGAGTGACAGATGCGTTTAAGGTGGAGGTGGGATTACATCAAGGATCAGCTCTGAGCCCTTTCTTATTTGTTATGGTGATGGACAGGTTGACAGTCGAGATCAGACAGGAGTCCCCATGGACTATGATGTTTGCATATGACATTGTGATCTGTAGTGAGAGTAGGGAACAGGTGGAGACGACCCTGGAGAGGTGGAGATATGCTCTAGAGAGAAGATGAATGAAGGTCAGCAGGACTAAGACAGAATATATGTGTGTGAATGAGAGGGAGGATAGAGGAATGGTGAGGATGCAAGGAGTAGAGGTGGCGAAGGTGAATGAGTTTAAGTACTTGGGATCAACAGTTCAGAGTAATGGTGAGTGTGGAAGAGAGGTGAAGAAGAGAGAACATGCAGGATGGAGTGGGTGGAGAAGAGTGTCAGGAGTAATTTGTGACAGACGAGTATCAGTAAGAGTGAAAGGGAAGGTCTACAAGAGGGTAGTGAGACCAGCTATGTTATACGGGTTGGAGACAGTGGCGTTGACAAAAAGGCAGGAGTCAGAGCTTGACGTGGCAGAGATGAAGATGTTAAGATTTGCACTGGGTGTGACGAGGATGGACAGGATTAGGAATAAGTATATTAGAGGGTCAGCCCAGGTTGGAAGGTTTGGAGACAAAGCCAGAGAGGCATGATTACGTTGGTTTGGACATGTGCTGAGGAGGGATGCAGAGTATATTGGGAAAAAGATGCTAAGGATGAAGCTGCCAGGTAACAGGAAAAGAGGAAGGCCTAAGATAAGGTATATGGATGTGGTGAGAGAGGATATGCAAGTGGTTGGTGTGACAGAGCAAGATGCAGAGGACAGGAGGAAATGGAAACAGTTGATCTGATGTGGCGACCCCTAATGGGAGCAGCCGAAAGAAGAAGATCCAGTCGGACTTTCCTGGTAAACAAATGTCAAATAAATAAATATTTTGAGGGCTATTATTTTGGACCTTCTCTTATGATTTTTGATGGCCTCATGCTATGACTTGGAAAGCTGAGAGGTTGAGAGGTATGCTCTTAAGAAGAGTACTTTAAATTTCTGTTACAACAGCTCCATCTTGTCTTAGCTTTCTCTAACTAAGGTATTACCTTGCCTTAACTAAGAGAGTTAATCCATGCTAATCTGGCAGCCATTTAAGTATGTCAGGCCATACTAAATCAAGCCTAGATCATTAAAGTATTCTCTGTCTTCACTCCAGCCATGAACTACATTACTAAATGTCAGTAGACTTTCAAATAGCTGAGACTAAAAGAGGGAAGATTCATATAACTGAAACTTCATTATGCTGATGTTCAGATGACTGAATGACTGAAATGTTGACTCCAAGCTGAGCGGCACAGGAAATCTGCTCATTTCTGCAATGCAGTGTGTTCTCAGAGTTGGTATATTTCATTTGCAGGGGTTTTAAGGGGCACAGTCTCCCTGCAGAAATATAAAATTTTAAATTAAAGTGATTGTGATTTTTTTTTGTTAAATAAATCTCTACTGAATATTTTTGTGGGGTACCCTCGTGAATATTCAGTGCGATTTGTTATTGTCACATGGCTACTGGTTTGTGGATGGGGTTTGGAGGAGAGTTCAGTAGATGTTCAGTACATTTCATTTAAAAGAGCAGTGCTTACATGGGATGAGTTGTTGCTTTGTTGGTGCATTACGTGAGAGGTATGTTGCATGTTATTGGGCCGATTTTTTGGCAGTCGGCTATGTTGAGTTTCAGTGTTTTGAATTTTTGGCATTGTTTTCTTGGTTATTTGAAAGTCAGTCTACTGACATTTTGGTAATGTCAAGTACACCTATATATATATATATATATATATATATATATATATATATATATATATATATATATATATATATATATATATATTTTTTTTAAGAGGTTCTCCACTTTGATTCTTGCATATATTGTCTTAGGCTTCTTTTCTGAAGAGTCTGCTGTGTCTGCCTGGGTTTTTCTAAATGTTTCTGTTTCCTGCTACTTCCCAAACACATGAGAAAGGCAGACTGGGGACTATAAATTATCACAGATGTGCATACGTGTGTGTGTGTGTGTGTGTGTGTGTGTGTGTGTGTGTGTGTGTGTGTGTGTGTGTGTGTGTGTGTTCATAGATTCATATGCAAGTACTAGCTAGCTGCACTTCTGGGCCATTTTAAGCCTAATCACAGAAAACAGCAAAATAAATGTAGAAAAACTCACTGAAGTAGAGCCACTTAATAGCTGCAGAAAAAATCTTTACTGATATTCTGGTACCTCAGCTAAATGCCTTCAGAGAAATAAATGTTAACACATCATGTAGCCTTTTTATGCAATCTTCAATCAATTCAAACAATTAAAGGACACTAGCACCTAGAGGATTAAGTTTAGATATCAATTTGAATATATAATTGGCATTGTATATTGATATATATGTCATCTAGTACTTTAAGACATATGTATGCATCATTTTAGATGGCATTGGCTTCTTGTATGTTTAATTGTTTGGCCTAGCCAATTGCTCTCCAAAGGTGAGAACCAAACCTTGTACCTTGTGTTTATGAGGCATGGACTATAACCATTTTACCACCCCAACCCTGTGCATGATATAGAAGAAAAGACTGGGGAGCTACTTCCATTCCCTACTGACTTTGTAATTTCCATGGATAGTAGCCCTTCATGTGGTTCTTTTAGAAGGTGGCTGTGACTTGTAAGTTTGAACAAAAGCATAGACACACACATAAGTATATATAATGCAATTACAGCAGCTCACATCTGTAGATTTCAGATTTTGCCTGTATCAGAAACTATCAAAAGTGTTTTAAAGCCTTATCGCCAGATAGCTTCTTTTCACAGCCACATTGCATAACTGAGTTACTATAATCATATTTACATTTCATTCAGGAGAGGCCAACTTGCTTCTTAATTTTGAAAGTTGTTAAATGCACAAACTAATTTAAATATAAGTTAATGGCATGTAGTGAAACATGTCTAATACAGGACACAAATAAAGTTTTATAACTGTTATGCTGATTTATCTAAGGATAACAGATTTCAATACTGTTGTAAATACTGGAAAAAACAAAGTGCTTACAAGAATATACTGCGTTCTGAGAAATGACTAAACTGATAGATGATGTACCCCATCAATGATTTTCCTTATTTTTGATGCTCAGGGACAATGTACAATGGTTAAAAATTTGATTAACCACGCAAGTAAGGCCTAAAAAAACTAAAGCAGATGTAGCAGCTAAAATGAGATAAAAGTGAATAAGTATTTTAACTGTAGATTTTGATGATGCAACTTGACAATGGATTTGTTGATTTCTATGGTATGTTGCTAAGTCTATGAGGGTTAGGATTTTTGGAAGTGTCTAATCAAATATTTTTATATATCAGTGAGGCTGAAAAGGATGCTCTCAACTACTGACTCCTTCACATTGGAAAATACAAAAAGGTATGATGGACAAATCTACTTTAAAGGTAAATCTGCATTAATTAGCAACAATAGTATTAGACAGAAGTTTAGAAATGTGTAAGACACTCATGTTATTGGGCTATGGTAAGCACCTGACGTGCATAACATGAATGGAACATACCGTTATTATTTTATTATAACAAAGAAAGAGAAAACAAAAGCAGAACCAACAATAGAAGATGTTACATCATGTTGGATAAACTGGATGAAAATGATGGCTATGTTGCACAAAAAAGATTCATGGAGTACATACGCAGCAAAGTGGTTGCCATGACATGTATATTAAGGAGATTCTTTAGATTAGCTGCTTCCTTTACTTGTATATTATCCCATTTTATGGACTGGTTTCTTATTTCCTTTTTAAAGAAGAATGTGTTATATCTGTTTTATAGATTAATAAGTTTATTAAGAGTATTAATTGCAGAGACTTTTGGATATTTTGCCTTCTAATTTCTATTTAATGGAATGATATTTTGAATTATTTTATCATAAAATGTTGGTTGCAAAAAGGTAGTATGTATAACTGATTTAATTTTGCAAATGGTTTGAAATGTCTTGCACTGTCTCTCACTCTCTCTTTTTAAATTTTGATGATTGGAGAGAAAGGTATTCAAGGGAAATAAGTAACACAAAACCAATGGACCACGGAGATGAAGAAAAAACAATAAATGTGAAAATCTCCGAGCACAGGATCCCAATAAAGGCAGACTCACTTGTTGTTCGTAGTCAACCAGATTTAATCCACACAGTAAAACAAAGGTTACAAAAGGTTTAGCGCTTTCATTTCCTGACAGGAAACTTCTTCAGAACAACATAATTACATACAGCTTTCTAATTTATAGTCAAATTAAAATCAATGTAAAAATACAATTGGTTCATTCAAGTTAATTGCTTTGATTGAAATACAAGTTAAAGTTATTCATAGTGCAAGTGCAGGTTAATAGTGGCCAAGCATAGCTCAATTTTCTCAGAACCTTCCATGTAATTCATCCTGTGCATACCAGATGTACACATAAAATTACTTAAAACAGTACATAAATCATTACATAAAACAATATGGTCTAAATAATTGTAGTTGTTGTGTCTTTCAGCTTTTC
Organism: Protopterus annectens; assembly: GCF_019279795.1. NCBI lineage: Eukaryota > Metazoa > Chordata > Ceratodontiformes > Protopteridae > Protopterus > Protopterus annectens. The sequence continues at coordinate 1,451,979,716 of NC_056745.1, read as the reverse complement.
CCATTTAGGGGTCGCCACAGCAGAACTCCGGTCCGCTAATGATTGGTAGTTGATTTTTACGTGCCGAGTTACCAGCCCTGATGCACAACCTTCAATGAAGGTACGCCCATTCACGCATGTCACCACGCAGAAGACGCTCTAACTGAGAATCGAACCAGACAGCGTCTTACTGTGAGGCGACAACGCTACCGCAGCACCATCACCGCGGGCGGTCTAAATAATTGTAGTACAATACAATATTCTAACTAATAACTGTAGTAAAATAAATACATTTCATATATAATATATACCATGTAGTATGTAATAAATAAATAAATGCATTTGTTTTATAATTTTTTAATTATTTAAAAATCCATAGTATTTAAATATGTAACATTGTATAATGTATAATGATAATAATATTAATAAAGGGAAATAACATATATGCTTTGGTAAACTGTGTATAATGTCAAGTTAATAATTTGTTGCATATATGGTTTGCATGCCGTTTGTTAGTGACATGTTGATAGATAATATAAATGAAGGCCTCCTTAAAATTCCTTTCCAAAGTATACATAATATTTTATATTTAAATCACTGACAGTTTTTTTTTTTGGTCCCATTGGATCTCGTGTTTATCGGCCTGGCCCCCAGTACCCAATACCTATGCTGGGTCTACCATGTACTCTCCACCCTCCCAGACTCTATTGTCACAGGGGATAGTCATGGATTATGAGGTATTATTCACTCCATGTACTATCAGTTACAAAAGAAAAAAATGCAATGTGTTTTACTGGCTTTGAAAGCCAGTAGTAGAGCACTTAATGAGTAGTGTTGCACAGACAGCAAGTAAGAAAAACAATCACGGACAGTTTTTAAATACTGCCCTAATTTAAATAAGTTATTTACGTTATAATATCTGTAAACTTCCATGGAGATAGGAGGAAAGATATTCAGGGACTGAAGGAACATAGCATTCCTTGTATCTAACTATCACAGTGGTTAGAGGTGCTTAACAAATGTTACGCACCTCTGAAAGTACCGTTATATTCACATTTCGCATTACAGTACAGCATAACAGGTTTATCTTTTATCCGATTTTAGAGTGTAATCACAATACTTCATGTTCCGCATAAATGTTATTGGCACAGAATTAGTGATCTCAGATTTACTTCAATTAAGTAATTGGCGTTCTGCATGACAGGACGTTTTCTTCTTCAGGACAGTAATTAGATATGACTAATTTCTCAGGTAATGACAATTCATAAGCATCATACAAAAGCAATCAAAAGCACTAAGAGTTTCCAATAAATCAAATACATTTGATAAATTATCAAAACACATCCAAAGGATCATCTAAATAAACTCTCAGCAGTTTCAAAAACATGTCAGATAAGGACAATACTCCCTTTAGGCTAAGAATAATAATTGCCATACTGAAAATATAGCAGTTCCATAGGTGCTACTTAAGCTATTTACTGTCAATGATAGAAGAATGCCATCATTCTTGGAAAAAATAAAAAGCGAATACAGCTATAAGCATGAAAATGTAGATCTGTGGTCTGAAGATGAGACATTTTTTACTTCTTGATGTAAAATGTTCTTTTTCAAAGTACATAAACAAAACCAAAATGATGGTATTCAAAACTCAGTAAATTAATCATGTGGTGTTCCAAATATATATCTTCAAAAAGGTGTAAGAACAGAATGAAACTCTCAAATGCAATGGATCACCAGCAATACTGTTGCCAAGAAATTATAACAGAAAAGATTACGACTTGCACCCCAGACCTTTGACATTTGGTAGTGATATTCATATCTGGTGGGTATTCTGCCCATATTCACTTTATAAAGAAAAAAAACAAGTCTGGTAGGGATTTAGCTGTATGTGAGTTTATAATCTGACTTTTTGGCAGTACACTGCTAATGTGGATAGCTACTTCACAATGCTTGAAGAAGACTTCAATTTAATGGATACTTCCAAACAACAGTGCAGCATGCAAATTTCATTTTGTCTTTACAAGCTCTTAGTACTAGCCCCATTTAGACACCTGCCACTTAAAAATGGACACATCTCTCAAAATGCTGACCTCCAAGCACTTAATAAATGTAAGTAATATTTTCAGCTGATCCCGCTAAAATTATTATTTTTAGATTAGCATTATACCATGATCTCCCAAAGCGGCTGATTGGCCAAGCGTCATCGAGTTATACTAATGGAAAAGGTCCAGTCGCGGACTTTTTCCATTAGTTGGGTTTAACATAAAATACGGAGATCTCCATTGCTTATTTTAAAGCTGTCTCGCTATGTTAAACCCATTCAAGATCTCCGTTGCTTTTTTATGTTAAATGAGTTTAACATAGCGAGACAGTTTTAAAATAAGCAATGGAGATGTCCGTTGTTTTTAAACTGTCTCGCTATGTTAAACTCATTTAACTAGAGATCAAAAAAAAGCAATGGAGATCTTGCTCAGATGCCAGACATCTGCGGAAGGGCAGTAAACAGGCATTATACTATGCCATTATTTAAGAAAAGTAATAGTTTCTTTTCTTAAATAATGTCATACCTGGGTGTGGGTAATACTAAATTACCACGTTGGCGGTTTGCTTGGTCCTCGGGCTTCGCCCTTGGGACCAAACCCTATAATATTGCATCTGTTGTTAGAAGCATTTAGACAGCTGTAGACATAATATGACCTTAAAAATATCATGTGATGTGATGCTCAGAAAAAAAAGTACTCAGTGGAGTACAAAGAGTGTGCATGACAACACTTTTGCTTCCAAATTATTCTACTATGAATTATTGACTTCCACAATGCTGATATTCGAAAATGACAAAAAATAATATCCAAAACGCAAAGGGTAAAAAATTAAATGTGTTTTTTGCTGGGGCCCCCACTTACACACCCCAGTATTAGAAGGGGAAGCAGTCATGCCCCCAAATATATATATATATATATATATATATATATATATATATATATATATATATACACACACACACACACACACACACACACATATATATGTATTAACTCCATTGCTTCGCTGATTTAGAAAAGGGAGAAATCTTCTAAGAGAAGTGAATCACTGCCAGAGCATGATTTGTTTTGGAGAACAATATTGTTTTTCTGGTATCTTTTTTCTGCAGTGAACTAATGTTTAAGGAATTTCACATCAACCACTTGTATAGGAGCTGTTTTCAACCTACTGATCCCATAATCCTATATGTCAAGGAATTAGCCTCATTCATTCTGAATGCTACGAATTCTGGATTCAAATCGAAGTTAAAGGGAAAAATTTACTTCACTTTCATTTGTACTTTTAAAATTGTATTATTGGCTAGGAACAGATACAAAACTAACTATGGACAGTACTCCATTGTATCATTAAATATGTCATGTGCAATGTGATAAATAAAGACAAAAGTGGGCCAATATAACTTACCATAACATATGAAGCATTGATATAGTCTTCACCCTGAGTCAGAGATGTTGATGAAATACAAACTCTAGTTCGTTCCACTATAAAATACAAAAAAGTATTTTTACAGTTATTGTGGATTGCATTCAGCATCATTCATCCTGAAAATACATCTAAATCAAAATGGTTTTATTAATTAATTTATTTGTGAATGTGCTGACTGTACAGTCCCATTGGAATTATCAGGTGTACCTCAGCTTTCAAGCAAAACCAGTGAAGTCCAACAGAGTGAGATAAAAATAAAGTGAACATAATAAGTGAAATACTTTGCCATACCAAATGTAATGCCAGATGACAGTGAATACAGAATCATGCAAAAAGTGTCAAAGAAAATGTACATATACATAGCAGTTAGACACTGTAATGAAACAACTGCTGACGCTAACTCAACTATATTCCATCACCAAAGGAAATTGCTGTAATTAGAAAAAAAAAACTATCTTGAAACTTAGACGGACTTACACTGGAATATTTTGTAGCAGATGACAGTTATAAGGCTTTGCAGTACCAAATAAGGGCAGTAGCCAAGTACAAGAGGTAGGAACCTTAAACCGTTACACTGGTCAGTGATGATAGTGGGAAGAGCTTAGTTGTACCTCTCACCATAGGTTCATAGGTTCATAGGTGTGCACTAGGCTAAAGGCCCTGGGGCCTTTACAAGCCTAGCCCATAGGATTACCCTGGCAAAGTGCCACCTGACCTTAGTTCCCAGTGCTTCTGTCGAGCAGAGCCACTGGAGTGATCCCCGGGATGAATTTTCTGTTTCCCATCCACTCATCAAGATTTCTCCTGAAGAGGGTCAGCAAGATGCTCTCCTTGACATGTATGGGAAATCTGTTCCATAGCATGGGCAGTCCCTGGGTTATGAACCTGTCCCACCAGCATGTTCTGTTAATTGTGGTAATGAGGTTGAGGTCTCTGTGGTGTGCGGTGCGGAATGATTGAGATTTCTTTAGATGTAGCATTTCTAACAGAGCTGGGTCAGACATGTCTTTTTACGTCAAGTAGAGATCACCTCTAAGTAGGCGATATGAGACAGAGAATAGTTGGAGTTTTTTTAGTCTGTCCATATAGGACAAGTGTTTTAAGGCCTAGGATACTCTTTGTGTGGTACTTTTGTGGCCTCTCCAGTTGTTGCAGGTGTCTAGTGAGGTACATGCCAAATGGGGCATTGTACTCGATGATTGGCCTAATGAGGGAAGAGTAGAGGGAGACAATGACCTCTTTCTTCCTGGATGCAAAACCCTTAGTAATGAGATGTGCTACATAGAAGGACTTTCTGACCACAGTGGCAGTGTGGAGGTCAAAAGAGAGGTTGCTGTCAACCATTGATATGTTTTGCTAAATCATAAATAAAGCACAAATTGAAAACAAGAATCTGGACTGCATGTGTGTCCTTGTGGTTAAAGGGAGGTGTTAGCTCTATTTTACTACTTGTATGTACAAGCCAGGAAAAGAAGAGCAACTTATCATAGAGAAAAACAATCATAATTCTAATATATTAACAAATGACAGCTTCTGTGGAACAGTCTGCATATGCTGCGACTCAAAAAATATTTAAACTGTTTTGTCATTGTTTCTGGAAAGAAACAGCACTGCATTAATTTCTGGGAAATTGATAATAACATGAGAGAAAATGGCAATTTCTCTGTGACAAGGACGGTTTGCTTTACTTTTTTATCTGGCTCCCAAGAGAAGAGGAAATGTGTCATATCTTCAGCACAGTATAGTTTTCTTGCACTACAATTGTATAGACCCTCGGTTGGGAGGGACCAAACAAAGCCAACCGTGGGTAAATCAGCATTACCAATGACATTATTTAAGAAAAGAAATAATTACTTTTCTTAAATAATGGCATTGTAATATAACTGTTTACTGCCCTTCCGCAGCTGTCTGGTATCCTGCGGTACATCAGAAAGATCTCCGTTGCTTTTACTGTTTATATATGTTAAATGGGTTTAACAGCGAGACAGCTTTAAAATAAGCAACGGATATCTCTATGTTAACCCCATTAAATTTATGAGACTTTTAAAAAAAAGCAACGGAGATCGCAAGATCTCAATTGCTTTTACACACTGTGTCGCTATGTTAAAGGAGTTTAACATAGCGAGACACGGAGATCTCCGTTGCTTTTCTTAAACCTGTGTCACTATGTTAAACTCTTTTAACATAGCGAGAATACTAACGGAAAAAGTCGGACCTTTTAGTATATTGAGGATTTATGGTTGGGCTGGCCAATCAGCGTGCACGTTTTGGGGGAGGCATTGTATAATAAGTGATAACATATATCAAGTAAAGGAGAGGCGTATGTACACAATCCTGCAGGGCGCTGTGTCTATTTTCTTCTGATGTAAATTAGATCAAACTTATTTATTGATCTTGCAACATTCAGAAAAGTAGAGTTACCACTACCATGCAGTTTTCTAAAACGAAATAGAAAGAGATTTAAAAAGCGAGGATCTGTGTTCAGGTGTAATTGCTTCTTTTAGGATAAGTAACTAGGTAGTAGAGTAGGTTAAGGCATTATGATAAAAGGAGGATATTCAATGATATATAAAGTGTGGGATATGTATAGGTCCACTTCTGGATTATTCTATGGAAGAGGGCTGGGCCATATTTATATGCAAATGTGTTTGTTATACAGGGTTAACTAACTGTAATTTTAAGGACAAATCCTAGAAAGCATGTTGAGAGGACAATGGACAAGGTACTGAAAGGTATATATATTTCACCAAGCTGAAAATAAGAGAAATTATACACAACACAGTCTGTGGTTACTTGATGGACACATATTACACACACTGATATTATTTATTATTATTTATTTATTGGCATTTGTTGACTGGGAAAGTCCACTGGTCAAAGACCCATTTTCAGTGGAGGCACAGGGAGAATAGCTCCACAGTTAAAAAACAACAATAAAGCAAAACAATGTTCAGTATCATTACAGATCTGGGGAGAAAGGCTCCGCAGTTTAAAATAAAACGAAAACAAGCATCGCAGAAATTACATAATTACCAAGAGATGTTATACAGAGTAATATACAAGCTTCAAACTAACAGGTAACTATATCACAGAAATTTGGTACATTGTGATGAGAATGTAATAAGGTGTTCCACTTACTTGAAATAGATTGCAATCAGATGTGTGGAATGGAGGATGTTTGTTTAATAGGTTATATAATTAGGGGGGCTTACATTGTATGTTACATGTGCAGCTTAGATTTTGTAAGAAGTAGGTTTTTAGTGCAGCTTTAAAGGACTTTAGAGAGTCTAGCTGGGTAATGGTAGAGGGGAGGGTATTCCATAGTTTGGCTATGTTGTAAAAATATAGCATTGCCCTGCTCTCTTGTTGAGTTTTGCTATGCTTAAAAGGGTTTTCTCTGAAGAGTGGAGCGATCGAGTAGGGGTATATATGTGTAAGATGGATTGGAGTGCGGGGCAGTTATTGGGTTGGAAAATTAGTTTACGGGCCATAATTATTTGAGTAAGCTGGAGATGGTGGTGATATTCTAGCCAGGACAGGTCTGAGACAGCGGTACAGTGGTGTAAGCGGTTTGTCAAGTAAGATGCAAATTTTGCTATTTTATAGTAGCATTGTTGTAGCTTATTACTAAGGGATGCATGGAGGTTGGTGAAGATGGGGCTTCCATACATAAGGGATGGAATAAGCAAAGTATTTGCTAGTTTGATCCTAGTTTGATTATCACGGTAGAGTTTGTGTTGGTATAACTTGCCTAGTTTGAAATACTAACACTTAAGAAATGCATCACTCACATGCAGACATTCCACACTCCCTCACACACAAACACACATCACACATACACAAACACAACCTCCCTACCCTAACCCACACGCACAACTTACAATAAAACTCAGATACACTCGCTTACCTTCACTTTTGTAAAGCATCCCGGCCAAACACTTCCCGAACTGTTGCTACACTGCATAACCGTGGATTCGAGCTATTTGAATTTGCGCTTATGCACTTTCGAGATTTTACATTTTCGCCATTATGGTCCCGAGATACTGAAATTCGAGCTTGCAGTATTTTGGCATTGTAAATGGGAACCCTCAAAACATAGTTGTGTAGAATGTTATTTAGTGCTGGACAAGCAGATGGATTGTGGATAATTTTCTAGGTGGTAAGAAGCTGTGTATATGTTAGTTGGGGTCTATGTCAGAAGTTCGACTTTTCAGAAACTCGAAATTCATATTGTCGAGATGATATAATCCAGTTTCTGAAAACTTGAACTTTAAAAAAACAACAAAATCTACCTTTTTTCTATGTTTTTGCAGTGGGGGGCTAACCCCCTTGTATCCCCCACACCCCTGCATATTATACATACCAACTCCAAGATTGCACTACAGTGGGGAAAAGGGTAAATTCCCCAATCCTCACTGTACAGTGATCTCCATTCAAAAGCTATGAGTTTCCGGAAACTCAATAATATTGTCCTGACAATGTGAATTTCAAGTTTCTGAAAACTTGAGCTTCTAAAGGGGACCCATTAGTTGATGGGATAATTCTAACCAGTTTAGTCTTTTTAATGTTATACAGTGGGGGGTCCTGAAAGGGATATTTGCTGCAAATTTAGCAACTTTGTTACAGTATTGTACATGTTTTGATTTTTGTGATGCCTGAAGGTGAGTAAGGGAGGGAGCAGCATAGCGAAGTGTGGGAAGGAGTTAAGTAGTAGCAGGTGTAGCTTTAGTTGTGTCGCTGAGAAAGTGTTTGGCTCTATAAAGCATCCTTAGTTTTTGATGAGTTCTTCTTATGCAGGATTGTATATGCGTGTAAAATTTAAGATTATCCACTATCATCCATAATAATTTGCTATGAGAAGCAACTTCAATGGTTGTATTATCAAGAGAAAGGACTTAGTAGGTTCAGCTACTGATTCTAATTGGCTGCTATTTGCTTAAATATGGTTGATTTTAACTGCTTTTTAGATCTGATGAAGAGCTAATGCTAAAAAGCGCTTATCTGTGTGATAAAGTTTTAACTGGTCATGGTGGCTCCAGTGGGTTTTCTTCTTATTCATACATAACTAGGTTGTTTTTGAGGAGCAGATTGTGTAGTGTACTGTCACTGCATATATCACTTTTAATGAAAATACCTGTAAGTGCTCACACACACACACACACACACACACACACACACACACACACACACACACACACACACACACACACACACACACACACACACACACACAATCCATTGCAACTCCACTATGCCCTCTCAATTTATTAGGTCAAGAATCAGACAGAGATTATGCCCTCTTAACGTATTGGGTCAAGAATCAGAGGCAGAGATCTAAAGTCAGGAAAATGATTTAGTAGCTTTAAAATTCTTTATGCAGAATGATAATTTATTTATTTATTATGTGAGCCAACTAAAACATTTCATGTTGTATGTCATCAACAAATTAACTGTAAATAAACCTTATTTTGAATACATTGCTATCTTAATGGGCCTTACCCTGTAATAGTTATCTGTATCAACTGCTTTTCAGTCATTAGGTAAAATCACTGATACTACATTATTTTCTTATTTTAATGCTCTGTTCCTTAATAATTTTCAGTTTTTTTTATTTGAATATCATGCTTCATTCTTTTTTACACAGTCATGAGCAAGTGCTGAGAAAGGAAGTTTAACACAAATGGAGAGTAGCTGATTACCTGGAGGGCATCTGCACAAAAAATAAAATAAAAGTGCACATATGGAACAGGCTCCTTAGTCCAAACCAGGGGTATTAAGCATTCCTGTGTCATAGTTATGAGTGGTAGGATCACATTGTGAAAAAAAAAAAAAGAATTCTGCCGTGGGAATCAGGACATGCGGCACTTCTAGTTGTAACAGTAAAATGCTTGACGCAATACTGCTTAGCAGATGTGGGCGACTCACCAATGCATGCACAGCCATGTACACGTACAGCTTAGAGGAGGTTGGTTCATACAAACCCTTAGAGATGTCCACTCACTGCTGTCACCTCCTCATGTGACTTGGCATGTTCATACAGAATCAAAGCAATATAGTGATTTAGTCTGTTCTGTAATATAAAAAATACATATAACAACTAAACACACAACTAAACATGCTCTGTTTTTTCCCCTTGTTATTTCCAAAATAATAGCAAAAATAACTAAAAGTTTACAGCAACAGTTTTTTGTCATCAAAGTACTCCTTCTTCTTCTAAGAGCTTTCTTTCATCTTTTCTGGGTCATTACCTTGTAAATAGCAACATATTGATCTGCTCAGTTTCAACTTATATTTTAATAATTTTGTGACTAAATTTTTAACACCACAAAAATTATTTTTATTTAAACTGTATTGGTCACATTCTGACCCAAGTATAATAAACCCCTGAAGTCAGATATAACCTGCTTACCATGTATAATACCAAATGGTAAAGTTTTGGATGCAAAAAGTAGATTATTTTTATGTTTTATTTTTGTTGATAAGGACAGCCTACTGAAAATGTATTGTAAGTGAAAATCCCTACCATGAAATCATGAAAGACTGAGCCCACATGTTTCATTGCTTAAATTCATGCATAGCCTACTGTATTTTAATACTAAGTGAATCAGTAGGAGGTTCTTACTGTATTTTAATTCTAAGTGAATCAGTAGGAGGTTCTTACTGTATTTTCAATACTAAGCGAATCAGTAGGAGGTTCTAACTGTATTTTAATACTAAGTGAATCAGTAGGAGGTTCTTGGCATAAACAAGTTGTCAATAATGCCTTGTGGATGATAGGCCTTACACTGAAAATGTAAAAGTGAGATAATGCAGTACTGAAATCACAATGTAAGTAAGAAACTGCTCTTCTAAAGAGGTTCTTTACTTTGTTTACCCAGAGTGCTGTGCAGTTGCATGCAAATCATTGCCCACTACCCATGATAATATCATTTTATAGGTGTAGTTATACAGAATATCTGAATAAACAATGAAAAACAACATTTACTTTTCAAAATCATTTGCTGCCTTAACATGAGGAATATAACTTGGAATGAAATTAATTGTAAAACAACATACTTTTCTGCACCAACAAAATCTCATCTCTCCTCTCCCGCTCAGCACGAAACATTATTGGCAAATGGAATTTTCTGGGGGATTTTGAGTACTGTCTACTTCATGTTTTATCTGCCTCCAAAATTAACTCTACCACCATTTAAACAATCTCCACCTCCATCTGCCACTTCATTACCCCTTCCCCAAAGTATGAATACGACTGCCTTACACTAGAGAAAGCCAACTGGATGCCGGTTCAGCAATGAGCAAATTTACTCCTTGGATCCCTACTTTTCCAGAACTAGAAAGGAAACTCCTGCACTTCTCTTTCCTCTAGTTTATGTAGACAGCCTCCATCATATAACCATGTATCTCAAAGTTACTAAGGACCTCTTCTGCAAGCACCTAAAACCAGACTTCAGTTTTCCACTCCCTTTCTACCCTTGGACCGAAGTTCTGGAATGATCTTCCCTCAAATCTTAGAGACCTCTCTATCTCTTTCTTCTTTCACAGCACAAGCTGTTTATAAATGCTCTGCTTCAGGTCACTTAACCTAGTCTTCCTAAACTCTGATGCATACAGCCTATCACTTCCTAAACTCTGATGCATACAGCCTATCACTTCCTAAACTCTGATGCATACAGCCTATCACTTCCTAAACTCTGATGCATACAGCCTATCACTTCCTAAACCCTGATGCATACAGCCTATCACTTCCTAAACTCTGATGTATACTGCCTGTCACTTCCTAAACTCTGAAGAATACCGCCTATCATTTCCTAAACTCGAATGCATACCGCCTATTATTTTCAGTATAGCATCTCTTCTCTAACTTCTAACATGTTGCCACAATAACTGATATAAATATTGTACATAGCGGTTTCTGTTGACTACTGCCTGAAATCATTTTTTCTATTATATGTTAAATATTCCTTTCTTTTTAGTGTGCTCTTTTATTATAAAGACTATTTTTATGTTTCCACTTGTTGTGTGTTCAGATTCTGGGCTTAGTCCAATGGCATCAATGCTCTACCCCAAAAAACAAATTTATCAATAAATAAATAAATACATACATACATACATACATACATACATACATACTTCAGAAAGTACAGTTGTGTACACTTACCTTAAATGTAGATGTTCAAGTGTATTCATTGTTGCAGTCATTACATTTGGGTTATCTGCTTGCAGGTAACCCTCAGTCAGCCTGATTAACAAAGTCTTAGGTCCTGCATCAGTTGCTGTCTCTTCTTCCATGATGTCAGGTCATCAGGGGTATAAAGCATGCAGCTGACGCCATTACATCAGTTTTTCTTGCCCCAAATGTCAGATGCCCCCCTAATGGGAAGCAATTAAATATAAAAGTACAATGATATACCTCCAACAAAAAAGCAAATACACCAAAAAGGCTTTTAAGCACAGTAAAGGAAAGTAGAGGTATAGCCAAAAGAAGCTAGGGGGCTGGAGGGAGGGTAACCAGGACTGCAACAGTGAATACACTCGAACATCTACATTTATGGTAAGTGTACACAACTGTACTATGTTCTTCGTGTTTCACTGTTGCAGTCATTACATTTGGGTAGATTCCCAAAGCTAAGGATGGGAGGAGGAATTTAGATAGCATTATGGCCAGCTATAAGGCCCTGCAAGACTGCAGTGGCAAAGCCAGCTCTGGATTTAGAGAACATTGACAAATGATAATGTTTGGTGAAAGTATGTACAGAACTCCAGGTAGCAGCTTCTAGGATGTCCCTGGTAGGGACACCGCTGAGAAAGGCTGTAGAGGTAGATGCAGCCCTGGTGGAGTGAGGTCTGATCCCCTGGAGGATAGGTTTTCCATGGTGCTTATAGCTGAAATGAATGCAATGGCCTATCCATTTAGAAATGATTTGCTTTGAAATAGCCTTGCCCTCTGCCCCTGCAGCAAATGCCACCAGCAGTTGTTTAGATATCCTTTGAGGTTTAGTCCTGTCTGAGTGGAATCTAAGTTGTCTGTGCACATTTAAGGAATGCAGTATCTGTTCCCCTTTGTTCTGTAGATTGGGAAAGAAGGCTGGCAAATGAATGGACTGATTAAGAGCCACACTGGATAACAACTTGGGCATGAAGGATGGGTTGGTTCTTAGGGACACCCTGTCCACATGAAAGATGATGAAAGGCTCCACTGCCATAAGGGCCTGTAATTCAGATACCCTTCTAGCTGAAGTGATTGCTAAAAGGAAAGCTGTTTTCAAGAAAGAAATTTTAAGTCTGCAGTGCAGCTGGCTCAAAAGAAGGTACAAAGTTAAGGTCCCAGGCTGGGGTTGGAGCTCTCCTGGATGGTCTTAAATTTTTGGCCCCTCTGAGGAAAGTACAGTTGTGTACACTTACAATAAATGTAGATGTTCGAGTGTATTCACTGTTGCAGTCATTACATTTGGGTAATCTGCTGGCAGGTTGCCCTCAGTCGGCCTGAATATCAAAGTCTTGGGTCCTGCATCAGTTGCTGTCTCCTCTTCCATGACGTCAGGTCATCAGGGGTATAAAACATGCAGCTGATGCCATTTTCTTTAGTTTTTCTTGCCCCAGATGTTAGTTTCCACCCAAATGGGGAGCAAAAAAATGTGTAAATGCAATTGTAACAGCATAAACTTTACCTTCATCTAAAAGCAAATACACCACAAAGGCTGTAGAATATAGTGAAGGAAAGAGAAGTTCTAGGAAAAAGGGGGATGGCGGGTGGGTAACCCAGACTGCAACAGTGAATACACTCGAACATCTACATTTATGGTAAGTGTACACAACTGTATTATGTTCTTCGTGTTTCACTGTTGCAGTCATTACATTTGGGTAGAATCCCAAAGCTATGGATGGGAGGCAGGAACTAAATAGCATTAGGAGCGGCTATAAGGCCCTGCAGAAATGCAGTGGCAAAGCCTGCCCTGGACTTAGAGAAGAGAGGTAAATGATAATGCTTTGTAAAAGTATGAACAGAGCTCCAAGTAACAGCTTCTAGAATGTCTTTGGTTGGCACCCTTCTGAGAAAAACAGCTGAGGTAGATGCAGCCCTGGTGGAATGTGACCTGATTCCCTTGGGCACCAGTTTACCATGATGCAAATAGCAGAAACGAATGCAGTGGCTTATCCCCTTTGAAATAGTCTGCTTTGAAATAGCCTTCCCCTCTGATCCTGCAGCAAATGCCACCAGTAGCTGCTCAGACATTCTTAAAGATTTGGTCCTGTTTAAGTAGAATCTTAGTTGTCTGTGTACGTCCAAGGAATGCAGAATCCACTCCCCCTTGTTCTGCGGATTTGGGTAAAAAGTTGGCAGGTGAATAGTTTGGTTAAAAGCCACACTGGATACCACCTTAGACATAAAGGAAGGATTAGTCCTGAGGGACACCCTGTCCAGGTAAAATGTAATAAAAGGCTCCACAGCCATGAGGGCCTGTAGTTCTGAAACCCTTCTTGCTGAAGTGATTGCCAGAAGGAGAGCTGTTTTCCAAGATAAATGTTATATCTGCAGTAGCTGATGGTTCAAATGGAGGCAGGGTGAGCTTTTCCAACACAAAATTGAGGTCCCATGCAGGAGTTGGTGATCTTCTGGGAGGCCTTAAATTTTTGGTCCATCTAAGATACTGTTTTAGCAGAGGATGAGAAAAGATGGGAGGCTCTGTGTTGTAATGAGCCGAGATGGCAGAGGCATGGATTTTTATTGATGAAAAAGATAGGACCTTGTCAAGCATCTCAGTCAAGTATTGTAAAATCTGAGGAATATTTGGCTTTGCTGTGTCTGTCCCTTGTGCCTGGTTCCAAGCATAGAATCTCTTCCATTTATCTGCATAAGATTTTCTAGTACTAGGCCTTCTGGCTTCCAAAATTACATCCATCACAGATTTACTGAGAGATGTTGTTTGAATAATTACATGATCAGCTATGCTGGTAGGTTCAGAGTTTGGAGCTGATTGTGCAGAATTTGATTGCTCTGTTGAGACAGTAGATGAGGTATTTGAGGCAAGTACCAAGGAGGGAGTTGAGACATATTCCTTAGAAATGGGTACCAGTGCTGGCGAGGCCAGTCTGGGGCAATTAGGATCATGTTTGGTTTTTCCTGTCTGATCTTCAATAAGACCTTGGGAAGAAGAGGCAGAAGAGGAAAGGTGTAGACTGATGGGTTTTTCCAACTGAAGGATAGAGCATCCACTTTCCATGTTTGTCTGTGATAAGTCCTTGTGCAGAATTTGTCCAGTTGATAATTCTGGGGAGAGGCAAATAGATCTATGTCCGGACTCCCCCATTTCTCTGTTATCATGCTAAAGACTTGTGGATCCAGTTTCCACTCGTGAGGGTCCATAAAATTTCTGCTTAGATTGCCTGCCAGAGTATTTTGTTTTCCTGGCAGAAACTGAGCTTGAAGATGTACTTGGTAAGTCAAGGCTGTGTCCCACAATACCATGGCTAGTCTGCAAAGGGGGTAGGAATGTGTAGCCCCCTGCTTGTTTATGTACCACATAACCGTGGTGTTGTCTGTCTTTATCAGTAGTTGTCCTGGATGAAGTAAGTCCTTGAAGGCTATCAGGGCATTCTGAACAGCTAACATCTCTTTCTGGTTGATTTGCAGATGCATTTGTTTTGGGCTCCATATGCCCTGAACGCATCTCCCCGCCAAGTAGGCCCCCCAAGCATAGTCTGATGCATCTGTAGGTAGGGTTTGGGTGGCAGGAGGTAGAGTGAAAGACCATCCCATGTTCTGGTGACATGTTTCTGCCCACCAAAGAAACTCCTGTTGTAAGCAGGGAATGAGAGGAATCATTGTTTCCAGACTGTGACAATGCTGACTCCATAAACTTTTTAGATACCACTGTAGTTTCCTCATATGCACTCTTGCATATGGAATTAGTAGAATGCAGGATGCCATGAACCCCAAAACCTGCAGAATTTGTTTTGCAGATAACTGGATTTTTGTTGCCATCTGTTTGAAGTAAATAGTCAGTTGCCTTTGTTTGTCTGGCGTAAGGTAAGCCATCTGGGCAGTTGTATTCAAGCTTGCACCCAGGAATGTAATCTTTTGAGAGGGTACCAGTTGTGATTTCTTTTCATTTATTATGTACCCTAGGGATGTTAGAAGCATTTTTACAAATGCCAAATGTTGAAGAAGAATGTCCTTGCTTTCTGCTTGAATGAGACAGTCGTCCAAGTAAGGATAGATTTGTATGCTTCTTTGTCTGCAAAATGCAATTACTGGTGCCAGGCACTTTGTAAAGACCCTGGGCACAGTAGATAAGCCAAAGGGCAGTGCAGAGAATTGGTAATGCATAAAACCAGCCTTGAAGCGGAGGTATCTTCTGCATGATTCCCTTATTGGGATATGCAGGTATGCCTCTTTTAAGTCTAGAGTCACTAGCCAAGCATTCTTGCCCAGCATAAGCAGAAGGTATTGCAAAGTCAGCATTTTGAATTTTAGGATGTCCAAGAATGTGTTCAGAATTGATAAATCCAGTATTGGGCACCAGACATTGTCTTTTTGGGGTACCAGGTACAGTCTTGAGTAAAACCCTTGCCCTTTTTCCTGTTCTGGTACTGGTTGAATAGCCCCCATATCCATGAGGGACGTAACTTGTTTCTGTGCCTCTGCCTATTGATTTTGTGGCAGATCTGGCCAACCGTTTGGAATTGGCAAGGTATGGAAATGAAATCTGTATCCCTGGGATACTATGTTTAATACCCTCTTGTCCTGGGTTATTAACTGCCAATTTTGAGCATGAAGTGTTAATTTTCCCCCTAAGTGGCCTGCCAAAAGATAAGTGCTTGGTGATGGCAGAGGGAAGTCATTGAGACTGTTTACTGTAGGGTTGTGCTTTGTTTCCCCCAGATTTGGAGGTAGAGGCACCCCATTGCTTTGACCTGTAAGAACCCTGTGATTGGTATCTAGAGTGCCTGGATTTGCCCAGTAAGGCTCTGTCAGACACAGGAAAGGATCAATTTTTTGTAGGCCAGTGTCTACTAAATCTTGGTTGCTGCACTTGTAAGAAGTCTTTTACAGTTTGCATAGACTTAGCATTGTCTTCCATTTTCTTTAAAACCTCTGCTGCCTTATTACCAAACAGAGTATCATGCTGTAAAGGTGCATCCAACAATTTAGCTTTAACATGATCAGGCAGATTTTGCTCCTTGAGCCAGGCATGCCTTCTAATCACAGATCCAGTAACTGCGGCCTGCAGGAGGCCTCCAAGGAATCAAAACCACATTGCAAAGTATGCTTTTCAACCAGTTCTGCTGCATGCAATAATTCCTGTAATTCTTCATTTTCCACACATTCAGAAATCAACATCATTTTCTGTTTCAATAATCCCATAACATGCTGTTGGTATTTAAGCATATGAAACTGGCAGTTTAAGGCCCTAATTGCCAAGGTTGCAGACGTATAAACCTTCTTTCCCCATCTATCCAGTACCCTGGAATCTCTATCAGAGGGGGTAGGATTCTTAGCTGTTGAAGCCTTTACACCTTTGGGACCCTGTGAGATAGTTTCAGGGTCAACAGCAGGATTTCTGAATAAAAATTTGTGGGAATCAGGAACCCTGTAGTATCTGTCTGGCTTACTAGGAGCCGGAGGTAGGGAATCTGGAGCCATGCTTGATTCCAAAAACACATCATCAACAATGTCTAATACAGGAGGTATGGCTAAAGGCCTATGTTGAGGAGGAAGAAGGAAATCCCTAAGCCTCTTTTTTGATTCTGAGAAATCCTGACTCTCCCAATGAAAATGTTCCCTCAAAGTATGCAAGGTTTGTCCAAAAGAATAATCTTCAGGAGGAGATGCAGATGGGATGGATTTCTCTGCATCTGAATCCTCATAGGGTGGTATAGAAAATTCTTGATCAGAAGAGGAATCAGAAGAAATAGAAACCTGATCTGAAGATTCATAATCAGTGTCTTGCCTAGGCCTCTTATCGGGGGGGGGGGGGGGGTTGGGAACCCTTGATCAAGGTAATTAAGTCTTCAGCCATTTTGATCATCTGTTTTTTGGGCATAGAGGCCTGAGCACGTGGCTCATGCTTTGGTTTTTTAGCCTTAGAAGGTGCTTTTGTCTTTGTTTTTGAAGCTGGTGTTGGTTTTATATAAAAATGCTGAGTCCTGAAAACACCCTCAGAAGCCGGTGCCTGCTCAGCAGCTACGGACCCATCCGAGGGAGAGATATCCGCGGGTCCAATACTTTGAGAATCTCGCGGCATGCCGGACTCCACGTGGGTCTCGGTAGAGGCCTGTGACTAGAAAGTAGCGGGTATTAGGGGCTGTGAAAGCACCTCACTGAGTACCGGCGAACTTGCGACTGGCTTAGGAGAAGCTTAGTCATCTGTTTTGGACCTCGACAGACTGTCTCTGTCCTTTTCTTTGCGTTTTTTGTGAATTCTGGTAGTCTGATTGCTATCCGATGACATTTCAGGGTAATTAAATCTGTTTCCAAAATATTTTGAAGCAAAGATATACCGACGCTTAATAGTGCATTGGTTAAATCTAGCACAAAACTGACAGCAAGGCACGTTATGATCTCGGTCTAAACAAGGAATACAGTACAAATGAAAATCCTTATGAGGTATTTGCTTCCCACAAGTAATGCAATTATTAACTTTTACTGACATCGGTAAGGAGCAAGAAAAAGTTTCCCCAGTGAGGTACTTAGCTTAATTGAAGACTTTGGTTCTGAAACTCTAATGCAAAAATTTCAGGAGTCAGCCGACCGGCACTTGCGAACTGCTTCTGCTTCTGCTTCGGGCACCGCGTGGCAAGAAAGACTAAAGAAAATGCCATCGACTGCATGTTTTATACCCCTGACGACCTGATGTCATGGAAGAGGAGACAGCAACTGACGCAGGACCCAACACTTTGATATTCAGGCCGACTGAGGGCAACCTGCCAGCAGATTACCCAAATGTAATGACTGCAACAGTGAAACATGAAGAACATCTGCTTGAGCAGTGGATGAGAGAAGAGGGGAAGTTCTGTGCTGTTATGAGCTGAAATGGCTGAGGTGTGGATTTTAATGGAGGAAAAAGACAGGCCCTTGTGAAGCATCTCAGTTAAGTATTGTAAAATCTGAGGTAAATTAGGTGCTGTGGTGCTCATCCCTTGAGATTGGTTCCAGGCACAGAATCTTTTC
Source organism: Protopterus annectens (assembly GCF_019279795.1). Taxonomy (NCBI): domain Eukaryota; kingdom Metazoa; phylum Chordata; order Ceratodontiformes; family Protopteridae; genus Protopterus; species Protopterus annectens. The sequence goes on along the minus strand of NC_056745.1, from coordinate 1,451,961,094 downwards.
TATTTTTCAGCATAAGATTTTCTAGTACTAGGCCTCCTTGGCTCTAAAATGATATCCATCACAGGTTTACTGAGGGATGGTAAAGGAGAGATTATGTAATTAGCCAGGCTTCAAGGTTCAGTGTTAGAAACTGAGGGTGCAGAATTTGGTTCTCCTGCTGAGACAATAGGGAAGGAGACTGAGGCAGGTGCCATGGGGATAACCATGACACGTTGCGCAGGAGGGGGTACCAGTGTTAGTGCAGCCAGTCTGGAGCAATCAACATCATCCTTGGTTTGTCCTGTTTGATTTTTAGTAGTACTTTGGAGAGCAGAGGCAGAGGGAGGAAGGTATAGACTGATAGGTTTTTCCAGCTGAAGGACAGAGCATCCACTTTCCAGGCTTGTTTGTGGGGAGTCCTTGAGCAAAATTTGTCAAATTAGTAGTTCTGGGGAGAGGCAAACAGAACTATATCTGGGCTCCCCCATTTGCTTGTCAACATGTTGAAAAGCCTTGGTTCCAGTTTCCACTCGTGTGGGTCCATGAGGTTTCTGCTTAGTCCATCTGCCAGTGTATTTAATTTTCCTGGCAGGACTTGAGCTTGTAGGTGCACTTGGTTGCTCAAGGCTGTGTTCCACAATGCCATGGCTAGTCTGCAGAGGGGGTAAGAATGTGTATCCCCCTGCTTGTTTATGTACCACATAACAGTGGTGTTGTCCGTCTTTACCATTAGTTGTCCTGGAAGAATGTGGTCCTTAAAGGCTGTCAGAGCATTCTGTACAGCTAACATTTCTTTCTGATTGATATGCAGGTGCATTTGACTTGGGTTCCATTTGCACTGAATGCACTTCCCTGCCAGGTGAGCCCCCCATGTAGTCTGATGCATCTGTTGTTAGGGTTTGGGCAGCAGGGGGTGGTGTGAAAGGTAGTCCATTGTTTTGGTGGCAGGCCTCTGCCTACCAAAGGAACTCTAGGTGTAGGCAAGGTATGATAGGAATCATTGCTTCTAGATCCTGAGAAGGTTGACACCATAGGCTTTTTAGATACCACTGTAGTTTCCTCAAATGCAGTCTTGCATATGTAATTAGAAGAATGCAGGAGGCCATGAACCACAAGGCCTGCAGTATTTGTCTTTCAGATAGCAGTTTTTTTGTGGCCACTTGTTTGAAGTAGGTTGTCAAATGAATTTGTTTCTCTGGTGTGAGGTAAGCCATCTGGGAAGTTGTATTCAAGTTTGCTCCCAGGAATATAATTTGTTGACAGGGTACCTGGTGTGATTTATTTTTGTTTATGGTGTACCCCAGACAAGTTAGAACCCTTTTTACAAAGGCCAGATGATTCAAAAGTATGTCCTGGCTTTCTGCCTGAATTAGACAATCGTCCAGGCATGGGTATATTTGAAAATTTCTTTGCCTGCAAAATGCAATAACTGGAGCTACGTACTTTGTGAATACCCTGAGTCGAGTAGATAAGCCAAAGGTCAGTGCAGAGAACTGATAGTGAGTGTAGCCTGAAGCATAGGTATCTTCTGCAAGATTCCCTGATTGGGATGTGCAGGTATGCTTCTTTTAAATCTAGTGTTGCCAACCAGGCATCTTTGCCTAGCATAGGCAGTAATTGGTGAAAAGTTAGCATCTTGAATTTTGGAATCTCCAAAAAAGTGTTTAGAGTAGGCAGGTCCAGGACAGGACGCCATGAATTGTCTTTTCTGGGTATCAGGAAAAGTCTTGAGTAGAAACCTTGTCCCTTTTCCTCTTCTGGTACCAGTTGAATAGCCCCCATGTTTAAGAGAGAAAGTACTTGTTTTTGGGCCTCTGCTCACTGATTTGGGGGTTGGTCTGACCACCCGCTTGGTGTTGGCAATGCGTGGAAGTGAAATCTGTATACCTGGGACACTATATTTAAAACCCATTTGTCCTGGGTAATGACTTCTCAATTCTTTGCAGGAAGAGCAATCTTGCCCCCCAAAGGGGCAGTCAGTTGATAAGTGCTTGGAAATTTTAAAAGGAAGTCATTGAGACAGTTTACCATAGGGGAGAGTCTTATTATTCCCATATTTGGAAGTGGAGGCCCCCCACTGCTTAGTCCTGTGTGTCCCCTGGGACTGAAACCTGGGGTTTTTGCTGTGTCTGGGTTTGGCTTGAGAAGACCTGGAAGGGGCTGGAAAGGGCTAATTGTTAGAGGGCCAGTGCCTACTAAATCTAGGAGGCTGAACTTGTAAGAAATATTAACAGTTTGCATAGATTTAGCTTTATCTTCCATCTTTTTAAGAACTTCCTCAACCTTGTTGCCAAACAGGCGGTCCTGATTTAAGGGAGCATCCAACAATTTAGCTTTAACATGATCAGGCAAAGATTGCTCCTTAAGCCAAGCATGCCTTCTGAGCACAGACCCTGTAACAGCAGCCCTGCAAGAGGCCTCTAATGAATCAAAACTACATTGCAAAGTATGTTTTCCAACTTGTTCAGCAGAATGCATTAAATCCTGTATTTTTTTATTTTCCACACAGTCAGGAATCAACATCATTTTCTGTTTAAGCAGTCCAATAACACGTTGCTGATACTTTAACATTTGAAACTGGCAGTTTAAAGCCCTAATGGCCAAGGTTGCAGAAGTGTAAACCTTCTTACCCCATCTATCCAGCGCCCTGGAGTCTCTATCAGAAGGGGTAGGAGATTTAGCAGTAAAAGCCTTAATGCCCTTGGGCCCCAGTGAAATAGTCTCTGGATCTAGAATAGGATTTTTAAAAAGGAACTTGTGGGACTCATGGACCCTGTAGTATCTGTCAGGTTTTCTGGGAGCAGGAGGCAAGGAATCAGAGGCCAAACTAGATTCCAAAAAAGCATCATCCACAATGTCTAGTACAGGAGGAATAGCTAAAGGCCTATGCTGAGGTAGGAGAAGGAAATCCCTAAGTCTCTTTTTTGAATCAGACAAATCCTGGCTTTCCCAGTTGAAATGCTCCATTACAGTATGTAAGGTTTCCCCAAAAGAAAAATCTTCAGGAGGGGAAGCAGAGGGAATGGAGTCCTCTGCATCAGAATCTTCATAAGAAGATAAGGGCAAATCCAGTTCATCAGAATCAGAAAAAACAGAATCCTGGTCAGAAGATTCATAATCAACTTCAGTCCTAGGCCTCTTAGAAGGGGGGGGGGGGGGTTGGCTATCCCTGATTAGAGTTATTAGATCTTCAGCCATTCTTATCATTTTTTTTTAGGCATAGAGGCCTGAGCATGTGACCTGGGCATCAGTTTTTTAGGCATGGTTCGAGATTTAGGCCTAAGTAAAGAAGGAGGTGTCGGTTTAATATGCAAGTCCATAGTCCTGAATACACCCTCAGAAGCCAGTGCCTGCACATCGGCTCTGGACCCATCTAAGGTAGAGACATCCACAGGTTCCATAGTTGAAGCATCTCGTGGTGTACCAGACTCCGAATGGGTCTCAGTAAAGGCCTGCGAATCAGAAGTAGCGCGTATCAGGGGCTGCAAAAGCACCTCACTGAGTACCGGCGAACTGGCGACTGGCTTAGGAGAAGCATTATCGGCAGTTTTGGATCTCAGCGGCCTGTCTCTGTCTTTATGTTTGCATTTTTTCAGAATCCCTGTAGTCGGATGGCTAACCGACGACATTTCTGGATAATTAAACCAAGAACCGAAATATTTAGAGGCGAAAATATACCGATGATGGATAGTGCGCTGATTAAATAAAGCACAAATCCGACAGCAAGGTACGTCATGGTCAGGGCTGAGGCAAGGAATACAGTACGAATTAAAATCTTTATGAGGTATTTGCTTTCCACAAGTAATGCAATTATTAACTTTTACTGACATCGGTAAGGAGCAAGAAAAAGTTTCCCCAACGGGGTACTTAGCTTTAGTTGAAGACTTTGGTTCTGAAACTCGAAAACGAAAATTTCAGGAGTCGGCCAACCGGCACTTACAAACTGTTTCTGCTTTGGGCACCTCACGGCAAGAAAGACTGATGTAATGGCGTTGGCTTCATGTTTTATACCCCTGACCACCTGACGTCATGGAAGAAGGGACAGCAACCGATGCAGGACCCAAGAAATTGTTAATCAGGCCGACTGAGGGTTACCTGCAAGCAGATAACCGAAATGTAATGACTGCAACAGTGAAGCACGAAGAACATCATGACCAATGCACTTTAAGAGTGCAGCTGAAACATTTTATCACATTTATGGTGTCACTGCCATGTTTTAATGTTATATCACTTTTCTGTTTAGTAAATGCTATGTCATCTTTTGAATATTTACAGTTAATTAACTAATTTACAATGTTTTGTAACAGAAAACTGAAATTGTGAGAGTCTTACCAGGAATAATCGACATGCTTCTGTTCTTGTCTTTGTTGCAAGGTTTAAATGCAGCTGAATAGTCACTCTGTTTGACACTGGACTGGTTTAGCAGCTGGAAAGATAGGATCAGGAAGTTAGAACCTTATATCATGCATATTTCTTTAAATAGTAAGCACTAAAGACAGCACTAAATCAGTGTGAAATAAAAAGAAAAACACAATTTTACATTTTATCAGAGAAACAGATTCATGCAAAAAATAACATGCAATTATTTTATTTTATTTTTTTTATGAAAATATCATTACCTGAAAGTCGTTTTAATGAAATATATATGAAGATATATAATATATATAAAATTATATATATATATATATATATATATATAAAATATATAAGATACATGTGTATATATATATGTATATATGTATATATATATATATATATATATATATATATATATATATATTTATATATATATATATACACACACACACACATATATATAGATATAGATATAAATATATATATATATATATATATATATATATATATATATATACACACACACACACACACACACACACACATATATATATATATATATATATATATATATATGGTTCTACCTGACATAGCGAAACCACACAACACCGACAACCACATCACCGACACCACATATTCGACAGTCCATAAACACGAAACCACACATAACCGACAAAATAACCGACGGTACACAAACACGAAACCCCATACACTGCACACACCAATAACAATTATTAAAACAAAACACATCCCCATTCCACAAACCACACACACAACACAAGCACACCAAAATCCTTACAAGCCCACACTAAACCTTACCTAACCCTAAGGTCCGTCACTATCGCACACTTACCTACCCGCCTAACCCTAACTCACTTAACCTAACCCTAACTCACTTAACCCACCCCTAGCCCCTAACCCTAACTCACTTAACCCCCTATCCTCCCTAACCCTAACTCACTTAACCCCCTATCGCACCCCTAACCCTAACTCACTTAACCCACCCCTATCCCCACAGACCGTCAATCTCCACACTTACCTGCGACCCTAACGTCCGTCACTACCGCATACTCACACAGCCTTTCCCCATGTCGGCATCCTCGGCGTTGGTGTTGTCATCCGTCGTGTCGGTCTTCTGCATTGTCGATGTTCTGCAACCCGCGATTCGGTCTTCTTCGTTTCGATCTTCTGGAGCTCAATTCCGCTGTCGGTCTTCTGCGCTGTCGACGAAGTCAGGTAGAACCATATATATATATATATATATAGATATATATATATATATATATATATATATATATATAGATAGATATATAGATATATATACCATATATATATTTTATCAAAATTATTGATCTTTTATTCAGAAGCATTTTATCAGTTTTTAGAATGAGTTTGCTTTTTCTGCAGTAGCATACGGTAAGTTAAGTTGCTGCAGACACTGCCCCCTAGTGACTGATGCTACTGTTATACATGTGTAAACACTCAAACTGCTATACTGGTAAATCAGCTGTTGAGTAGAGGGATCTTTCTAGAAAGAGTACAGATCAGCCGCGAAGGAACCAGGCTAAATGACTGAACTGAACATTCTTAGCTCTGCTGTTGATAACTTTTATAGATTACTTCCATCTACTCTTTCAGCATTCTACCTTAACAATAATGCTCGTAAGTACATACAAAGCATAGCACATAGAGTTATCAATAACAAAGTATTATGAATATTAACAATACCGCTAATAAAGTGACATTTAGAGCAACAATAGTTTTATATAGATGCAGTGTAACTGGAGCAGCAGGTAGCACACTCACCTTTGATGCAGAAAGCTATAGGTTCTATCCTCATAGGTTCATAGGTAGGTACAAGGCTATCGGCCCAAGGGCCTACGTAAGCCTAGCCAACAAGGTTCCCTGACTTAAGCCACCTAAGAAAGTTATGTTCCTATGCCACTGTCGAGCAGAGACACAGAAGTGATCCCCGGCGTTCCCATCCACTCATCAAGATTTTTCTTGAAGAGTGCTAATGAACAACTTTGCTTGACATAGATGGGTAGCCTGTTCCAGAGTATGGGAAGTCTCTGGGACAGGAATCTATCCCTCCAGCATGTCCTGTTTATTGTGGTGACAAGGTTTAGGTCCCTAGAGTGTGTAGCTCAGAGGGATTGGGATTTCTTTAGGTGTAGCATGTCCAACAGCTCTGGGTTTGACATAGCTTTATATGATAGGCAGAGATCACCTCGGAGTAGGCAATATGTTATGGAGTAAAGCTGGAGTTTTTTGAGACGGTCATTGTAGGGCATTTGTTTGAGGCCAGTAATCCTCTTTGTGAGGTACTTCTGTGGCCTTTCCAGCTGCTGCAGATGTCTTGTGAGGTACATTCCAAAAGGGGCATTGTACTCTATAATGGGTCTAATGAGTGTCGAGTAGAGGGGAACAATGACCTCTTTTTTCCTGTATGAGAACCCTTTTATGATGAGGTGTGCCACGTAGAAGGACTTCCTGTCTACTGTGGCGATGCGACTATCAAAGGAAAGATTACTGTCCACCTGGGTCCCAAGGTCTCTTATCACACATTCGGTGTTAAGTAGATTGCTACCTATGTGGTAGTTCATGGGTACATAGTTTTTACCAAAGGGGATGACACTGCACTTTTTGGCATTGAGCTTGAGGTCATGGCTCTGACCATTAATAATCTCACACCAAATAGTCTGATTACTGAAACTGCAGTGCAGCATACGGGGGTGCTGCACTCCTGAGTGTGCCATCCTTCAAAAGAGACACTAAACTGAGGCCCCATCTGCTTCAGTTAGTGGTAGCTCAGGTGAATGTAAAAGATCCCAGAGCACCTATTGAAAAGAGATGGAGAAGTTCCTCTATGCCATGGCCAAATTTCCCCTAGTGGTACAAATACCACATTAGGTCTCACCTAAAAAAAGGCAAATAGCCTAGTGGGACTAACCTGGTAAAAAAAGACACACACACACACACACACACACACACACACACACACATATATATATATATATATATATATATATATATATATATATATATATATATATATATATATATATATATATATGAGTTTATAATGAATGATCTAGTTTGGTCAAAACAAAAACCATCAAACAAACTCACTATTTACCATTAACTGCCACTAAAATCATCACAAAAAAGTAATAACAAATGTAAGCCAATAGGTTATATTTGTGATTATGAAAAGTAAAACAACAAACAACCTTTCATGTGAAGGGTTT